>NC_056751.1:710039716-710222216 GCF_019279795.1 Protopterus annectens | reverse complement strand
TTAATCTCATGATAGAATTATTTATGTTATCAGAAATAATCAGTCAAGGGATGGATTACAGAGAAAATTACATTTAATATTAAGACAACGTGTCCAGCATGAGTGTATCATCACTGTCAAAAGAGCAGACAGAAGAGGTTAAAATATAAAAGTTTTATTTGAGATGGAAAAGTCTGAAATTAGTAGACATAGAGTAAAACTTAACCATTAACCATGACACTTGTCAGGGTCCAAACATGAGAAGCATGAGAATTTTGTCATTGGTAAGAACTGAATGTTAAAAATAAATGTCTTGGAAAAAGTCATTTTGCTGAAGTGAGCAAAATGAAAAGAAAAAAAAAATCTTTCAGTCAAAAAGTGCATGTAATGAAATAAAGTCATGAATATGAGCTTTCTGTGGGTACAACTCATACTGAGAATATACAAAAAGTGAATAGTTTGCGAGATAAAAGTACAGAAATAGATGAAAACAGAAAATCAGCTGGAAGTCTGCGAACAGAATTTTAAGATTAAATAAAAATGTGGTGTTCAGTCTAGGCTCGGGCACAGTGTATTGTAACATTTGCTCAAATATTTAAAGCTCTGGATCTGAAAAAGACCAAAGTGAGGCTAATGGTGTATAAATTGATTATCTCTTCCACTCGTCTTGTAAAAACTAATGGTCAGAATGCTTATTCTGGGAATATAAGTTTAAAAAATAAAAGAGTCAGTTAGAGATAGGTATACTAGCAAATGTCTTAAATTTGGGACTTTTGACTTGTCAGGGACTTATCAAATAAAATGAATTTACAGGGTGAATTGAGAAATGTGCAGACTTATCATTTGTTTAAATTCTAATAATGCATATGTACGTGTTTTAAAGGGTAGGGTGACATATGTTGGTTTAGGCAGTTTGCCAGGAGTTTCAGACAGATCTTGCAGAGTTACCAGTATAGCATGTCACACGGAAAGTTCCACAATCTTTGAGGAATAGAACTGAAAGGGAACTGACCTGCATGATGTGTACGGAATGTGATCAAGGAACATATCGAGTCTACTGAATGTGTTAGCAGTATGTTCACAGCTCCCAAAGTAGGTAAATATCCAAACAATCTTTAAAAGGCTACAGAAGAGAGCACTTTTTTGGTTCATATAACTGAAGAAGTAGTGTCTGCCTAGTCAAGAGCAAATTATTTTCTGCACATGATACAAACCAGAGATTGACCGTTTCCTCCTCTTCAGTTTCTTCTCCACTTTCTGGGTCAGAATCCCTAAATTACATTCCCTGAAAAATGACCAAAACACCCACTTTTTAAGTGACCCTTCCACCCCCTGAATTTATATATACCAACTGCATGGTTACACCAAGTAGAAGAAGGGGGAAATTCCCCCAAAATAGACATCACTATGATAACAACTCACCAACAGTGATTTCCTGTGGAGGATGTTTTATCCTCAGAAGGTTCAATTTTGAGCAAATGAGGCTTGAGGATTCAGTCTTTGTCCACCCGTAAGAAAACAGATTTTCACAAATTAACCTTGATCAGAAGAGTGGTGACCTGTGTGCTTTTAATTTGCTGTGGGAAAACACAGATTTCTTGAGTCTTCCAAGTCATTCCTTCATCATCTGAAAGTGTTGCACAGATAAGTTTCAGAAAGCTGTTGAGTAGACAGTTGAGGAAATTGATAGTATATTTAATATAACTGTTGACATTCTAGTATGGGTCATGTAGACTTCTAACTAATAAAGAGTCACTGGGTTTAAATCAGAGCTAGCAAAGTCATCCCTTCTGAAAGGATTGGCCTCCAGTTTAAATCATGGATGGCTATAATCAGATGTCAGTAATCATCAGAGAAGTCACTAATGTCAGCAGAGACTAGGCTGAAGACTCCAAAGGTGATTGGCTCAAATGAATGGGAATTCAAGGAAATCCTTATGCCCCTAGCACCTCACAAAAGAGAGGAAACATGAGGAGCAGAGGAATGGCAGCATCTCAAAACAGCACATGTGAGGATGACAAAATGTAGATCTGTAGTCGAGTCAGGTGTTAAAATAAGGTTCATAAGGAAAGCTGGAGGTGGAATGTGGAAGTCAAGGACATTAATAAAAAGAAAGGACTGCCGGAAAAAGTGGGACATAGAAAAGGCAGATCTGGATAAATAAGATTACCAGAAGAGGCTAAGAGGTCGTTCACAATGTCAAATATGAAGGTTCGAAGAACCTGTACCAGCATTTGAAATGTGATTTGGCAGATTCCTCAATGAAGCTCTATGACGTTGTAGGATGGCAACAAAAAGGCTAAGAAGATAGAAATTTGACACTATTCATACTAGATGCCAGTAATGATATGCTCACCACACCAATCTGCAACAAGGACAGACGAAAATAATAATTCCAGAAGCTTCTGGGTGAAGAAACTGCCACAGAAGCTGTACTGCTACATACACAACCTACAATAAAAGAGGAAGGAGAAATCACCCTAAAAGACACATGACGTACGCCAAGGAAAATAAAGTCAGGGAAAAACATCAGGCTGAGATGAAGTCACAGCATATATGATGAAGATGAGTGCATTATGGGAGAAATGGCTGTTGATGATATGGTACAAAGGGAGAGATGTATCCCAGAAAACTGTTGAATAAGCATTGTTGTGGCAATGTACAAGGACAAAGTGGACATTCACAAGTGTAAGCAGTACAGAGATATCAAATCCTGTCACACTGCATGAAAGTGTTGGTGAGGATGACTAATAAATGGAGAGACAACACTAAAAAATAAAAAGGAGTGAGCAGTTCAAATTCAGCTCAGAATGCATTGCGAACATCCCAAATGGCTGCAGTGAATCCAGAAAGTGGAAAAGAAACTGGAGAGGAGGAAACTGTCCTACACATACAGAAAGCATTTGGCAAGAAATAGGAAAGTTATTTTGGGCAATCCTGTGATGATTTCCAGAATTAGTACAGGCTGTAAGCAAAGAACCTAATAACCCATGTACAAACAGTGTTTGAACTCACAGACAGGTTTGGAAGTGGGTGTACTACAGTTCAACTCTAGGCCCACTCCTGTTTATATCAGTGATGGACTACATTAGCAAACAGGTTGAATAGGGCAGATCAATAAACTTGCATTATGCAGACGACGTAGCATTAGAAGCAGACTTTGAAGAGGAACTTCAGCAAATTATAGGAAATTGGAATGCAAAACTGGACAACTGGGATGAAAATGAGTACAAACAAAACAAGGCAATTGTTGTGGCAGCAAATGGCAAGATAAGAAGGGAGCATAAGAAACATTTTAAAAGCTTCAAATGTTCAGGAAGAGGAGAAGAGAATTCCAAATGAGGGGGTCAAATGTAAAACCAAATGGGCTACAACTAATCAACACGTGAGGAGCAGTATGCAATAGGAGAATGCCAGAGCCAAAAGGTAACATGTCTAAAACTGGTGAGATCAGTGTTTCTGTATGGTACAAAAACTTGGACACTGAAGGCACAGCAGCTGAGTAAGCCTGAGGTGATGAAGATGACATTCAAGAGAGAAGCAGTAGGATACACATGGTGAGGCAGATGAAGAAATGAAGACATTAGATCTGAGAGTAAAGTCGTGCCAGTTGTAGAGAGGCTCAAGGAAAAGAGATTATAGTGATTCATTCACATGTGCAGGAAAGCAGATGGCAATTTAGTAAAGAAGATTTGTGAGACACAGGAACAAGGTAAGAGGATGTCCAGCCAAGTGATGGACGGATTGCATGACAGAAGATCTGCATCAGTGGGGTATGACTATCAAATATGGCAGGAGAGTGGTTTTGAATCAAGAAAGGTTGTGACAGTTGAAGTGACATCCTATCGCCAAGCAATTTCAGAAGGGGGGGGTGATAATGATGACTGTATTATATGTCAGACAAAAGAGTGTAACTCCTGATTGACTGAATTATTAAAGAGAATGAAAAAGGAAAACTATAAGTGCAATGAAAGTGTCAAATTTGAGCTACAGGGGTGAGGTATAGAAGTCATACTGAAATGCTGGCACTTGAAATGCAGAGTGCTGACAAGCCAAAAAAAAACAGCGAAAAAACAAGAGAAGAACGAATCCCAAAAATTGCTCTTCTCCTTTAATTTTTTTTTTTTTTTTTTTTTTTGCAGAAGGAGCAAGCCCCCCTGCACCCTCATGTCAGGGGCAAGCCTCCTACACCCCCTGAACTTATATATACCAATTTCGAGATTGCTATACCTTGGGGAAAGGGGATTATTCTAAAAAAGGATATCTGTGACTTATTATATGTAAGTCTGTTCTTTTGGACATTCAGTCTATGTGTTTTGCGAGTCAATCCAGAGGTTACTGACATTTCAAATGGTTACCAGTCATACCTGAAGTTTGAAGGCTTGAAACAAGTACTTTCTTCTGAGAAAAAATAGAGTCTCATAAGACTTTTTAGGATGGTGTAGTATCTTTCAAAGGTCATTCCGGGCTCCCTTTTGAAATGTTGGCACTCGAAATGCCCTGTGCCGACAAGCCAGGAAAAAAAAAAGACCGAAAACATAAGAGAAGAGCGAATTTCAAAACCAACTCTTCTCCATTAAACTTATTTTTGCAAAGGGGGCAAGCACCCCCCAGCATACCCCCAAGTGGTTGGCAAGCACCCCACACCTCCAAGCATATGTATATCAACTCCATGATTGCCATACCTCAGAAAAAAGGAAATATTCCAAGAAATGGCATCTTAGACTTTGCATATATAAGTCCGATCTTTTGGAAATTCAACCTCCACATTTCAGGATACACTCTAACAGTCCCAACATTTCATATGGTTACCCTAATTCTAAGCATGTCAGATGTACACTTATCATTAATAACTTATTGGAGCATTGGTGGAATTTTGCTGGAGTACACAATGAGAAAAGGGTTCTGAAATATTTGAACAGTCAGTAACTGAAGCACTGACCCTGAAATACATTGATGCAAATAACCAATGTCATCATAAAAAAATGCTAGTCGTAATGGAATCAGAGCAGTGATTCTGCATGAAGAGAAGCCGATAGGTTATAGTACAGAGCATTTACAGAACTCTAGATAAAAAATAACTGGCAGCTTTAGTATAAGTTTGTGAAATAAGCCACCGAATGTGTTAACAAACCAGTTATAGTTCTCAGAGCAGATAAATATCCAACAATCTTTAAAAAGCTTTCAACTCTTTGAAACCAAAGCTATTACACAGCCTCCAGTGATATTTAAGATAATGACAGTCACTGGCTGAGAAGATGCCCACCAAGAGTGCAAGCCATCACATAAACAGGAAGAATGTGGTCAGAAGCAGTACCACATACGGTATGAGCATGCTCACTGAGTGACCTGTCACTGTACCCCTACAAATACTTATCGGCACAGGTGTGCAAGCACCTATCACTTTTCATTTCCTAGAATTACTATTAAATCATGAACCCTATAAAATGCTAAACACCACCCCCCAAGCATTGCCAATACTGTAATACATCAGAATAAGTACTTGGTTTGCTGCTTGTGTGATACGGATGCAGGTACACCCCCAATGTAGTGTTGTATTCAGTGCATTGTCCAGTGGGTTTGTGCTACTAAATCAGAGGAATCATAGGAAGTACATGGCTAATCAATCTTCTAATCATTATGTCCTGCTAGTCCCCACCCTAGACTGTACCCCTTCTCAAGGAGAGCTAGGCCAGTTAAACCTGGGGTGAAGTTATAAATGTCCATCCAATTATCCAGATACTGTTTGAAGGAAGATAGTGTATCACACTGCTTCATCTGGTAAGTTGTTGGGCAAACTTCCATGTAGTCTCATGAGAAATCTGTGCTCTACGATTTACTATGCCAGGACTAGACACCCAGCAGTGTGCACATTGGCTCTAGATGATTTGGTTATGTGACATCCTGACTCCATGTACAAAATGAGAAAAAGGGGTTTGATGGTGAGGCCAATGCTGAATTGGGGTCTGAGGTTTCATTGGTATCAAGAACCACAAATAGTAGTTCTGGGTTAACTCTGATATCAGAACAATGACAGAAATTATTTTACCTGTTAACCAGGTAAGTACACTGGCTCACAGACTCCTTTTAGCAACAATTTGGCTCAAAAAGCAAGAAAAACAGTGCAGTGAATGATTTTTTCAAAACCAAAATACAGATGGACTGTACAGTTAAAAATGGTTGTCAGACCGCAACACAGAAAAGAGTACACAATACAGATAAGTAATCTAAAGCATGATTTTACCAGAATTATAGTTTAAAAATATATGGAAACAATTTACCTTATGCATTACAGTAGCATTGTGTCACATGCTGACAACCTGATGTTATATCCTTATATGTATTGTGGGGAGGGTACATCCTTATGTCTGTATGAGGAATGTGAGGAGGGTACATAAGGTACATCGTTATTTCTGTATGTGCAATGTGGGGAGCATTCATCCTTATGTCTGTACGTGTAATGAGGGGAGCATGCATCCTTAAGTGTATATCATACCTCTCAACTGCCCAGATTTTCACAGACTGTCCAGATTTTTGGATCATATTTTTGATCTGTTCCACATAAAATTTGTATTATTCTGGTAAATCACTGTGATGATCTGAGGATGTATGTCAGTAAATACTGACATACATTTCAGTTTCAGACCTCGTATCCTTCAAAAAATGTATGCTGAAACAAACCCTGTTACTCTAGCAACATTCTAAGTTTATAAAAGCAATATTTAAAATATGTCCCTATTTTTGGCCCATTGTCCCCCCATTTTGACAGCCTTTGTCCATATTTCTTGCACTAAGAGGTTGAGAGGTATAGTGTATATGTGTAATGTGGAGAGGGTACATCCTTATGTCTGTATGTGTAATGTGGGAAGGGTATATCCTTATGTTTGTATGTGTAATATAGGGAGGGCACATCCTTATGTCTGTATGTGTCTGTATGTGTAATGTGGGGAGAATTCATCCTTATATCTGCATCTGTAATGTGGGTAGGGCACATCCTTATGTCTGCACATGTAATGTGGGAAGTGTACAATTTATGTCTCTACATGTAATGTGGGGAGGGTACATCCTTATGTCTGTATGTGCAATCTGGGGGGATACATCCTTATGTCTGTAAGTGTAATGCGAGGAGGGTACATCTTTATTTCTGTAGGTGTAGTGTGAGGAGGGTACATCCTTATGTCTGTATGTGTAATGTGAGGAGGGTATACCCTTATGTCTGTATGTATAATGTGGAGAGGGTACATCCTTCTGTCTAAATGTGTAATGCGGGGAGGGTACATCTTTATGTCTGTATGTGTAATGTGGGGAGGGTACATCCTTATGTCTGCATGTGTAATGTGGGGAGGGTACATCCTTATGTCTGCATGTGTAATGTGGGGGGGGTATATCCTTATGTCTGTATGTATAATGTGGGGAGGGAACATCTTTATGTCCACATGTGCAATGTGGGGAAGGTACATCCTTATGTCTGTATTTCTACTGTGGGGAGGGTACATCTTTACATCTGTATAGGTGGGGAGGGTACATCCTTATGTCTATATCTGTAATGTGGGGAGGGTACATCTTTACTTCTGCATATGTAATGTGGGGAGGGTACATCCTTATGTCTGTATGTGTAATGTCAGAAGGGTACATCCTTATTTCTCTATGTGTAATGTGTGGAGGGTACATACTTATGTCTGTATGTGTAATCTGGGGAGGGTACATTCTTATGTCTGTATTTTACAGTGGGAAGGGTACTTCTTTACATCTCTATATGTGGGGGAGGGTACATCCTTATGTCTGTATGTGTAATGTGGGGAGGGTACATCCTTATGTCTGTATGTGTAATGTGGGGAAGGTATATCCTTATATCTATATGTATAATGTGGGGAGGGAACATCCTTACGTCTGCATCTGCAATGTGGGAGGGTACAGCCTTAAGTCTATACATGTAATGTGGGCAGGGTACATCTTTATTTCTGTATATGTAATGTGGGGAGTGGTCCAGGGAAGTAAATAGTGTGGGAAGAAATAGCCAGGGAATTGTTATGGCTAGGCTTGTATAGGCCCTAGGGCTGATAGCCTAGTACCAACCTATGAACCTATGAACATCCTTATGTCTGTATGAGTAATGTCAGAAGGGTACATCCTTATTTCTGTATGTGTAATGTGGGGACGGTACATCCTTATGTCTGTATGTGTAATGTCAGAATGGTTACATCCTTATTTCTGTGTGTATAATGTGGGGAGGGAACATCCTTATGTGTGCATGTGCAGTGTGGGAGAGTACATCCTTATGTCTATATGTGTAATGTGGAGAGGGGACATCTTTACTTCTGTATACATAATGTGGGGAGGGCACATCCTTATGTCTGTATGTGTAGTATCAGAAAGGTACATCCTTGTATGTGTAATGTGGGAAGGGTACATCCTTTTGTTTGATATGTGTAATGTGGGGAGGGTACATCCTTATGTTTGGTATGTGTAATGTGGGGAGGTCACATCCTTATGTCTGTATTTGTAATGTGGGGAGGGTATATGCTTATGTCTGTATGAGTAATGTGGGGAGGGTATATCCTTATGTCTGTATGTATAATGTGGGGTGGGTAAATCCTTATGTTTGCATGTGTAATGAGAGGAGAGTACATCCTTATGTCTGTATTTGTAATGTGAGGAGGGTACATCCTTATGTCTGTATATCTAATGTCGGAAGTGTACATCCTTATTTCTGTATGTGTAATGTGGGGAGGGTGCATCCTTATGTCTGCATGCGTAATGTGGGGAGGGTATATCCTTATGTCTGTATGTATAATGTCAGTTGGGAACACCCTCATGTCTGTATGTGCACTGTGGGAGGGTACATCCTTATGTCTGTATTTGTAATGTGGGGAGGGTACTTCTTTACATCTGTATATGTGGGGAGAGTACATCCTTATGTCTGTATGTGTAATGTGGGGATGGTACATACTTATGACTGTATGTGTAATGTGGGGAGGGTACATCCTTATGTCTGTATGCGTAATGTGTGGAGGGTATATCCTTATGTCTATATGTGTAATGTGGGGAGGGTACATCTTTACCTCTACATATGTAATATGAGGAAGGTACATCCTTATATGTCAGAAGGGTACATCCTTATTTCTGTATGTGTAATGTGGGGAGGGTACATCCTTATGTCTGTATTTGTAATGTGAGAAGGGTGCATCCATATGTCTGTATGTGTAATGTGGGAAGGGTATATCCTTATCTCTGTATGTAAAATGTGGGGAGGGTACATCCTTATGTCTGTATTTGTAATGTGGGGAGGGTACATCCTTATGTCTGTATGTGTAATGTCGGAAGGGTATATCCTTATTTCTGTATGTGTAATGTGGGGAGGGTACATCCTTATGTCTGTATTTGTAATGTGGGGAGGGTACATCCTCTTTATGTCTGTACATGTAATGTAGGGAGGGTACATCCGTATGTTTCTATGTCTAGTGTGAGGAAGGTACATCCTTTTGTCTGTAAGTGTAATGTGCAGAGGTTACATCCTTATGTCTGTACATGTAATTTTGGGTACAGCCTTATGTCTGTATGTATAATGTGGGGAGGGAACATTGTTATGTCTGCATGTGCAGTGTGGGGAGGGTACATTCTTAGGTCTATATTTGTAATGGGTGGTGGGTACATCTTTAATTCCTTATCCTGAAGGAACAGTATACTAAGAGTGTTTTGGAGGTGAAGAGAGTGTCAGATAGTGATGTTTATGAAGCTGGAAATTGATGTTGTAATGATGAATGTTGTTAGTGCATATGCTCCACAAGTTGGATGTGCAATGGATGAGAAAGAAAACTTCTGGAGTGAGTTGGATGAAGTGGTGATGACTGTACCAAGGGTGAAAGACTGGTGATTGGAGCAGATTTCAGTGGTCATGTTGGTGAAGGAAACAGAGGGGATGAAGAAGTGATGGGTAGGTATGGTGTTAAGCAATGGAATGCAGAAGGTCAGATGGTAGTGGATTTTGCGAAAAGGATGGACATGGCTGTGGTGAATACATATTTTAACAAGAGGGAGGAGCATAGGATGACATACTAGAGTGGAGGAAGATGCACACAGGTGGATTATATCTTATGTAGAAGGGCCAGTCTGAAAGAGATTGGAGACTGTAAAGTGGTGGCAGGGGAAAATGTAGTTAGGCAGCATAATATGGTGGTTTGTAGGATGACATTAGTGATCAAGAAGAGGAGGATGAGTGTGAGGGCAGCACCAAGGATCAAATGGTGGAAACTGAAAAGGGTAATTGTGAGGTGGAGTTCAGGGAAGAGTTAAGACAGGCAGTGAAGAGTTACCGAATAGCTGGGTAACTACAGCAGAGCTAGTAAGAGAGATGGCTAGAAAGGTGCTTGGTGTGACATCTGGAAAGAGGAAGGAGGACAAGGAGACCTGGTGGTGGAATGAAGAAGTACAGGAGAGTATACAGAGAAAGAGGTTGGCGAAGAAGAAGTGGGACTGTCAGAGAGATGAAGAAAATAGACAAGAGTATAAGGAGATGAGGTGCATGGCAAAGAGAGGGTGGCAAAGGCTAAGGATAAGGCGTATGAAGAGTTGTATGAAAGGTTGGACACTAAGGAGGGAGAAAATGACCTGTACTGATTGGCTAGACAGAGGGACCAAGCTAGTAAAGATGTGCAGCAGGTAAGGGTGATAAAGGATAATGAGGGAAATGTACTCACAAGCGAGGAAAGTGAGTTGAGCAGATGGAAAGAGTACTTTGAGGGGCTGATGAATGAAGAGAATGAGAGGGAGAGAAGGTTGGATGATGTGGGATAGTGAATCATGAAGTGCAGTGGATTAGCAAGGAGGAAGTAAGGATAGCTATGTAGAGGATGAACAATGGAAAGGCTGTTGGTCCAGATGAGACATACCAGTGGAAGCATGGAGGTGTTTATGTGAAATGGCAGTGGAGTTTTTAACTAGATTGTTTAATGAAACCTTGGAAAGTGAAAGAATGCCTGAGGAATGGAGAAAATGTGTTTTGGTACTGATTTTTAAGAATAAGGGTGCTGTGCAGAGCTGTGGTAACTACAGAGGGATTAAATTGATCAGCCACAGCATGAAGTTATGGGAAAGAGTAGTAGAAGCTTGGTTAAGAGGGAAAGAGTAGTAGAAGCTTGGTTAAGAAGGGTGGTGATGATTACTGATCAGCAGTATGGTTTCATGCCTGGAAAGAGCACTACAGATGAGATGTTTTCTCTGAGAGTGTTGATGGAGAAGTACAGAGAAGGTCAGAAGGAGTTGCATTGTGCCTTTGTGGACTTAGAGAAAGCATATGACAGGGTGCCTAGAGAGGAGTTGTGGTATTGTATGAGGAAGACGGGAGTGTCAGAGAAGTATGTAAGAGTGGTACAGGATATCTACGAGGGTAGTGTGACAGCAGTGAGGTCTGCGGTGGGAGTGATGGATGCGTTTAAGGTGGAGGTGGGATTACATCAAGGATCAGCTCTGAGCCCTTTCTTATTTGCAATGGTGATGGACAGGTTGACAAACGAGATCAAACAGGAGTCTCCATGGACTATGATGTTTGCAGATAATGTTGTGATCTGTAGTGACAGTAGAGAACAGGTGGAGGAGACCCTGGAGAGGTGGAGATATACTCTAGAGAGAAGAGGAATGAAGGTCAGCAGGACTAAGACAGAATATATGTGTGTGAGAGGGAGGATAGAGGAATGGTGAGGATGCAGGGAGTAGAGGTGGCAAAGGTGGATGAGTTTAAGTACTTGGGATCAACAGTTCAGAGTAATGGTGAGTGTGGAAGAGAGGTGAAGAAGAGAGTACAGGCAGGATGGAGTGGGTGGAGAAGAGTGTCAGGAGTGATTTGTGACAGACGAGTACCAGTAAGAGTGAAAGGGAAGGTCTACAAGAGGGTAGTGAGACTAGCTATGTTATATGGGTTGGAGACAATGGCAATGACAAAAAGGCAGGAATCAGAGCTTGACGTGGCAGAGTTGAAGATGTTAAGATTTGCACTGGGTGTGATGAGGTTGGACAGGATTAAGAATAAGTATATTAGAGGGTCAGCCCAGGTTGGAAGGTTTGGAAACAAAGCCAGAGAGGCAATATTTATTTTATTTATTATTTATTTATTTTACATTTGCTAACCAGGAAATTCCGACTGGACCAGGTCCATTTTCAGCAGAGGCCTGGGGAGAAAAGCTCCAACATCAAGTTATACAAATACAGTACATCCAGCATAATACACAAAACAGGTTACATCATGTATGCTGAGCATAGTAATATAACAAGAAATTAATAAAAACACTCTAGGTAAAAGAAGATGTAGAACATGAGTCAAAATACAATGTGAGTTATACATTGGTAAGAGAAGAAAATATATCAAGTAAGATTCTACAGTTAAAAAGTACCCTTTCAGATGACCAAGCCTACAGGGGATCAGAGCTCCAGCATGTGATCAGAGAGGAATTTGGGGAGTTAATAGTAGTATGGGTAGGGTTATGTGATACAGGGGCATAACCAGGTACTAAGAAGGTGCAATTTGAGGGAATTTTTGAATATGGATGTGGAAGGGGCAGTGGACGCTGATAGGGAAAGAGAGTTCCAATTTCTGGCAATGGTGTGGGAGTAGAGTGCTTTCCCTGCATTACTGTTAGCCTTGCTGATTAAGAGGAGAGATTTTTCACTGGATCTTAGGTACCGGTTTGCAGTATAGATAGTAAGTAGGTTGGATAATGAGGGTTTTTTTCAGGATATTTGAGAATATTGTAGGCTGTGCCCAGCTGGTGATAGTTAAGTAGCTGTGGTAGCTCAAGCCATTTTAGTTATTTTAGTGCAGCACAGTGATGGGTTCTATATGTTGAGTTAGTAGCAAACTTGGCTATTTTATTGTAGCATGATTCTAGTTTGTCTAGGTCACATTGTCTGATTTGGGTAAAGATTGGTGCTGTGTATAATACAGTTGAGAGGAGGTGGCTTTGTGCAAGAGTGACTCTTGCTTTTTGTGAAAGAAAGGACTTATGCCTGTATATGGAGCCTAGTTTTTTGTGTACTAGTTTAATGGTATATGAGATGCGAACATCAAAGTGGAGATTATTGTCTATTTCAATGCGCAGAAGTTTGGTGTGGTTAGAAGGGGAGATGGTGGTGCCATCCTTAGATGTTATGGTAAAGGAGAGGGTTTTTTTTTATCTATTAGGGGTAAATAGTAGCAGTTTTGTCTTTTTGGGATTTAGAATTAGTTGGATACCCAAAATCCATTTTTCTACTGAGATAAAGGTATCTTGAGTGAGTGTATGTAGGGTGGTGGGAGATGAGGTGGAGCAGATCAGGGTTGAATCATCTGCATATTGTAGGAGTGTGGCATGTTGTGTTGAGCTATTGAGGTTATTTGTGAAAATAGAGAACAATAGCGGGCCCAGTATAGAGCCCCGTGGGACTCCTATGGTGGTTGGAAGTTGTGTAGACAGAGTTCCTTTCCACTGGACTGATTGTTGCCTGTCAGACAAGTAGCTTCTGAACCAGGCTATAGCAGAGGAGGTGAAGGATAGTGATGTTAGTGAGTCTAGTAGAATGGAGTGGGAGACCATATCAAATGTTTTTGAGAGGTCTACTGATACATATTTGTTATCATTCCTGTGAAGGTTTATATAATTAGTGAAGGATAGAAGGGCTGTGGTAGTGCTGTGATGTGGACAGAAACCGTGCTGTGTGGTAGATAGTAGATTGTGTGCGTTAAGAAATGTCATCACTTGCAAGTGGATGCATTTCTCAGGAATTTTGGATAAGGGACAAAGGATGGCAATAGGTCGGTAGTTGGAGAATTCATAAGAATTACCTCCTTTATGGAGAGGAATGATGTGAGATACTTTCCAGAGTTTGGGTATATAGGATTCTAGTATGGAGCGGTTGATAAGGATGGAGACAGGATATGATAGGGAGTCACTAGCCATTTTTAGGTATGCAGCAGGTATGTTATCAGCTGCTAGTGTGGTTGGCTTTAGTTTTAGGAGGAGTTTTTTGATAGTTGAGGTGGGCACTGATGATAGGCTGAAAGAGGGGGTGGTGTGGAATAGGTTAGGTTGTGATTAAGGTAGACTGTTTTTAGTTATTTGACCGGACAGGGCTAAGATGGATTTAGTAAAATGGTTATTAAATTGAGAAGCTATGTCTAGGGTATTGTTAATAGAGATGGGTGCTGGGGTTGTGGTTTTGCCTGGCTTTAGTAGGGAGTTAATGGCATGCCAGAATTTTTGTGGACTATTTGAATATTTTCTTTGGGCGCTAAGAAAATATTTTGTTTGTTTATTTTGGATTCAGCCTTGGCCTTGTTTCTAAGCTGTTGATAGTATTGTCTGGAGCTAGGAGTTTTGTCAGTTTTCCAGAATTTTCAGGCTTTATCTCCAGCTTTTAGTAAGGCTCTGGTGTCCCTATTTAGCCAGGGTGCGTAGTTGGCTTTAACTCTGCTGGGAGCTAGACTGTTAAGGATGTTAGAGAAGGTAGTATTGAAGTAGTCTACTGCCTGGTCTAACCCGAGTGTCCATAGTGGTTCCCAGTTGCAGTGGCTTAGGACAGTATTTAGGTGTCATGGAGTAAGGTTACGGTAATCTCGTACAAATTTGTAGACTACTGGTTTGGGGTGATTGGAGTGTTTCTGGAGTAGGAAGGTGGGGAGATGATCACTTAAGTCATCTGGGAGACAACCTACTGTATAGTTTTGTTTGGGATAATTAGTGTCCAGTCCAGTATGGATTCTCTCTTTGTTTTCTCATCTATTCTAGTTGGTTCTTTAATTAGTTGATAGAACCCATATAGATTGATATGAGTAGAGGGGCTGCTGGAGTTACAGGCTGCCCAGTCAGGTTAAGGTCTCCTAGTAGGATTGTTTCCTGAGGTAGATTGTCCTTTGTCCAGTGTAGGATGCCTTCTATTATGAGCGAGTTGTTGCCTGGAGGTATGTAGCAGCATATTTTATTGATCTTCTTGGTGTTTCTTATGGATAGGACAGAAAATAGGATTTCAGCATTTTGAAAAGTGGGTGGTGTGTTGTGCAGGAGCTGGAGGTTAAGGGTGTTTTTTAAAGAGAATGGTTCCTCCTCCTCCTTTCCTGTTTGTTCTATCAGATCTAAGTATATTATACCCTAGGGGAAGAAAGTCTTCATCTTGGATACTGGGTTTAAGCCAGGTTTCTGTAATGGTGAGTATATCAGGGTTGTAGTGGGCTATGAATGCATATAGGTCGGTTAGCATGTTGGTAATACTTCTTATGTTGAGATTTAGGATTAGCAAGTCAGATGTTTGTCTAGTTGAGAGCGGACCTGGATTTTGGACATGTGCTGAGGAGGGATGCAGAGTATATTGGGAAAAAGATGCTAAGGATGAAGTTGTCAGGTAACAGGAAAAGAGGAAGGACTAAGATAAGGTTTATGGATGTGGTGAGAGAGGACATGCAGGTGGTTGGTGTGACAGAGCACGATGCAGAGGACAGGAAGAAATGGAAACAGTTGAACCGCTGTGGTGACCCCGAACTGGAGCAGCCAAAAGAAGAAGAAGAAAAGGAGGGTACATCTTCACATCTGTATATGTGGTGTGGGTATATCCTTATGTCTGTATGTGTAATGTGGGGAGGGTATATCCTTATGTCTGTATGCATAATGTGGGGAAGGGAACACTCTTATGTTTGCATGTGCAATGTGGGAGGGTACATCCTTATGTATATATGTGTAATGTGGAGAAGGTACATCTTTAATTCTGTATGTGTAATATGGGGAGGGTACATCCTTATGTCTGTATGTGTAATGTCAGAAGGATACATTCTTATTTCTGTATGTGGAATGTGGGGAGGGTACATCCTAATGTTTGTATGTGTAATGTGGGGGGGTACATCCTTATGTCTGTATGTGTAATGTCAGAGGAGTGCATCCTTTTTTCTGTATGTGTAATTTGGGGAGGGTACATCCTTATGTCTGTATTTGCATTGTGGGGAGGGTACGTCCTAATGTCTCTTTGTGCAGTCAGAGGAAGGTACATCCTTTTGTCTGTACATGTAATGTGGGGAGGGTGCATCCTTATATCTGTATGTGTAATGTGGTGATACATCCCTATGTCTGTATGTGTACTGTGGGAACAGTGCATCCTTATGTCTGTAGCTGTAATGTGGGGAGGGTACATCATTATGGCTTTATATTTAATGTGGGGAAGGTGAATCCTTATGTCTCTATGTGTAATCTGAGGAGCGTCCATTCTTATGTCTGTATGTGTAATGTGGGGAGGGTACATCCTTATGTCTGTATGTGTAATGTGGGGAGGGTACACCATCCTTATGTCTGTACATGTAATGTAAAAAGGGTACATCCATATGTCAGTATGTCTAGTGTGAGGAAGATACATCTTTTTGTCTGTAAGTGTAATGTGCAGAGGTTACATCCTTATGTCTGTACATGTAATTTGGGGGTACATCCCTATGTCTGAATGTGTAATGTTGGGAGGGTACATCCTTATGTCTACATGTGTAATGTGGGGAGGGTATATCCTTATGTCTGGATGTATAATGTGATGAGGGAAAATCCTTATGTCTCTATGTGTCTGTAGGTGTAATGTGGGGAGAGTACATCCTTATATCTGTGTCTGTAATGTGGGTAGGATACACCCTTATGTCTGCGCAGGTAATGTGGGGAGGGTACATCCTTATGTCAGTACATGTAATGTAGGGAGGGTACATCATTATGTCTGTGTGCAACCTGGGGAGGGTACATCATTATGTCTGTAAGTGTAATGTGGGGAGGGTACATCCTTATTTTTGTATGTGTAGTTCGAGGATGGTACATCCCTATGTCTGTATGTGTAATGTGGGGAAGGTACATATTTATGTCTGTATGTCTAATGTGGGGAGGGTATATCCTTAATCTCTGTATGTGTAATGTGGGGAGGGTATATCCTTGTTTATGTAGTGTAATGTGGGGAAGGTATATCCTTATTTATGTATGTATAATGTGGTGAGGGTACAGCCTTATGTCTGCATTTGTAATATTTGTAATGTGGAGAGGGTACATCTTTATGTCTGTATGTGTAATGTGAGGAGGGTATATCCTATCTATGTACATATAATGTGGGGAGGGAACAGTCTTATGTCTGCATGTATAATGTGGGGAGGGTACAGCCTTATGATTGTATTTGTAAAGTAAGGAGGGTACATCCTTATGTCTGTATGTGTAATGTTGGAAGGGTACAGCTTTATTACTGTACATGTAATGTGGGGAGGGTACATCCTTATGCCTGTATGTGTCATGTGGGGAGGGTACATACTTATGTCTATATTTGAAATGTGGGGAGGCTACATCCTTATGTCTGCATGTGTAATTTGGGGAGGGTATATTATTATGTCTGTATATATAATGTGGGAGGGAACATCCTTATGTCTGCATGTGCAGTGTGGAGAGGGTACATTTGCATGTCTGTATTTGTAATGTGGGGAGGGTACATCTCTATGTCTGTATATGTGGAGAGGGTACAACCTTATGTCTGAATGTGTAATGTGGGGTTGGTACATCCTTATGTTTTTATGTGTAATTTGGGGAGGGTACATCTTTATGTCTGTATGTGTAATGTGGGCAAGGGTACATCTTTATTACTGTACATGTAATATGGGGAGGGTACATCCTTATGTCTGTATGTGTAATGCGGGGTGGGTACATCCTAATGTCTGTATGTGTAATGTCAGAAGGGTACATTCTTATTTCTGTATGTGTAATGTGGGGAGGGTACATCCTTATGTCTCTATGTATAATGTCAGAAGGGTACATCCTTATTTCTGTATTTGTAATGTGGGGAGAGTAAATCCTTATGTCTGTATTTATATTGTCGGGAGGGTACATCCTTATGTCTGTATGTGTAGTGTGAGGAAGGTACATCCTTATGTCTGTATGTGTAATGTGGTGGTACATCCCTATGTCTGTATGTGTAGTGTGGGGACGGGTGTATCCTTATGTCTTTATCTGTAATGTGGTGAGGCTACATCCTTATGGCTTTATGTTTAATGTGGGGAGGGTGAATCCTTATGTCTCTCTGTGTAATGTGAAGAGCATCCATCCTTATGTCTGTATGTGTAATGTGGGAAGGGTTCATCCTTCTTTCTATATGTGTAATGTGGGGAAGGGACATCCTTATGTCTGTATTTGTACTGAGAGGAAGGTACATCTTTACATCTGTATATATGGGGAGGGCACATCCTTATGTTTGTATGTGCAATGTGGGGAGGGTACATCCTTATGTCTGTATGTGTAATATGGGGAAGGTACTTCCTTATGCCTGTATGTGTATTGTGGGGAGGGTATATCCTTATGTCTGTATGTATAATGTGTGAAGGGAACATCCTTATGTCTGCATATGCAATGTGGGAGGGTACATCCTTTTGTCTATATGTGTAATGTGGGCAGGGTACATCTTTATTTCGGTATATGTAATATGGGGAGGGTACATCCTTACGTCTGTATGTGTAATGTGGGGAGCATGCATCCTTACATGTCAGAAGGGTACATCCTTATTTCTGTATGTATAATGTGGGGAGGGAACATCCTTATGTCTGTATGTGCAGCATGGGAGGGTACATCCTTATGTCTCTATGTGTAATGTGGGGAGGGTTCATCCTTATGCCTGTATGTGTAATGTCGAAAGGGTGCATCCTTCTTTCTATATGTGTAATGTGGGGAGGGTACATCCTTATGTCTGTATGTGTAATGTGGGGAGGGTACATCCTTATGTCTGTATTTGTACTGTGGGGAGGGTACATCTTTACATCTGTATATGAGGGGAGGGTACATCCTTATGTTTGTATGTGCAAAGTGGGGAGGGTAAATCCTTATGATTGTATTTGTAATGTAAGAAGGGTACATCCTTATGTCTGTATGTGTAATGTTGGAAGGGTGTATCTTTATTTCTGTACATGTATTGTGGGGAGGGTGCATCCTTATGTCTGTATTTGTAATGCGGGGAGGGTTCATCCTTATGCCTGTATGTGTTATGTGGGGAGGGTACATCCTAATGTCTATATTTGAAATGTGGGGAGGCTACATCCTTATGGTTGTATGTGTAATTTGGGGAGGGTATATTATTATGTCTGTATGTATAATGTGAGGAGAGAACATCCTTATGTCTGCATGTGCAGTGTGGAGAGGGTACATTCATATGTCTGTATTTGTAATGTGGGGTGGGTACAGCTTTACATCTGTATATGTGCGGAGGGTAAATCCTTATGTCTGTATGTGTAATGTGAGGTAGGTACATCCTTATGTTTTTATGTGTAATTTGTGGAGGGTATATCCTTATGGCCGTATATGTAATGTGGGGAGGGTACATCTTTAATTCTGTATATGTACTATGGGGAGGGTACATCCTTATGTCTGTATGTGTATTGCAGGCTAGGGACATCCTAATGTCTGTATGTGTAATTTCAGAAGGGTACATTCTTATTTCTGAATGTGGGGAGGGCACATCCTTATGTCTGTCTGTGCAATGTGGGGAGGGTACATCCTTATGTCTCTGTGTAATGTTGGAAGGGTACATCCTTATTTCTGTATGTGTAGTGTGGGGAGGGTACATCTTTATGTCTGTATTTATATTGTGGGGAGGGTACATCCTTATGTCTGTATGTGTAATGTGGTGGTACATCCCTATCTCTGTATGTGTAATGTGGGGAGGGTGAAACCTTATGTCTCTATGTGTAATGTGAGGAGCGTTCGTCCTTATGTCTGTATGTGTAATATCGAAAGGGTGCGTCCTTCTTTCCATATGTGTAATGCGGGGAGGGTACATCCTTTTGTCTGTATTTGTACTGTGGGGAGGGTACATCTTTACATCTGTATATGAGGGGAGGGTACATCCTTATGTCTGTATGTGTAATGTGGGGAAGGTACATCCTTATGTCTGCATGTGCAATGTGGGAGAGTACATCCTTATGTCTATATGTGTAATATGGGCAGGGTACATCTTTATTTTGGCATATATAATGTGGAAGAGGATACATCCTTATGTCTGTATGTGTAATGTGGGGAGCATGCATCCTTATATGTCAGAAGGGTACATCCTTATTCTGTATGTTTAATGTGGGGACCGTACATCCTTATGTCTGTATGTGTAATGTGGCGAGAGTGCATCCTTACGTCTGTATGTGTAATGTCAGAAGGGTACATCCTTATTTCTGTATGTATAATGTGGGGAGGGGACATCCTTATTTCTGCATGTGCAGTGTGGGAGGGTACATCATTATGTCTATATGTGTAATGTGGGAGGGTACATCTTTACTTCTGTATATGTAATGGGGGGTGCGTACATCCTTATGCCTGTATGTATAATGCCAGAAATGTACATCCTTATTTCTGTATGTGTAGTGTGAGGAGGGTACATCCCTATGTCTGTATGTGTAATGTGGGGAGGGTACATCCTTATGTCTGTATGCGTAATGTGAGGAGGGTATATCCTTATCTATACATGTATAATGTGGGTAGGATGCAGCCTTATGTCTGCATGTATAATGTGGGGAAGGTACATCCTTATGTCTGTATTTGTAATGTGGGGAGGGTACATCCTTATGTCTGTATCTGTAATGTCGGAAGGGTATATCCTTATTTCTGTATGTGTAATGTGGGGAAGGTACATCCTTATGTCTGTATTTGTAATGTGGGGAGGGTACATCCTTATGTCTGTATGTGCAATGTCGGAACAGTACATCCTTATTTCTGTATGTGTCATGTGGGGAGTGCACATCCTTATGTCTGTATTTGTAATGTGGGGGAGCTACATCCTTATGGCTGTATGTGTAATTTGGGGCGGGTATATCCTTATGTCTGTATGTATAATGTGGGGAGGGAACATCCTTATGTCTGCATATGCAGTGTGGAGATGGTACATTCATATGTCTGTATTTGTAATGTGGGGAGGGTACATCTTTACATCTTTATATATAGGGAGGGTACATCCTTATGTCTGTTTGTGTAATGTGGGGTTGGTACATCCTTATGTCTTTATGTGTAATTTGGGGAGGGTACATCCTTATGTCTGTATGTGTAATGTAGGGAGGGTACATCCTTATGTCTGTATGTGTAATGTCGGAAGGGTACATCCTTATTTCTGTATGTGTAATTTGGGGAGGGTACATCCTTATGTCTGTATTTGTATTGTGGGAGGGTACATCCTAATGTCTCTATGTGTAGTTTGAGGAAGGTACATCCTTTTTTTCTGTACATGTAATGTGGGGGGTGCATCCTTATATCTGTATGTGTAATGTGGTGATACATCCCTATGTCTGTATGTGTAATGTGGGAACAGTACATCCTTATGTCTGTATCTGTAATGCGGGGAGGGTACATCATTATGGCTTTATATTTAATGTGAGGAAGGTGAATCCTTATATCTCTAAGTGTAATCTGAGGAGCGTTCATCCTTATGTCTGTATGTGTAATGTGGGAGGGTACATCCTTATGTCTGTATGTGCAATGTCAAAAGGGTGCATCCTTATTTCTATATGTGTAATGTGAGGAAGGTACATCCTTATGTCTGTATGTGTAATGTGGGAAGGCTACATCCTTATGTTTGTATTTGTACTGTGGGGAAAGTACATATTTACATTTGTATATGTGGGGAGGGTACATCCTTATGTCTGTATGTATAGTGTGGGGAGGGATCATCCTTATGTGTGCATGTGCAATGTGGGAGGGTACATGCTTAAGTCTATATGTGTATTGTGGGCAGGGTACATCTTTATTTCGTTATATGTAATGCGGGGAGCGTACATCCTTATGTCTGTATGTGTAATGTGGGGAGCATGCATCCTTATATGTCAGAAGGGTACACTCTCTAATTTGTGTATATGCAATGTGGGGACGGTACTTACTTATGTCTGTATGTGTAATGTGGGGATGGTACTTCCTTATGTCCTTTATGTGTGATGTCAGAAGGGTACATCTTTATTTCTGTATGTATAATGTGGAGAGGGAACATCCTTATGTCTGTATGTGTAATGCCAGAAAAGTACATCCCTATTTCTCTATGTGTAATGTAGGAAGGGCACATCCTTATGTCTGTATCCTTAATGTGGGGAGGGTACATCCTTATGTATGTATTTGTAATGTTGGGAGGGTACATGCTTATGTCTGTATGTGTGATGGGGCGTGGGTATATCCTTATGCCTGTATGTCTAATGTGGGGAGGCTACAACCTTATTTCTGCATGTGTAATGAAGGTAAGGTACATCCTTATGTCTGCATTTGTAATGTAGGGAGGGTACATCCTTATGTCTGCATGTGTAATGTCGGAAGGGTACATCCTTATTTCTGTATTTGTAATGTGGGTAGGGTGCATTCTTATGTCTGTATGCGTAATGTGGGGGGTATATCCTTATGTCTGCATGTATAATGTTGAGAGGGTACAATCTCATGTCTGCATGTGTAATGGTGGGATGGTACATCCTTAAGTCTGTATAGGTAATGTGTGGAGTGTACATCCTTATGACTGTATATGTAATGTGTGGAGGGTACATCCTTATGTCTGTATGTGTAATGTGGGGAGGGTATATCCTTTTGTCTGTATGTATAGTGTGAGGAGGGAACACCCTTATGTCTGCATGTGCAATGTGGGAGGATACATCCTTATGTCTGAATTTGTAATTTGGGGAGGGTACATCTTTATGTCTGTATTTGTGGGGATGGTACATCCTTATGTCTGTAGGTTTAATGTGGGGAGG
Source organism: Protopterus annectens (assembly GCF_019279795.1). Taxonomy (NCBI): domain Eukaryota; kingdom Metazoa; phylum Chordata; order Ceratodontiformes; family Protopteridae; genus Protopterus; species Protopterus annectens. The sequence goes on along the minus strand of NC_056751.1, from coordinate 710,199,526 downwards.
GTACATCCTTATGTCTGTATGCGTAATGTAGGGAGGTTATATCCTTATGTCTGTATGTATAATGTGAGGAGGGAACACCGTTATGCCTGCATGTGCAGTGTGGGAGTGTACATCCTTATGTCTATATGTGTATTGGGGGGAGGGTACATCTTTAATTCTGTATATGTAATATAACGAGGGTACATCCTTATATGTGAGAAGGGTGCATCCTTATTTCTGTGTATTGTGGATAGGGTAAATCCTTATGTCTGAATGTGTAATTTGGGGAGGGTACATCCTCATGTCTGTATGTTTAATGTCAGAAGGGTACATCCTTATTTCCGTATGTGTAATGTGGGAAGGGCACATATTTTTGTCTCTAGGTGTAATGTGGGGAGGGTACAGCCTTATGTCTGTTTGTGTAATGTCGGAAGGGTACATCCTTATTTCTGTATGTGTAATGTGGGGAGGGTACATCCTTATGTCTGTATGTGTAGTTTGAGGAAGGTGCATCCTTATGTCGGTACATGTAATGTGGGGATGGAACATCCTTATGTCTGTATGTGTAATGTGGTAGTGCATCATTATGTGTAATGTGGGGAGGGTACCTCCTTATGTCTTAATGTTTAATGTGGGGAGTGAATCCTTATGTCTCTGTGTAATGTGGGGGAGAGTACATCCTTTTGTCTGTGTGTAATGTGGGAGGATACAGCCTTATGTCTGTATGTGTAATGTCAGAAGGGTACATCCTTAATTCTGTATGTGTAATGTGGGGAGGGTACATCTTTATATCTGTGTTTGTAATGTGGGGAGGGTACATCCATATTTCTATATGTTTAATGTCAGAAGGGTACATCCTTATTTCTGTGTGTGTAATGTGGGGAGAGTGCATCCTTTTGTCTCTACGTGTAATGTGGGGAGGGTATAGCCTTATGTCTGTATGTGTAATGTCTGAAGGGTGCATCCTTATTTCTGTGTGTGTAATGTGGGGAGGGTACATCCTTATTTCTGTGTTTGTAATGTGGGAAGGGTACATCCATATGTCTGTATGTGTAATGTGAGGAGGGTATATCCTTATCGCTGTATGTATAATGTGGGGAGGGTACATCCTTATGTTTGCATGTATAATGTGAGGATGGTTCATTCTTATGTATGTATTTGTAATGTGGGGAGGGTACATTCTTATGTCTGTATGTGTAATGTCTGAAGGGTATGTCCTTATTTCTGTATGTGTAATGTGGGGAGGGTGAATCCTTATGTCTCTATGTGTAATATGAGGAGCGTCCATCCTTATGTCTGTATGTGTAATGTGGGGGGGTACATCTTTATGTTTGTATGTATGATGTCGGAAGGGTGCAGCCTTATTTCTGTATGTATAATGTGGGGAGGGTACATCCTTATGTCTGTATGTGCAATGTGGGGAGGGTACATCCTTATGTCTGTATGTGTATTGTCAAAAGGGTACATCCTTATTTCTGTATGTGTAGTGTGAGGAGGGTACATCCTTATGTCTGCATGTGTAATGTGGGAAGTGGACATTATTATGTCTGTATATCTAATGTGGGGAGGGTGTATCCTTAGGTCTGTATGTATAATGTGGAAAGGGTACATCTTTATGTCTGCATGTGTAAGGTGGGGAAGGTACATCCTTATGTCTGTATGTGCAATGTGGGGAAGGTGCATCCTTATGTCTGTATATGTAATGTGGGGAGGGTACATCTTTATTTCTGTATATGTAATGTGGGGAGGGTACATCCTTATGTCTGTATGTGTAATGTGGGCAGGGTACATCCTTATGTCTGTATGTGTAATGTCAGAAGGGTACATCCTTATTTCTGTATGTGTAATGTGGGGAGGGTACATTTATATGTCTGTATGTGTAACTAATGTGGGGATGGTATATCCTTATATCTGTATGTATAATTTGGGGAGGGAACACCCTTATGTCTGCATGTGCAATGTGGGAGGGTACATCCTTATGTCTATATGTGTAATGTGGGGAGGGTACATCTTTATTTCTGAATATGTAATGTGGGGAGAGTACATCCTTTAGTCTGTATGTGTAATGTCAGAAGGGTACATCCTTATTTCTGTATGTATAATGTGGGGAGGGAACATCCTTATGTCTGCATGTTCAGTTTTGGAGGGTACATTCTTATGTCTATATGTGTAATGTGGGGAGGGTACATCTTTAATTCTGTATATGTAATGTGGGGAGGGTACATACTTATGTGTGTATGTGTAATGTCAGAAAAGTACATCCTTATTTCTCTATGTGTAATGTGGTAAGGGTACATCCTTATTGCTGTATGGGTAATGCAGGGAGGGTACATCCTTATGTCTGTATTTGTAATGTGGGGAGGCTACATGCTTATGTCTGTATGTGTAATGTGGGGAGGATATATCCTTACGTCCGTATGTCTAATGTGGGGAGGGCACAATCTTATGACTGCATGTGTAATTTGGGGAGGGTACATTCTTATGCCTGTATTTGTAATGTGGGGAGACTACTTCCTTATGTCTGTATTTGTAATGTTGGAAGGGTGCATCCTTATTTCTGTATGTGTAATTTGGGGAGGGTACATCCTTATGTCTGTATTTGTAATGTGGGGAGGGTACATCCTTATGTCTGTATGCGTAACATGGGGAGGGTATAGCCTTATGTCTGCATGTATAATGTGGGGAGGGACATCCTTATGTCGCATGTGTAATGTGGGGAGGGTACATCCTTATGTCTGTATGTGTAATGTGTGGATGATACATCCTTATGTCTGTATGTGTAATGTGGGGAGGGTATACCCTTATGTCTGTATGTATAATGTAAGGAGGGAACAGCCTTATGTCTGCATGTGCAGTGTGAAAGTGTACATCCTTATGTCTATATATGTAAAGTGGGGAGGTTACATCTTTACTTCTGTATATGTAATATGGAGAGGGTACATCCTTATATGTCAGAAGGGTACATCCTTATTTCTGTATGTGTATTGTGGGTAGGGTACTTCCTTATGTCTGTATGTGTAATGTGGGGATAGTACATCCTTTTGTCTCTGTGTAATGTGGGGAGGGTACAGCCTTATGTGTGTATGTGTAATGTCGGAAGGGTGCATCCTTATTTCTGTATGTGTAATGTGGGGTGGGTACATCCTTATATCTGTATTTGTAATGTGGGGAGGGTGCATCCTTATGTCCATATGTGTAATGTGAGGAGGGTATATCCTTATGTCTATATGTGTAATGTGGGGAGGGTACATCTTTAATTCTGTATATGTAATATGGGGAGGGTACATCCTTATGTCTGTATGTGTAATTTGTGGAGGGTACATCCTTATGTCTGTATGTGTAATGTCGGAAGGGTACATCCTTATTTCTGTATGTGTAATGTGGAGAGGGTACATCCTTATGCTTGTATTTGTATTGTGGGGTGGGTACATCCTTATGTCTGTATGTGTAATGTGGTGGTACATCCTTATGTCTGTATGTGTAATGTGGGGAGGGTACATCCTTTTGTCTGTATGTGTAGTTTGAGGAAGGTACATCCTTATGTCTGTACATGTAATGTGGGGAGGTAACATCCTTATGTCTGTATGTGTAATGTGGTGGTGCATCCTTATGTATGTATCTGTAATGTGGGGAGGGTACTTCCTTATGTCTTTATGTTTAATGTGGGGTGAAGCCTTATGTCTCTATGTGTAATGTGGGGTGAGTACATCCTTTTATCTGTGTGTAATTTGGGGAGGAAACAGCCTTATGTTTTATTGTGTAATGTCGGAAGGGTGCATCCTTATTTTTGTATGTGTAATGTTGGGTGGGTATATCATTATGTCTGTATTTGTAATATGGGGAGGGTACATCCTTATATCTGTACATGTAATGTAGTGAGGGTACATCCTTATGTCTGTATGTTTAGTGTGAGGAAGGTACATCCTTTTGTCTGTATGTGTAATGTGGGGCGGGTACGTCCCTATGTCTGTATTTGTATTGTGAGGGTAAATCCTTGTATCTGTGTATGTAGTGTGGGAGGGTTCATCCATATGTCTGTACATGTAATGTGGGAGGGTGCATACTAATCTAGATGCAGTTTCACTGTACTATAAGATAGAAGTCACCTTAGTCAAAGCAAAAGTATATGTTTGTGTTAATTCTGTTATGGTATGCACATTTTTAGTAGTCTTTTTATAACCCTTTCAATGCATTTTTACCTCAATGTGCTTGCTAAAAGACATCTACTTATCATCTTTTCCAGTTGCATTCAGTACATTTTTCATTTTATTTTTCCCATAGCAGCAACTGTTCATCTAATATCAGTAGTGTTATGTAAATATGCCCCCAAAGTTTATTCAGTAATGAATAACAGCCATATCATTGAAGTATTTGATTCCTTCTCGTTAACTATGTACTATGCAGTTTCCTTAAATATTTCTGCTGGGAATAGATATTTGAACAGAATTTCGCATAAATTGCTTTCATAACTTCACACCTTTAACATGATGATGTAAATGCAATGCTACAAAGGTATGCTGACATTTTTATTAGGGCATGTATTACCTTCATATCATTTTGTGTATCTTAATGAGGTCACCTGGAAATGTAATGCACTGTATCCTTTGCCTTTTATTTATAAAAAGTCACATTTATTACAAAGTTTATATAAGCAATTCTCAGAACAGTCTTTTATTGATTTTGCTCTTGGCGGAAGGTATGCATTAAATGCAGTCATAATATCTTAGTGTTATGTATTTGTTTTTGCAGTATCTTATTACATGAGCTTTTTTTATCAGTTTTCCTGGAAGCATCTTCAGCTATTTTTAATGCTTTACCATTCACTGTCTAATATAAATCTTTTATTGTTGCTAAAGCCTTTCTTCATGGTTTCAGATCTGTATCGTCATGCTTTTGTTATGAATATTAACTGCAAGCTCTTGTTTGATTTCAGTCATCACACTTGCTTATTCAGTCTGTAATTAACCAAGCATTATGCTTTACTTGTCAAATATTTGATAACACAACTTTAATACTGCAGCCCTTTGGTTACAGCTTGAGTTCATTTTCCATATCCGCCTCCCCCTGACATATTCAGTTTCAATCACCATTTTATTGAATCATGTTTCTATACCTGTCACTTCAGGGAATCTTAACTTCAGCATGCACGTGCTGTTTGGTATCAGCTTCTCCTAGATTTTTTTTTATCCAGAATCTCCACCAGCTATGTATCTGTTTTGAAGTCATTCGTTAATTCTAACTGAGGTATTATTCTTCATAATGATGATGATGATGATGATGATGAACTCTTTGCAGTTCCGTGTTTTACAACCATTCTGTTTCCCTATTATGTCTGTTTAGTAGCTCTGCATTCATTCCAGTTACAGTGACACATTTTCAAAAAGATATGTGTAACACAGAATATTCCCTGAAATTAGAAAAGATCCTCCTATAATTTTTATTTCTTCTTCTAATTCCATAAATCCACATAAATAATTTTGTTATGAGCTCCAGCATTATTTATGTATGTACACCATTGAGCCCAGTAATGCCAGCTGTTAATGTTGTCTGCATGTAAAAGATCTGGTAATATTTAGAGCACATGATCATCTGTGCATTCTTAGTGCACTTTTGTATGAAGACCTGAGGTCTTTCTTTTTTTCTTTCTCCAGTTTCAGGATAATGACCTTAGCTTTTGGCTTTCAAAACATAAGTTATGTTATTTAGAATGTCAGCTGAAAAAGACAAAGCTCCATCTAATAGGACCGTATCTGCACCTTCAGGTGCATTACTTCATTTTAAGCAGCTCTAGTTAACATTTAAAGACAATAAAGGTACTTAGAAATGATGAAGGCTGATGAGTGGCAGGCAGATGGCTGAGAGGGGACATAAGATTGGTCCTGAGCTTTTTTTATGGACCCAAAGCAGGCACATTTGATGTTTTCCATGAATGGCTAAAGAATTTTCAGACAATTTGAAAAGGTAATTGTAGAGGGTGACATCGATGGAGCGTTAGACCTCAAAATGGACAGGAAATTTGGAGCATTTAAATTTCACACTTACGGTCAAAAAGCTCTAACTCGAGGCATGAGGTAGGAGAGACTGTTAGATAAGTGGTGAGAATAAAGACCAGGGATGGCAGGGTATACTTTTTTAAGGTGTGAAAAAAAACTAGTATGTTAGGCAGATTATTGATGAACAGGAAAACATTTGAAAAAAAATCACAGCTGTATATCATGGAGAAAGGAACTCATCAGATCATGCCATCGTTAAGATGAACTGGGAGGTAGGAAATTGGACAGTTGGTGGACAGAGATGGAAGTCTGGGCGCAGGATGGGGAAATATGATATCAAATGGATACAGGATAGGGTTAGGTTGATAGAAGACAAATAAAAATGGCAAGGTAGGCTGAGAAATTGTGAATGGGATGGGGTGAAAGCAGCCTGGAGTGTTAACATTATGACTACAAGACAGAGCATGAGAAAAGGAAGAGTGCAGAAAGGGGTGGCTCTAGAGATCAGGCTTGGGGAGTTGCAAATGTTGAACAAAGAAAGGTAGAAACTCAGTACACCAATAGGGCAAAGTAAGTGTGGCTGTAAGGGGCAGACTGAATGAATATGAGGAATCAAAGATAAAAGTCAAGTGGGAAAGAAGAGGAGGGCAGGATGGTGGTTAAGGGGGGGGTAAACATCAAGATACTGATGTGAAGGATCAAAGATCAGAGAAAGAATGCTTGCACTGACTCAATGGAAGATGAAAGAGTAGAAGAAAGCCATACAAGTTAGCAAATAAGGACACAATTTCAATGTTATAACACTGAGTTTATAAAAGAATAGATCTTCAAGTTGTATTGGCTTATAAATGGAAAGTATACGTGTTATGTGACGAAGAGCAAAGGAGAATAAATTTGGAGATAGGAAAGGAGGAGGGAATTGAGGTCATTAGGCATCTGAAAGAGGGTAGTATGAACAAACCAAATAGACACCTCTTCAGTTTCTATAAAAAAGTGGGCTTTCAGGTGAGCAGTACAATGATAGATTTGTTCAGTGATATTATAGAAAAAGGGAGATGAATCAAATCTATGGAGGAGAATACAACAATTGTACAAACAGAAGGGGGACAAGACACCATCATGCAATATCTCCCTATATCTTTTTGTAATGTAGACTTTAAAGTGCTTGCTTGTATTTTAACAGCAAGATTGGAGAAAGTCCTTCTTAAACTAACTTGGGATAAACAAGCAGGCTTCAGTAAAGGCAAATCATCCATTGATCACTGGTGTACTTTTATAGATTTTGCAAAATGAGCTTAGGGAATGGGCCAGGGAAAGGCACAAATTGTGTTAATGGATATATATAAGGCCTTTGACTGTATCTCATGGCCACAAGAGATATCAGGTAGCAAAAGGGAGTGAAAGTCATTTATAGGGCCCCAGTGTTTTTATATATATATATATATATATATATATACAATCTAGAAATACTGAAAGCTCGAATTTCAGTATCTCGGGACCGTAAAGGCGAAAATGTAAAATCTCGAAAGTGCATAAGCGCGAATTTGAAAAGCTCGAATCCGCACTTATGCAGTGTAGCAACGAGACGGGAAGTGTTTGGCCAGAATGCATTACGGAAGTGAAGGTAAGTGAGTGTATGTGAGTTTTATTGTAAGTTGTGCATGTGGGTTAGGGTAGGGAGGTTGTGTTTGTGTATGTATGGTGTGTGTGTGTGTGTGTGTGTGTGTGTGTGTGTGTGTGTGTGTGTGTGTGTGTGTGTGTGTGTGTGTGTGTCTGTGTGCATGGGAGTGTGGAATGTCTGCGTGTGAGTGATGCATTTCTTAAGTGTTAGTGCAATCTCGGAGTTAGTATATATAAGTAGGGGGTGTGTGGTGGGCACACCCCCCACCTGGGGGGTGTAGGGGGGCTTTCCCCCCTGCGTAGATGTAGTGTAGGATTGTGTGTTGTGGGTTGAATGATGTGTGTGTTGTGTGGTGTATGGTTTGTGAATGTTCGGGATTTCAGTTTTTCATGTTTGTGTGTTTCGGGATTGTGTTCTGTTCGACTTTATAGTTTCAAGATACTAAAATTCGAGCTTTCAGTATCTCGAGAGTATAAAGGGGAACTAATATATATATATATATATATATATATATATATATATATATATATATATATATATATATATATATATATATATATATATATATATATATATATGTCTGTTCTCACCAGGATTATTTGTAAAGATCACACAAAACCACAAAAGAAATACCCACAGGGTACAAAACTGGTTGTTGTTGTGTCTTTCGGCTTTTCCCGGTTAGGGGTCGCCACAGCGGAACTCCAGTCCACTAATGATTGGCAGTTGATTTTTATGTGCTGAGTTGCCAGTCCTAACGCACAACCTTCAACGAAGGTACGCCCATTCACGCATGTCTCCACAGTAGATGCTCTAGCTGATGAACCACGTCCAAAGCACAAGGTAGAGAGTTTAATCAAAATATGTACAAATTCACTTGCTAAGCGCTTTCACCATTACACATGGCATCATCAGAGTACGTGAACAAAAACCATGCCATACATTAAATACTCACCTGAACAACCAATAGAAAATGTGCATTGATTTAAATGAATGAATAAGTAATTAGTTATCAAGTAAATTTTAAACAAAAAATTTGTCCATGCACAATAGAACAGTAGTGCCCAAATCTGATAATATAAAAAATATCCTATCCACGATATATACATTTATGTTTAACGTCCTTCAAAATAAACACTTAAAAATGAATAAATAAAAATAATACATGTCAAGATATAAAAATAACTATGTAATCCACTATTTACACTATATCCTATTAGCCCTGTCTTTTAAAACGGGTTTTAAAGAAATTTATTCATTCAAACCCAGTGGGGTTGTTGCATCAAGAATTATTTGCCATTTGTATTCTAATAATTCTACCTTCAACCTTTCATCCCCACCCCTCTCAAATTGTGTCACCCTGTCAATCATAAAGAAAATAAATTTCTTGAAATCCACACAATGTATGCTATGCATATATAGTGCATTGTGTGTGTCCTTGTTTTTTATTGCCCTCTGGTGTTCTGCAATCCTGTCTTTTAACCTACAGACAGTTTTGCCCATGTAGAATACATTACAGCTAACACAAGTGGCAATATATACCAACTTTTGTGTGTTGCAACTACACCTACCAGGGCACCCCAGTGTCTTAATGTAATTGGACACTAATACAACACCACTGGTTTGACTATTATATTTCAGTATCAGTGCCCTACCTTCTAAGGTATTGATCTTTTGAAATGTATCATTAGCATTACCCCTTAAAATGGGTTTGTATATACTCTGTCTCTTCTCCAAGTCCTCATTCCTGATTTTTAACAACATCTTTAAGGGATATCCCCTGTCTAAACAGAAACCAGTAAGGTGTACACCTCTTTAATACAAGTGCCATCATCACTCACAAGCCTGGAAAGTCTTACCATTTGGCCCTTTACTGTTCCTCTTTTTTGATATGACGGGTGACAGCTGTTATAATGTAACAAGGAATTACTATGGGACTTTTTCCTAAATATATTACTGTGTAGAATGTTTGCAGATTTGGTCAATTTGATGTCCAAAAACTCTGTTTCATTTTCATCCCACTTACTGGTAAATCTAAGAAAAGTTGTTGTGTTATTTAAATATTCAACAAAGGACATGACTTCATCCTTACTGCCCTTCCAAAGTATTAGTATATCATCTAAAAAGCGGTTGTAGAGAGCAATCTTGTCGTTATATGTTGAACCAAATACATATTCTTCCTCCCAATATAGGAGGACCAGGTTAGCAAATGTCACAAAATTGCTCTTTAAAGCCATTTCCATACACAATGTCATCATATTAATTTTAGCAGCATTAAATTTACCACTTCTAACTAAACTTTGGGATTACTGTGAATAGGTTGATGACATCTATAGTTAAAAAAGACCAGTTAATGCCATAATTGGAAATCCCATCTAGTCTATTTAGACAGTGCCAAGAATTTTTCATTTGAATTTGTCTCAACAGGAAAGAGATGCTTTATTTCAGCTAGCTAATAATAAAGATCTGAGAATCATGAAAGATGACCACAAGACCTACCATAGGGTATCTACTAACTTCTAAGACTGAACAGTTGATGTAAAGTTTAGTTAGAAGTGATAAATTGAATGCTGCTAAAATTAATATGATGACATCATGTATGGAAAAGCAATTTTGTGACATTTGAATGGGAAACCTTTCAACAAATTTCAGGAGTTAGATGATATACTAATACTTTTTGAATATTTAAATAACACAACAACTTCTCCTAGATTTTCCAGTAAGTAACCCATCTTGTGATGTATGGGTTTACATTCAAGCTGATGAGTTTTTCGATGATACCTGAGTGGGGTATTGTGTCTAAGGCCTTTGCCAGGTCGAGGAAGGCTGTATGGACTACCCTACCCTCATCAATGGCCTTGGTGACTGTTTTGAAAAAGTCAACCAAGTTTAAAAGACATGATCTGCCTTTGACAAAGCCAAACTGGGTTGGATCCAAAGTCTGCAAGTTCCCCATGTCTCTATTCATGAGTTCCATTATGATCCTTTCTATGGCCTTGCAGATAAGGCTTGTCAAGCTAATGGGACGGTAATTTCCAGGGTCGGTGGAGGCACCGCCCTTGTGAAGTGGGACCACAGTCGCCGTGCGCCACTCCTTGGGTACGTATCCTGAGGTGAGGCTAAGATTAAACAGCTGTCCTAACTGCGGGTTTAATTCCTCATTGAGTTCATGGAGTACACAGCCGGGGACACCATCCGGTCCCATGGATGCTGTGTTTTTTGCCTTGGAGAGAGCAGTTCTCACCTGGGTGTTAGAGATGTTTGGGGGGCTACAATCCTCTGGTATAGATATCTCTCCTTTTGGGGGGGAGGGGGGGAGAAGTTAGCACTGAACCTGTCAGCCAGTATGTTGACAATGTGTGTAGGTTCAGTAATCTTCACATCATTTTGAACTAATTCTGAGCATATCTGGGAGTTTCCTCCTAGGTTTCTAACATAGCTAAAAAAGGCCTTATGATTGTCTTTTGAGTCCTTGGCGATTTTTCTCTCAAAATTTGCCTTGGATGATTTTATGAGGGCTCTTAGTTTTTTACTTATAATGATCAAGGGTGTCTTACCTTTCAAGGATTTTGCTCTATCTTGTAGTAGCTTCCTCCTTTTGTTGTAGAGCTTGTTTATGGCTGGGGTCCACCAGACTGGATGCTTGCCTTTGGTACAAAGAGTCTTAGTTTTGTTTGGGATTGCCTGATCCATGCAGTCCTGTAGGTGCTGGTAGAAGGCATTTGTAAGTGATTCAGCGGTTTGAGTAATGTTTACCCCCGGCTCAGGGGCCTTAAAGGAGACCACGCTAGTTTTTAGAAGTGTGAAGTCGGCTTTTGAGAAGTTTTTCACTGTGGTCTTTTTTATTTCAGGTGGGGGCGGGATGAGGACCTCCAGCGAGATTAGTTTATGATCTGATCAAACCAGTGAGGGGTATACTTCCGGTGTTGAACATTGTGGTCCCATGTTCATGATGATGAGATCAAGTATGTTTTCTCCTCTTGTTTGGATGGTGACAAGTTGTTCCATGGCATTTGAGTTTATGAACTCCAGGAACCTTTGGGCTAGAGTGTTTGGGCTTGAGTAGTGTTCCCAGTCTATATTAGGGTAGTTGAAGTCACCTAGTATGATGGTGTTTGGAGATACATTTATCCCCTCCAGTGTTTTCAGGAAGGCCATGTGAGGTTCCTGAGTTTGAGAGGGTGGCCTGTAACATGCTACAAATTGCAGAGCAGTTTTGCCTATGGTTAGTTGCACCTGGATGGTCTCCGATGCATCATGCGTTGCCACCAACCTTGAGGTGTGGGTGTCCTTTATAAATATGGACACCCCCCTCCTTTCTTGGTGTTGTCCGTATTTTGGGGCCGGAACGCATGATATGAGGTAAAACCTGATAGTGCTGGGGTGCTCTCAGGAGCCTTGAACCAGGTTTCTGTCACAGCACAGACATCGATGTTCTCCATACTGAGAAGGGCCTCGAGTGCGTGCATCTTGAGATTGAGACTTCTGGCATTGAGCAGCATTACTCTTAGTTTTTTTCCTTTTTTGTGTTCTAGGGTGGTAGGTTTAGAATTTGAGCCTTTCCTAAAAAAGGCACTATGGGGGTGGCAAGAGCCTTTGCCAATATCCGGAAGCCCAGGGGTGACAGGTGCAAGCTGTCCCTTGGGAAGCAGCGTGGCTTGTCCAGCATGTCATCCCAGGCAGACAGACATTGGATCCCCTTTGAATGACACCAGAATTTAAGCCAATTATTGAAGCTGATCATCTTATCACTGTATTGTGGCATCATTCTAGGCGAAGGTAGGATACTGCTCAAGGTCAGGGTCATACCTGCCTGGGCTACATAATCAGAGAGCACCTCAATGTCTCTTTTCATGTAGTCCAAGGAGGTACGTCTCAGGTCGTTGACACCAGCGTGGACAATGACTGAGTCGTACTTGTACCTGCTGTTGAGAGACCTGAGTGCTTGCGTTATGTGGCGGATTCTAGCGCCTGACAGGCAGCTTACTGTGACCTTCTCCTTACTCAGTCTGGTGAGCGGGACGTCAGTGTGTCTGACTATGGAGTCACCAATGACGAGTGTGTCTGGCATTGTGTTTGGCCTTAAGGGCTGTGACTGTTTGACACTCTGACTGTGTGGTCTATGTGTTGCATGTGTTGGGTCCTGAGGTGATAGTTGTTTGGGTGTCTGCTTTGGTGGCCTCTGCTGTTTTGGTAGATTTTGATTCACAGCTCGAGTATGTCTTTGTGTGATTATGTATATGATTTGAGGTTGTGCTGGTACTATGTGTGACTGGGTATGTAGTGTGTGTGGTTACCTTCTCCTCCTGTCTGGTCTTGCCAGTCCTATGTTGAGAGAGCTCAGCCTCCAGTTTGGCCGTATAGTTGCATCTCTCGCATGTATTTGTGTTTTGTGGGAGAAGGAGAGGGTTGTCTGTGTACATGAGGCAATTGTAACATTGCCTCAGTATTCCCAGGTTCACCAGCTGAGCAGGAGAGGACACTAGCAACTGATCCCTCGACATGCTAGAAGGAATAGATAAAAAACTTACAAAAGACTCCGGGGGATGTGGGTTCTAGGCTGGTGGAGTACTATCTATAATAAGAGTGCTTTATCAAGGTGAAAGTACTGTAGGAGCAAGTGCTAGGCTTTACAGATAGAGAATAGTCTACTTGGGAATCAAGTAGAGATGAACTTTTTAGTTACAGGATACGCTGGTTAGATTAGCAGTACAGTTCGAGGAAGGTAGTTTTAAGGGAGTGATGATGACACTTGTATTAAAGAGGTGTACACCTTACTGGTTTCTGTTTAGACAGGGGATATCCCTTAAGGATGTTGTTAAAAATCAGGAATGAGGTCTTGGAGAAGAGACGGAGTATATACAAACCCATTTTAAGGGGTAATGCTAATGATATATTTCAAAATATCAATACCTTAGAAGGTAGGGCACTAGTATTGAAATATAATAGTCAAACCAGTGGTGTTGTTGAATTAGTGAAAAAAACATGGGATACAGTATTTAATGAAACCATAAAAAATGATTTGGGTAATTTCCCCCAAACAGTATATTCTAGGGGAAAAAATATCAAAGAAATTTTGGAGGGAAATGGAACCATTTACAAGTGTTCTAGAATGTACAAATGTGGAACTTGTAAATTTTGTAGGTACATTAATGAAGGATCTTATGTATTACTGTCCAGTTACATTAAGACACTGGGGTGCCCTGGTAGGTGTAGTTGCAACACACAAAAGTTGGTATATATTGCCACTTGTGTTAGCTGTAATGCATTCTACATGGGCAAAACTGTCCGTAGGTTAAAAGACAGGATTGCAGAACACCAGAGGGCAATAAAAACAAGGACACACACAGTGCACTATATATGCATAGCATACATTGTGTGGATTTTAAGAAATGTATTTTCTTTATGATTGACAGGGTGACACAGTTTGAGAGGGGTGGGGATGAAAGGTTGAAGGTAGAATTATTAGAATACAAATGGCAAATAATTCTTGATTCAACAACCCCACTAGGTTTGAATGAATACATTTCTTTAAAACCCGTTTTAAAAGATAGGGCTAATAGGATATGGTGTAAATAGTGGGTTACATAGTTATTTTTATATCTCAACATGTATTATTTTTATTTATTCATTTTTTAGGTGTTTATTTTGAAGGATGTTAAACATAAATGTATATATTGTGGATAGGATATTTTTTATAACATCAGATTTGGGCAATACTGTTCTATTGTGCATGGACAAATTTTATGTTTAAAATTTACTTGATAACTAATTACTTATTCATCCATTTAAATCAATGCAAATTTTCTATTGGTTGTTCAGGTGTTTGACTGAGTATTTAATGTATGGCATGGTTGCTGTTCACTTACTCTGATGATGCCATGTGTAATGGTGAAAGCGCTTAGCAAGTGAATTGTACGTATTTTAATTAAACTCTCTGCCTTGTGCTTTGGACGTGGTTCATTTTTGCCATTTATTTGTAAAGATCATTCAATGTCTGTTGCAGAGCGAAAGACAAAGCTGGATGAGGCAGAAGTGTGGTAGAAGAAGTAGTGGCATTTACCTGTTTGCAGAAGATTACATGATGTTGTTTGAGGATGTCACTGTGAAACTTCTGGGGGTATTCGAGATGTTCAGTCATTTTGGCATTGCATCAAGGTTCATTTTCACCCTCAAAGTCTTTAGTAATTAGATTCAGAATTAAACATAAGAGTTATTTCCTGCACTCCCTCAAAAGGTGGGGGTGGGGGAGAGAGACGTACTTATTACTTAAAATGTGTAAAATGGTAGATATTAGATACCATAACTAGACGAATCTGAAGGTAAAGGATAAGGGAAATATTGTACGCATGGACAGGTAGATTTGCCACACTTAAAGGTAGAATCGAAACAGTCCACACAGTGATACTTCAGTACGTACATTATTCTGGACAGCATATGCAAATCATCCCTCAAAATAAGCTTATAGCAGATATCCAACTAGTGTCTGATAGGTTTGAGTGGAAGAACAATAGAGGAAGGACCACAAAGGATAGACTTGGGTCTCACAGGAAAGTAGGAGGACGGGGGAATGCCAGATTTCAGGTAATATGGGACTGCTGTAAATATTATGTAAAGGCTGCAAGTCATAAAAAAATAAAATTTGGAATGGATCACCTGGGAAAAGTGCTGGAAGGCTGGAAGCATAAAGACAATGAGTAAAGTAAAGAGTGGTACAAACAGCATGACTCGTGAGCTGCTAGGGTTGTAGTTCCTGGATAGGTAGGATAGAACTATTAGCGATCTATGGTGGAGCTGCCCTAAGGAACTGGAGGATAAGCTAGTAATCAGGGAGGAAAAGGGTGCTGGAAAGGTTCAGGGCCTAAAAGATGAATCGTTAAATGAATGGTTATCAGTTTTCAAAGAAAATTATATTTAATACAGTGGAGATTTGCTGTTGTTCATGGGGAACCATATTGCTTTTAACCAGAGTATTCAGAAGAACTGATACAAAAACAAACATAAACATAAAGATACTTCTTTCTTTCTTTATTTTATTTTATTTATATTTGTTTTCTGGGGTAGAGTAGTGATCTACATAGACCTTTTTTAGGCTCAGCCTGGGAGCTGGGTGTCTGGTTAAGTGATTTGTTCAGAGTCACGTAGTTAGGCAATACAGGAAGAAAATAATGACTTATGAAGTGAGGTTAGATTTAGGGGGAAATGTAGCCAGGTGTAAAAGGAGAAGAACTGGAGTCTTCAACAGGCAGCTGGGAGTGCGTATGTAGGTGTGCTTTTGGTAACCTGAGGGAAAAGTTCAGTAAAGACGACATGATGATAGCTTTGGAAACGAATATTAGCACTGATGAAAATATTAAAAGAGGTTAGCCTTGTTGAGAACTAGTACAGAAGGATAGTGCATAGGTGGTACAGAACCCCTATGCAGATACACCAGAAAGGATGGCATCCAGCCACAGAGTGTTGAAGATGTAGGGAAGAAAATTCTGAACAGTTGTACATATGGTGAATATGCAGAGAGACTATACCACTGTGGAAGGGGGCAAGAAAAGTTTAGAGTAAAATGTTGGGGTAGGTGATAACAGATAAGTGTAATTCATGCCTTTTTGCTATGAATAAACAGAAGGAATTGACTGGAGATGAAAGACTAGAACTTCAACTGTTCACTGGGAAAGTGACACAGATGATACTTAAGGCTTAGAAAGGGGAGGGGGGAGGGCCTGGAAGTGCATTCAGAAAAAAAAAGCAAGCATCTGGATACAAAAACTATGCTGGGGCATGATTAATGATTGACATGGAGATGGAAGGATGGCGTTCACTTTTGGGCAGATTGATCAATCAAAGAGGTAAGAGTGAGTGATGAAATGGGTGCAGTTGTAGCTCTAGAGAATTAGGAATACTAGTACAAAGTACAGGAATGAGATTACCTGATTTAAGACGGACTATACCATAATGAGGTAACTTTCTGAAAATCGAGACTGGGGAAAGTGGAGTACCCCTACTTTTTGCATATGGTGCTTAACACACTCATAAATATGAATGGGGGAGACTTTGGGGAAGCAATGATACAGCTTAGTAATATGGATGGGGATTTATGGTTATGCATGAGGTGAAAATGAACTGAACTGCAAAGAAATGCTGTTGTATTGTAAACAGAAGTAAATAGCTATTCATAATATATCCAACAATTGGTGGTGCAACGGTTAACATTCCCCCTCACAGCAAGAGATTTTCTAGTTCGATTCTTGGCTGGGGTGCCTTCTGTGTGGACTCTGCATGTCCTCTCTGTGTTTGTGTGCATTTCCTCTGGGTAATCTGGTTTCCTAAATAAAACAAAACAGTGTGCAGAACGTAAGAAATTAAAAAAAACTGCAAAAACTAAATAAAACCAATGAGGTAGTATATCCAATAATGCCCATAGGAAACACAAGTTACGGGTCTGGTTCAGGTAAGTGTGCAATTGTGTGGACGTGAGGGTTAGGGGGGGGGAGTAGGTGAGTTAGGTGCTGGTGTGGTGTGAGGTGACTACTGGACCATAGGGTTAAAGCACAAAAGACACTTTTAATAAAATAAAGAATGGTCAAGCGCTTTCATCATCAGACTTCTTCAGAACCATTCAAAATACACTTCACATTCATTTATATAATAAATAAAGACAATCATGTGATCACCATAACAATGAAACCTCCATCTTAAAGAAATATTACAGATCATAGATACATAACTTTTTATCCTTAATATTGGCATTATGAAGGTGTGGTCATTAATACCTGGCACCATCATGGCGTTAAGCCTTAATTGCCATCTTAATTTACACTCTTCCACTCTGGTTTCATCCCACATTTTAAAGACATGTCTGGAGTGTTTCTTCCTGGGCCTCTGCTGAATACAGGCTCTGTCTTAGTTGGTCAACAAATATTGAACAAATTATATATATATATATATATATATATATATATATATATATATATATATATAATGATATATATATATATATATATATATATATATATATATATATATATATATATATTTCTTGCACTCAATCGACATGCGCATTTGTCACAAATATATCAGATGGAGTATGTGGGTAAGATAAGTGTGGCTTTGGGATACTAATTCCAAAACGTTCATATATACTGAAAGTTTTAGCACTGGGGATTGGGGGGGGGTCTATATTAGAACACTGAACGTTCAAAAGTTCGAGTGTTCTAATATCGAACTGTTTTCAGCAAATGCTGAAAATATCGAAGAAACAGAAAACCAAATTTTTTTCCTAGGGAAAGACTTTGGTTGTCTGTTTCTGTTGCTCCGTTATTTTCAGCGCTGTGGCGGAAAGTTACGGGTCTGGTTCAGGTAAGTGTGCAATTGTGTGGACGTGAGGGTTAGGGCAGGGTAGGTGAGTTAGGGTTAGGGTGCTGGTGAGGTGACTGTGCGATAGTGACGGACCATAGGGTTAAGGTTTGGGTTAAGGTAAGTGGATAGTTAGTGGTGTATGTATAGTTTAGTGTAAGGTTAGGTGTAAGAGTTTAGGTGTATGTGTGTAGATTGTTGTTTGTTTGGTGTGCTTGTGTTGTGTGTATGTGTTTTGGAACAGCAAATTTTTTCCCTAGTTTGACGTTTTAAATTTTCGATTCATAGGGTTCGATATTAGAGCACTCGAAATTTTGAACATTTGGTGTTCTAATATAGAGCCGGATTGGGAGTATATGTGTGAGTATTTTGGGGTTAAGGTTAGAGTAATGGTTATGTAAGGGGATAGATTTAGTGTTTTGCTAGTATTCGTCGATGCACGTGGTCTGTGTGTATTCTGACTTATATAGTGGTAGCTTTGTCACTCAGTCCTGATCAGTACCTTTTGGAGCAGGTATTTGTCCCCTGTCATGCTTCCCAGCAGGTTTCAGTAAGTTGGTGCAGGTGAAGAACTACCCCATGGCACCACCTTACTATTGCCTGCACCCTGCTCCTGCCACTAACCTTGCACTTTGCCATAGGAAAATCCTTTATATAACACTACTCCTGTTGAACCAAATTATATTTGAATGTATAATGGGGTTTTGGTGATTCAATTACAAAAGGAAACTGATTCCTTTTGCAATTATTTTTTTGATTTTATCACTTTTTCACTTTGTTGATTTTTGAAATGCTGCCATCAATCACATGTGGTTCAATGCTTGTGCATTTTGACAAACATATATTCATATATGTATGTATATAGATATATAAATACAACTATATGTGTGTGTGTGTGTGTGTGTGTGCGTGTATGTAGATGCACAAACACACACACATTTTTAGTTGCAATTCAGTTGGTTGAATATGCATTTCATGAACCCGGAAGTGCCGTGTGTATTTTAGTTATTGCAGTAGTTGACTTTGGAAGTGGGCAGAAGGGGCATAGCCCCCTTAGTAGATGCTGTGGAGGCACAGCTTCCACATCAATACAATGTTTTTAGTTGCATATGGCTAAGGATATAATGCATGTGTGGCCTACATACTTATAGGAAAAGTATCTGCCAGCTACTTTTGCGATTGGTACTGCACATACATGTAGTGGTAGTGTGTACTGCAATTTAGATCACTATGCATGTAGTATTGATGTGCACTGTAATGAAGATCACTACATATGATCTGTTGATGTGTACTGTAGTGGAGATTGCTATGCATGTAGTGTTGATGTGTACTGTAATGCAGATTACTATGTATGTAATGTTGATGTGTACTGTAGTGCAGATCACTATGCATGTAGTGTTGATGTGTACTGTAATGCAGATCACTATGTATGTAATGTTGATGTGTACTGTAGTGCAGATCAATATGCATGAAGTTTTGGTGTGTACTATAGCACGGATCACTATGCACATAGGGTATGTGTGTAGTGTAGTGCAGATCACTATGCATGTAGTTTTGGTGTGTACTGTAACACAAAACACTATACATGTAGTGTTTATGTGTGCAGTAGTACAGATCACTATTTATGTAGTGTTGATGTGTACTGTAGTGAAGATCACTATGTATGTAGTGTTGATGTGTACTGTAATGCAGATCACTACGCATGTAGTGTTGGTATGTACTGTACTGCAGATCACTATGCATGAAGTGTTGGTGTGTACTGCACTGCAGATTGCTATGCCTGCAGTGTTGGTGTGTACTGTAATGCAGATCACTATGCATGTAGTGTTGATGTGTACTGTACTGCAGATCGATATATATGCAGTGTTGGTGTGTACTGTAGTGCAGATCACTATGTATATAATGTTGGTGTGCACTATAGCACAGATCACCATGCTAGTAGTGTTGGTGTGCACTGTAGTGCAGATCGATATGTATGTAGTGTTGGTGTGTACTGTAGTGCAGATCACTATGTATATAATGTTGGTATGCACTATAGCACAGATCACTATGCTAGTAGTGATGGTGTGTACTGTAGTACAGATCGCTATGTATGTGGTGTTGGTGTGTATTGTACTGCAGATTTCTATGCATGAGGTGTTGGTGTGTACTGCACTGAACATTGCTATGCATGAAGTTTAGGTGTGTACTGTAGTGCAGATTATTATGCATGTAGTGTTGGTATGTACTGCAGTGCAGATCACTATGCATGTAGTGTTGATGTGCACTGTAGTGCAGATTGATATGTATATAGTGTTGAATGGTACTGTAGTTCAGATCACAATACATGTAGTGTTGGCGTGTACTGTACTGCAGATCATTATGCATGTAGTTTTGGTTAGTACTGTAGCGCAGATCACTAAGCATATAGTGTTTGTACTGTAGCAAAGATCACTATGCATGTAGTACTGATGTGTACTGCAGCACAGATCACTATGCATGTAGTGTTGGTGTGCACTGTAGTGGAGATCACTATGCTAGTAGTGTTGGTATGCACTGTAGTGCAGATTAATATGTATGTAGTGTTGGTGTATACTGTAATGCAGATCACTATGTATGTAATGTTGGTGTGCACTATAGCACAGATCAGTATGCTAGTAGTGTTGGTGTGTACTGTAGTGCAGTTCACTATGCATGAAGGGTTGGTGTGTACTGCACTGCAGATTGCTATGCATGTAGTTTTAGTGTGTACTGAAGTGCAGATTACTATGCATGTAGTGTTGGTGTGTACTGTAATGCAGATCACTTTGAATGTAGTGTTAATGTGTACTGTAGTGCAGATCAATATGTATGCAGTGTTGAATGGTACTGTAGTTCAGATCACAATACATGTAGTGTTGGTGTGTACTATAATGCAGATCATTATGCATGTACTTTTGGTTAGTACTGTAGCACAGATCACTAAGTATGTACTGTTTGTATTGCAGTGAAGATCACTATGCATGTAGTGCTGGTGTGTATTGTAATGCAGATCACTATGCATGTAGTGTTGCTGGGTACTGTACTGCAGATCACTATGCAAGTAGTGTTGGTGTGTACTGTAGCACAAATCACGATGTATGTAGTGTAGGTGTACTGTAACACAGATCACTATGCTAGTAGTGTAGGCGTGCACTGTAGTGCTAATCACTATGTACGTAATGTTGATGTGTACTGTAGCACAGATTACTATGCACGTAGTGCTGGTGTGTACTGTAATGCAGATCACTATGCATGCAGTGTTGTTGTGTACTGTACTGCAGATCACTATGCATGTAGTGTTGATGTGTACTGTAGCACAGATCACTATGCTAGTAGTGTTGATGTGCACTGTAGTGCAGATCATTATGTATGTGGTGTTGGTATGTACTGTAGTGCAGATCACTATGTATTTAATGTTGGTGTGCACTATAGCACAGATCAGTATGCTAGTAGTGTTGGTGTGTGCTGTAGTGCAGTTCACTAGGCATGAAGGGTTGGTGTGTACTGCACTGCAGATTGCTATGCATGTAGTTTTGGTGTGTACTGTAATGCAGATCACTTTGAATGTAGTGTTAATGTGTACTGTAGTGCAGATCAATATGTATGCAGTGTTGAATGGTACTGTAGTTCAGATCACAATACATGTAGTGTTGGTGTGTACTATAATGCAGATCATTATGCATGTACTTTTGGTTAGTACTGTAGCACAGATCACTAAGTATGTACTGTTTGTATTGCAGTGAAGATCACTATGCATGTAGTGCTGGTGTGTATTGTAATGCAGATCACTATGCATGTAGTGTTGCTGGGTACTGTACTGCAGATCACTATGCAAGTAGTGTTGGTGTGTACTGTAGCACAAATCACGATGTAGGTAGTGTAGGTGTACTGTAACACAGATCACTATGCTAGTAGTGTTGGTGTGCACTGTAGTTCTAATCACTATGTACGTAATGTTGATGTGTACTGTAGCACAGATTACTATGCACGTAGTGCTGGTGTGTACTGTAATGCAGATCACTATGCATGCAGTGTTGTTGTGTACTGTACTGCAGATCACTATGCATGTAGTGTTGATGTGTACTGTAGCACAGATCACTATGCTAGTAGTGTTGGTGTGCACTGTAGTGCAGATCATTATGTATGTGGTGTTGGTATGTACTGTAGTGCAGATCTCTATGTATGTAATGTTGGTGTGCACTACAGCACAGATCACTATGCTAGTAGTGTTTGTGTGTACTGTAGTGCAGATCACTATGCATGAGTGTTGGTGTGTACTGTGTAGTGCAGATCACTATGTATGTAGTGTTGGTGCGTACTGTAGTGCAGATGACTATGCATGCATTGTCGGTGTGAACTGTACTGCAGATCACTATAAATGTAGTGTTGGTGTGTACTATAGTACAGATCACTATGCATGTTGTGATAGTGTGTACTGTACTGCAGATCACTATGCACGTAGTGTTGATGTGTACTGTAGTGCAGATCACTATGTGTGTAGTGCTTTGTATACTGTAGTACAGATCATTATGGATGTAGTCTTGCTGTAAGCTGTAGCACAGATCACCATGTATGCAGAGAAGTGCATGTAAGGTGATAATCTGTGAGTCAGTTGGCTGTGCACATGACTAAGTCTGCAGTCGCTTAGATTTTTTCATTGTTTTGAAGTAACAGTCAACATATGATGGTATACTTATATATAAAGAGAGAGAGACAGATTGTTTTGGATTTTTTTATGTTTCTGCAAACTTCCTAGTCCTGTTAAGAGTCCACTTACTATTCTGTTCTCTTTCTTCATTATTTCTTCACTTTCTTGCACTTTCCAGATATTCCATTTTGCTTCTCTTACTGTTTATAATAAAACAAATTCTGACAGGATTTGTTGTATTCTTAGACTTGTGTTTCACTGCACAGCTAAGTATAGCAGTAAAATTCTGATTGCCTTTTTCTTCTTTGAAAATGAGCAGAATCAATGCGGTAACAGGAAAATGGAAAGTGCCAAGGACTGCAGCCAGCAGCTGGGAAGCACAGCAGAAAGAATACCTGAGCCAAAAGGGAGTGGTCGGGGCTGGGTGATAACAGAGGAATAGATGGAGTCAGCAGCAATATCAACATGTACCAGACAGATATTTGTCTGATAGCCCTAATGAACCCCTAGAAAGAAAAGAATATGTTCATGCTTAAAAGGGAAATATCCCATGGCTTTGGAACTAAGAAAGGAATGCTTTATCCTTACACCCCCCCCCCCATGTAAGAGATCTGTATCTATACCCAGCTACATATTAGAGCTGTAGCTGCTGGGTGAAGGGTTTAGTAATGAGCCCTGTATACCAGTGGCAGATCTACTATGAAACTAATGAAGCCTGAGCTTCTTGGCCCCTAACCCTGGAGGGCCCCCGAAGCAATTTTTTTTAATGAGTGAATTTTTCAACAATAATCAATAGAGTTTTTTAAGTGTTTGTTATTAAAATAAGGCTATTTTAGTGATAGAATCATAAGCCAATGGGTTTATGTACTTAATATTGACCTTAGAAATTCTAAGTTAGAATATACTCTAATATCCATTTTATATGGCCTCAAAATGCCTCTGTAATTGGTCAGATTTCAAAATTTTCATCGGGCTTGCACTGCCCAAACCCCCAGCTGTATGGGCTCGTTGAGCTTGCCAGAACCTGCATTTTGGCAGTTAGATCCTTAAATCCTTTGTTGGTGCATGGCTTAATAGTTCTACAGCTTAGCCCTTAGGTTAGAGCCAAACAGAACCATAAAAAGACATATATTCCCAATTAAGGCTTCACTTGTCTTGCTTGTACATTTTAACACCAAAAATTAGATTTTCACCTCTTTATCCTAATGAGCCCCCTCTGATGACCTTCTGACTTCTTCTCGAGTAGAGACGGAACCGATACTTTTTTGCTTGCATTGATGTCGGGTGGTGTGATTTTCTTTCCTCCAAATTTTCTTTTTCTTCATTTTTGGTAAGTTTTTGTTTATATCTTTGTTAGTGTTTAGTGTTAGAGATGTATAGGTAAAGGTCTGCTTAGAACTTGGTCCATAGTTAGCACAGAAGCACAATATTTGTATATGTATATTTCTGCTGTTTCTTTAGCCAACAACTAGTGTTCCAGTTTCCATATTTACTGAGATATTTCCGTTTTCTAGAATGAGATTTTTATATTTTGCTTATTCAGTTGAGTTTTTGGAAATGGCAAACCTGGCCTATTCCTCATTTACTATATTTCTAGTAGTAGAATTCTTTGTTGACAGTTCAATATAAGTATTCACGTGGGTCATGTCGAGGGTAATGTCTTTACAACAGTTTACCTTTGTCATTTTTCCTCATGGCATCTTCGGACCTCCCTAGCTCCATCTATTGAGTTTTTATAAAACAATTGTTTCACTTCTACAACATTTTTTTCTACTCAATTGTTATTTTGCAGAATCTGATTGGTTTTAGGCATTTTTTGGGAAGTACAGATCGAATAAAATATATATTCTATAAGGAATAAAGCAAAATGAACTAATAACTTTATGGCTGGTAGTGCATTTAATGTTTTTGGCCTTTCGGTATATTTTATATTTCATTGATCAATCATTATAAATTACTGTATATCTATATGTGTGTGTTTATATGTATATTACCATGCTATTATTTGTATTATTATTATTTTTATTTTTACCGTATGTACAGTATGTTATTGTTCACTGCCATAGTAATTTATTTTTGGCAATGTTCCCCCCTTCTCTGCCATTTGGGACTTCAGGTCCTTGCAAGGGCAGCAAGGCCCTGTGGATCTTGTTGAATGTTTCCCTATTGTTGCTGGATGTGAAGGAGCCCCATAGTAGTTCAAGCTTCAGGGTCCCAAAAATGTCAGTCTGTCACTGCTGTAAACATAAAACTATTAAAAGAGGTGAAAGCTCCGTAGTAATATCAGGATGCTCTAAACACCCCATTCCTTTGTTGAGTGCACAGTGGTGTTGATCCATACTGGAACATCTGTATATTAGGGTAAAATATATAACAGAGCCATAAATAGGGTAAGTCAAAAGAAGCTGCCCCAGGCACAAGCTGTCAGGTGTTGATGGTAGTGGAGTCTGGTACCGGCTTCTCTACACTGGCATTTATCTCTTAACAAGCTGCTTGTTACATCAGAAGAGGAGAAGAGCTTTTGTGTGGTCTTCAGCTTCAATAATACTTTTTTACTGCCTAGGGATCTGCAAAAGGCACCTGATAACTTAACTGCAGATTGGCAGGTAATAACACACACACACACACACACACACACACACACACACACACACACACACACACAGTGTAATGTGGTTTGATCCCTTTTTATACTAAGATTCTTAATGCCATTTTACACTAGTCACTTAATACATTAGTCACATGATCTATATGTCACAAATACAAACACACACACACACACACACACACATACACATACACACACACACACACACACACACACACACACACACACACACACACACACACACACACACACACACACACACACACACACACACACACACACACACACCAACTTTTTACCATAGTCACTGGTTTGTTTATTACCAGTCAGATCAGCAGCAGTTTATGAAGAAACTTAAGGTAGCTCAAGTCGAAAATTTGACAACTCAATGGAATATTTATTCTGAATGTTTGTGATGAAGTCTCTTCTTTGACTTAATTTTTTTCAAAGTCCTGATTTTGTTTTTGTCATATCTCAATGGAATAAAATAATGGTTAACTTCTGCAAATGCCTCGTGTCCATATGATACAGCTGCATATCACCGCCTTGTACTAAATCAGACTTTGGAGAACCAATATATTCAAATATTGTAGGTTGCACTGACACTCTGAGACCAGCACTGATTAAAGAAAGATAACTGTGACTCTTTCCCCTTCTTTTTAAGGTACATTTCTCACAGTTTTGTCATAGACAAATGATGCCTAGCTTGTAATTCGTTAGAAAGTAAATGTTTGTATATTTCGGCTTTTCCCGGTTAGAGGTCGCCACAGTGGAACTCCGGTCCGCTAATGATTGGTAGTGGATTTTTATGTACCGGGTTACCAGCCGACACACAACATTCAACGAAGGCACGCCCCATTCACGTATGCCTCCACACAGAAGACGCTCTAGCTGAGAATCGAATGGGACAATGTCTTGCTATGAGGTGACAACGCTACCGCAGCACCACCACCACAGTAATTCGTTAGAAAGTAAATATTTCTGAATATTCACTGTTGTTTAAAACATCCTTCACTTTCTGTATACTCCTTTCAACCTATTAGAATGTATGTATTTTGGATTTAAACAGAAATCTTGAAGTTCTGGAATGACAGACTGGAGGCCATTGTCAGATACAGCTTGCTGCAGAATTCCATGCCTGGAAAATAGAGACTTTAGTACAGTCATCACTGACTGAATGACAGTATTACAGACTTTAGGACAGTCATCACTGACTGAATGACAGTATTACAGACTTTAGGACAGTTGTCACTGACTGAGTGGCAGTATTACAGACTTTAGTACAGTCATCACTAACTGAATGACAGTATTACAGACTTTAGGACAGTCATCACTAACTGAATGACAGTATTACAGACTTTAGGACAGTTGTCACTAACTGAGTGGCAGTATTACAGACTTTAGGACAGTCATCACTAACTGAATGACAGTATTACAGACTTTAGGACAGTCATCACTAACTGAATGACAGTATTACAGACTTTAGGACAGTTGTCACTGACTGAGTGGCAGTATTACAGACTTTAGGACAGTCATCACTAACTGAATGACAGTATTACAGACTTTAGGACCATCATCACTTATTGAGTGGCAGTATTACAGATATTAGGACAGTCGTCACTGACTGAGTGACAGTATTTTTCAACTGTAGTATTTCAGGATACTTCAAGTAATTGAGCACAGCTCCTAGTTTCAGGTATGGCAATGAAAGAATATCATGTGGAATGAGTTTCTCCAACTGATTCGCATTTCAAAACATGCCATAGTTTTCAAAGTTTAGTTTTAACTGTTCACTTTGTCAGTGTATGACATCATGTGCACATTTTGCAATTATTTATGTAAAGGCATGGTTTGTGTATTTCTGCTAATATATTGTAATTAATTGAGCATGAATTACCACTTTATCCCCTTTAAATATCAATCCATGAACACATGATAATGCAACATGTAATGGGAAATATAGCCTGCTAATGGAAAATACGGTCTGATAATAGGAAATATAGTCTGACAGAATGAAGACGTGGTTTAATACTAACAGCCCATTCTGACAAAATGGCATCTGTAAGCAGTTGTAGGTCTCCATTATCCCTGGTGTAAGCTTTCAGCTCTTCTAAGTTCTTTGTTAGCATTGGTAACTGTAATGCAATCTTCAGCAATTCAAATCTTTTGGTGGTAGATTCAGTTTGCAATCATTCATACACGGCCTGCTTAGATTATCTGCTATGTGCAGAAATGTCACTGTTTTTTGTATTATGCATGCAAGTTAAACCTCTGCAAAGATAAAACACCCACTGTAAAGCTGGACCTTTATACAAGATCTTCTTGGAAATGGACTATGTCTGATTCTGCTGTAATTTTCTTGCCATAAACAAAATTGAAAAACTTCTGTCAGCTAAAGACTATAGCTAGCATTGCCTTCTGTAGTTGTGCAAACTGTGCCTAAATCTATGTGAGTGCCACTGATGCATACTCTATCATTCTGACTCTTATATCAGCACTGCACCTAGCCATTATTGACTAGCAATGAATTGAAAAGTCACAGGGAGTGTTATGTCATAATATTTGATAGCCGGTGCTCTAGTTACTAGATTTCTACAGCTCAAAACTCTTTTCTTCTGACCAACATCATACTGTATCATTTTCTATCAGCTTTGTTACTGGTACTGAGATTTTGTGATAAGTGAGATATGAACTTGAATATTGTACCATGCCAAAGAACTGCTTAAGATACTATCTACATGTAGGTTTCTGCATATTCACAAGAAGCCTTACCCTGTCAGCATCTGGCTGAAGACCATTCAGCAAAGACATAGCCAATGTATTGTAAAGAAGTTTCAAATAGCTGGCAATTAGCTGTACTGAGTTTCCAAATACTGTAACCTCAGTCTGTTGAAAAATATTATCAGTTGCCTATCATATTCCTGCTTTATCATCATAGACTAACATGACATATATCATGTTGACTACTCCATGTAGTCCTTCAATTATAATTGCTGCAGCACTTTGGAATGCTTAAGGAGCTGATGAGATCCCACAATGTAGCCTTAAGACTATTTAATGGCTTAAAGATTGAAAGTACAAACTTTGGAACTAGGTTTATCCAAGTTAATTAGGCGAAGGCATTTGTTCATGTAAAATGCTGAGAACAATCTGGCATTAGGCATACTTGCTACTACCTCTCTAACATTTTGAAGTGCGAAATGTTCCTTTTTAATCACTATGTAAACATTTTGTGGCTCTGTACATATCCTGATATTATCTTGTTTCTGCCATCCTACTGTCCCATTCTGTTGTAACTGTCTGTTTCACTAAGAGACCAATTTTGACAAACATTTTATCTTTTGGCTTACTGTAGCTGAAAAAGCAATATGCATTCTTCTAGAAGCATAAATCAAAAATACTCTCTCAGGTGAAATTTTTATATGCCACTCAGCCTGCAATTATCATAAGCCTTTAAAGAGACTGGCTTATTGTTTAGAATATCTTCACATCCTGCACAACACTATGCTCTGAGACTTATGTTTCTGTACTTGTAAAGAACCGCTAGCCATCACACACACTTTCATGATATTTCTATGCCACAGTGTGTTGATTGCCAGTAATATGATTCCATACACCTTTCACTGAAGTCTTCAGTTTAAATTCAACACTGGTCTGCCTCTGCACTGCACTTGCCTCAGAATTATTCAAACAACCATGCTGCCTACCCTCCCACATTTTCACAGAAAGGTCTCATAACCACTCTTGCTATGCAATTAGTATCAATGAACTGCATACTCTGTTAGAACTGCATTTCTGTCACAATTTGATATATACAGTATATTATTTTGCTTCAGAATGATGTGAACTTTCTTCATTGTGCCGCATATAATAAAAATAAATCTAGGCAAAATATTTAGTTGCCTTAACTGAGCTTATAGTATCACCATGTGAAAAATAGCTAGCTTTTATTGTTAATTTTTATACACAGAGTCCAGCTATTTCTGACCCAAAGGCTTGAGTTCATACCCAGAATATGGCAATAGCATGCTTTCAGAATTGTACAGCCTGCAGTTCAAATTCAGCTGTTTTAAAGTATATTCTACCATTATGTTGCACTCTACACTAATATCCAGTTTAAAATGCAATTGCTCTGTCTTTAATCCACAGCTGCCCTCATCAACACTTTGGAATTAATGCATGCATTTATTCTGGGCATCAGTGTATGTGCACTAAGACTGTGTGTAGCATGCAATGTATATTTGATATGTAACAAATAGTACCAAAACTTTGTTACTTTAAACTGTTGCCTTGTCTTTAAAACATTAATATATTGCTTACAGACTGACAACATGGTTATTATGCCCACAGAGCTTACCAGTTTGATTTAATGCTTTAAGATGTGCCTTTTCATGCTTCTAACGACACAGCTGCATTAGGTATGGTTTTCGTCAGTTTGATTTTACCCAGTTGCCTTCTTGGTAGCTATGCAGCCACCAGCTATTTTGTTGTTATTGTTATTATTTTTTAGTGAAGGTAGGCTTTGTTTCCACATTTACATTCATAGATCCTAGTTTTCAAAATTCTAACTCTTCTGTCATATTTTGAGATGTACCTTAAATAGCTGTCTATTGAAATATTGGCATTGGAAATGCCGAGTGCCAAAACAAGGGGAAAAAAACATTAAAATTAAAGGAGAATATCAAATCATGAACATCGCTCTTTTCTTTTATGCTTCTTTTTTTTTTTTGTAGGTAGGAAAGCAAGCCCCCTGCATCTTTTGAACACACGTACATGTACACACACACACATATGTATCTGTGTGTGTGCGTGTGTGTGTGTGTGTGTGTGTGTGTGTGTGTGTGTGTGTGTATATATATATATATATATATATATATATATATATATATATATATATATATATATATATATATACATATACACATACATACACACACATACTAACTCCAGGATTGCAACTCAGACAAAAAGGAATATTCTGGAAAATAGCATCTCAGACTTAGTATTTTAGTATTTGTAAGTATATTTTTTCAGCCATTCAATCTTCTTGTTTCGATACTTGATCTAGTGGGTTCCAACATTTCTAATGGTTACCACTTAAGAAGTTTATTCACTCTACATTCATTGGTAGCTTTTTCCAGTGCTGAATCAATTCCTGTTAATAATCTACCTCTTATCTGATCACTTCTGGTTCCACTAACAGTCCTCTTAACAAGCAAATCAACCAAGTCACCAAATTCACAATTGTACACTATGTTTTTAAAATTCACTGACATAAGCATCAATTTTTTTTACCACTGCAAATTATGACTGAAATCTACTTTTTAAAAGTGAAAAATTGTCTCTGCCTTACTATCTAAAAGTAATTCAATAGAGTTAAATAGCTTGATGGCTTCCTTACTAATGACATGAAGGAATGATGTATTGCATTTTCTCAGATTTGTCCCCAAATCTACCCACAGTGAGATATAGCTCAAAATACTGTATCCATGACTTTCTAGTCGTCTGAGAGCTGTTCCTGCAGTTTCAAAGATTTCTGTGCCAGTAGCATTATGTTTAGCAAAATTAAAGGAATAAATCTATACATCAGTATTAAGAAAATCAAATGTTAAAATAACCAAGTAATTACAGAAGCACATACACCAGCTAGTTATGTAAAGATTTACCGAAGATGGCTGGCACACCAAGTCACATAACTCGCTCTCTTTTATAGACTCGTAAAGGCACATTACACTAATCATACCACCATTCATGTCTTATCACAAGAGACGCCAAGCCTCAGGTACACACACTTGTCTGAACATATACACATAGCTGATCTCTGAGGCAGTGTCAGACCAGATAACTTTAGCAAGTAAGTGGCTTTGTAAGCCATTGTCAGTTTTATCTTAGCAGCTTTCTCAGTGTGAAATCTATGCAAGCAGGGATATAGTACCAATGTACAGTTTTATGGATGTTACCTATGCACATGTTTAGAAATGGTATTGTGTGTGTGTGTATATATATATATATATATATATATATATATATTTTTTTTTTTTTTATATATAGCCAATGAAGTGGTCCCACCTGACATTAAATGCAATGTTTTCCACATCAGTGCAGTAACCCACAAAGCATGGATTCTATAAGACTTTATCTAGGAACATGTTACATACTTTAGTCAAGATGTTATTCTGGAACATCTAGAACCCATTAAATACACTGAGCATTCTTTTACATTTTGCATGCAGAAATTCAAAGTAACATATTTTATTACAAATATAATAGACTGTATAATTACCAACTATTTTACTACATCTGGTCTCTGGCTAATGAAATAAAAAAAAAAAAAAAAACAGTAAAGAAGCAGTCACTTTTATTTTTGTATTATTGCATTAAAATATGCTATAAACTGCTTCCAAGACATAATGCTGAATAATGAAGAAATCTAATACTCACGGATCTATGGGAATTTATACAGTGAAACTTGATCATCATCACCGCTAAACTCCAGAATAGTATTTCTATTCAGCCTAAAGCTTTTTTTTGTTTGTTTATTTTGTTTTGCAAATCTCCAGACACTTCTGTTATTCAGCAAGTTCATTCCTCTTTCTTCTATAAGAAAAATAACAGAAATAAACATGGCTGCAATTCTCACTTCAGTCTACATTTGAGACCTACGACAGACATGTTTCCTGCTATTTTGCTTAGTGAACACAACAATTCATTACTCCAGAAGTAATCCATACAAAAAAATGCCAATAAAATAGTCAGCAAAGTTAAGTGTAGAAAATGAAAAGAGATTAAAGAATATTTATAACTTGTTCAATGATTCTCCTTTCCACAATTGAGATGGAAATGATCACAGCACACCTTCACAATAAGAAGTGATGAAGAAGCCGATTCACCCTAAAAAAGTCAGCTACTTAGACACATTCATTTTACAAAGAGGCAAGCCTCACTGCCCCACACTATAAGTAACTACTCCCCCACAAATCTTACTTCATGATCACATAACGTAGGAAAGGTGAAACTCCCCAGTGCAGTATGCAGTAGTCTTGCAAAAAAAATGATGCAACCTACAAAGAAGGGCATTTTTTGTGCAGAAGTTATTGGACAATTAACACCTAATCAAATTTCCATTGATCACTCACAGGGAAGCCTTTTCCAGTAAAACATTTTTGCATGTGATAAACACAGCAAACCAATTACATTCTGCAATCTGAAGGAGATGCTCTGAACTTAATCTACCTGATTCTTGCACATAGTCCATGGTCGTTGTCCCCCCATCCCTGTTTAGCCCTGGCCTATATCTTTTTAAAAGATTTGCCATCAGACGCATCGGTTTTATAGTGACTCTTCCATTTACATGCCAACCTCTCTGTAAAAACGGTATTTTCTTGTATGAAACTTAGTGTTACTTTAATCTCCTAACCATAGCTTTTCATTTCTAATCTTTTTATTTTCCAAAACAATCCGATAACATTAAATATTCATATTATATCACGTTGTCTCCTTTCTTTCCACATGTAAAAATTTCAGCTGTTGTAGCATTTCCTCATAAGGTATAATTCTAGTTGCTTTCCTCTGTTCCCCCACAGCACGGTGGTGTCCTTAACTTCGTATGGCCTTACCAACTGCACATGGCATTTCAGCTGTGGTTCTAATACCTGCTCAATACAGAGACATTAGTACATTCCTATCCATGAATTCTGCATAATATATGTAACAGCATTTGACCTGGACATTTTGTGCGATATTCATAGATACTTAGTGAAGTTTGTGGAGCTTTCTAGTAACAAATCCAAGAAAGTGTGACCAGGCTGTGATTCATAGACCCACGTAGTGCTGTGGGGCAAAGGGTGAAAAGACACAGAAAAATGGGCATGCAAATAACAGTATAAAACTGCAAAGGAAGAAGCACAGTCCAATGAGTGCATAATAACATGCAAATGAGGACAGGGGGATGCACATTGTGATTCATACATCTCAAGCAGAAAATCATATGAGTACTTGAATCTAAGTGTAAACACAGACAGCTCAGCAAAATGCTGGTGTTCCCTGTCACTATCTGTTCCAGTGCTACATCTCATGCCTTCTGTGACATCCTTCATATTATGTCATTTGCACACTTCCAACAGTGATGCATGGTGTGGTTCCACCCCCCCAAACAGCACTGTCATAATGCACCACTGTTTTCCACACAGTCTCACAGAGGCTAGTGGGTACCTCCTCTATGAACAGCTTTCTCCCATGTTTCTTGGTATCTGCAGCAGCTTATTATTCTCTGCAGGTGTGAACTTATCCAACGTCTGCCATCCATCACCTCTGGAGGACATTTGTACACCTAATTGGATATGACATTGCCAATTAGAAGGACATCTGGGTGCACAAAGGTACCTATGTCATAATGAAAGTTGGCTGGCACATTATGGCATGGCAATAGTATAGCAGCACTAGTACTTTGAGGGGGCCACATATGTTTTTGCACACTGCCTACGGCTTCACAACTGGACAAAGAGCGGCCATTGAGTATCAATGGGTTGCCATCCCCTGATAGGTGTATAGGTGAACAGGCGTGTGAATGCAATGGGTTGCACATGTTGGTGTTACAAAAACAAGAACTGCTTGTATGGGAGCCTTTGCTTCCTGTGTCAGTGGGCTACCATTTGCTGGAGGTGTATATGCAGTCAGGTGCATGAGTGCTGTTGGGTACAGCTGTAGGTACCTGTTGTAGCATAAATGCATGTGCCTACTAATGTTATCCCAATAGCAATTCAGTTATAAGGAGCATTCAAAATGGAGACTGCATGACACTGTACATGTATACCTCTTACCACAGTAGCATAGGCCTCTATGCACTTCTTGTGGGCTATCTTCTATGTCTGTGATTTTCTGTGTTGACAAATTGTGGTTCAAGCTGCTGAAAGAAGTCTACTGCTCAGTTTTCTTTAATGCATGCTTTGTCAATCAAATTAGTATAATATATGCAATAATTAGTTTGCAACAGACTCAAGGCAATGAGAATAGATCCCTCCTTTCTCTGTCAGTCACTGTGTTTCACATGTAAGCACCATCGACATGAGGCATATGTAGAATCAGCTACACATGACTGGTGTGCCATGCACGCTTGCTCATTCATGCAGGCTGTCTGTGTTCATGCACTGAGTATTCACAAGGTGCCTGCACTTCATGCAGCCTGAGCTCCTTTTACAGTATGATTCTCATGCTGCAGGTTTATTCTCTATTAAATTCATGGAGATGGCAGCTGACGCTAGTTCCCCACAGAGACCACCTCTCTGGTGAGCAAAGAAGGACATAATTATGCTTTATCTCCTGTGAAACCCGTTCATCTGAGGTCCTATGCAGGTCTTTTGGGGAGTGTAAATGCCTGGTATGACCTGGCAGCTCTGCTGTCCAGGGTTACCAACATACCTCGTACTGGTACACTTTGCAGAGAACAGTATGATGACCCGCAATGCCTTCACCTGGTCATCTCACGGGAGGCAAAGGTTAGGCAAGGATGCCCAGAATGGTGTAGCATGCCCTTGAGTACAGTGCTATTATTTAATAAATATGCTGTTTTCAACAAGTGTTTTCTGTTTCTCTGTTTTTATTTAAACAGACAGATATATCTTTATTTATTATTTATTTGTTTATTTATGTATGTATGTTTGTTTGTTTGTCTGTTAACCAGGTTAGTCTGAGTGGGCCATGCAAGACCCCTTTTCAGCAGAGCGCTGAGGAATATGCATAGCAAAGTACATATTTATGGCAATTTTAGTTACATATTTGTTGATGTTGAGTCCAATAATAAAGTAGTTAGGGTATACACAAAAATAATTGAAAATGCTTTTAGAAATCTTAGTCAAATATTTATCAGTGCAGAATACAGCAATGAAGTAGTGAAGGATTATTGTTTATAAACAATGACATAAGAAAGAAGTCATATAGCTATATCTGGAACAAAAGGTAGATTATACCAGAGATAAAGACCAATACATGTAGGGCAGTGCTATAGAAGGGGCAGCGAGTAAAGTAAAATTATACTAGAGATAAAGATCCTAGGAGATTCCAGGTCAGCTGCTAGCTGTTGTGTAAAGATCCCAGGTTGGTTGCTGTTGGTGATTGTATGCCTATTATGTCAGCTGATGGCAGTAGCTGTTCTACTACAGCATTTATTGTTTTGATAAACTTGGCACATGGCTGTGACTGTGGGGCATGACAGACATGCTGAACACCATTGTGTGCATCTGCATCACTGCACATCATTGCACATCATTGCACATCACTGCACATCACTGAACATCACTGCACATCACTGCACATCACTGCACATCATTGCACATCAATGCACATCACTGCACATTATTGCACATCACTGCACATCACTGCACATCATTGCACATCATTGCACATCACTGCACATCATTGCACATATGTGTTTTTGGTTTAGCTGACTCTACTTTCCTACAACTAACAGCACTGAGTGCTGCTGCCTCTGCTTATTTGTAAATAACTGTAGTGCAGTATACTGCTCTCCTCCAAAATGGAAGCTAAGCTGCATTTTGATGTTTTGCACATTTCCAAGCTGCTACAGCTGTGTGTTGAGCTGTGGGAATTGCTTATGGTATTTTCTTGCTTACACACGTGTGTGAGGCCACATTGCTGCAGTATCATTTGGATTTCCCCACGCCCATACGTAATATGTGATGGCTTGCCTTTCTCTTAGCACAGACAGAGCATGCAAAAAATGCTGCCAGTTGCTGCAGGAGGCAGCAGACACTTAAGGTCCAGTAGGGGTAGTGAGATTACTGGTTCTTTCCTAACTTCAGTCGACCATATCACCTATGGGGTCCTCATCACAAATGTTAGGTTTCCCAGCTTTGTCTACCTTCTGCAGGACTTCTTGATCTGCTAGAGATTCTACTTGTTGCCACCCTAGCTGAGCCTGTGGTTGAGGCAACAGAGCAGGTGGAAGTGCCTCATTTGGAGAGTATTCTGGCCCATCCCAGGCACATAGCCTTCTGCAATCACTAACCTTGACTGTCCTGGAGCTGTAGCAGGTAATGAAGGTTGCAGTTGACTTGGTGATTAGACACTGGGTTGTTATTTAGCAACTCCTCCTTCAGCGAATATAGACTCACTGGACCAGCTCATCAGTGCCATTAGGTAACTAGAGATGAGAATGACAATTATCACCAGTCACCCAAACACAGAACCACCACCTACTGGATCTCAATAACTCCCCTCTTGTGCTGTTCAGTAGCCCAGTCAATCTTCAGCCAATTGTCCAAACTTTGTGTCTGTGAATGTCTTCTCCATATCGTTCCCCCTTATGCACCCACAACAGCAACTTTTTTGTCTGCGGTCCTTTATGTCTGATATGTTTTCTCCAGCTGCCTGCCCTCCACCTCCATCCCTTCTCTATTGTTCTTTTCACCCCTTGTCTGTGATCCAAATCCAAATTGAGTAGTGTACAGTGTTTGGAGGTTACTAATATCTTTGTTGATAATGTCCATGATGATTCTCTTCATGGCCTTGCAGATAAGGCTAGTCAGGCTAATAGGGCTATAGTTCCTGGAGTCAGCAGAAGCACTGCCTTTGTGCAAGGGGATAACAGTGGTCTTTTTCCATTTAGCTGAGATGAAGCCAGTGCTTGGACTATGATCAAAAAGAGTACCCAATGGTGTTGATAATTCTTGTTTGAACCCTTGTAGGACACAGCCTCTAATGCTATCAGGTTCCATGGATGCTTTTGACCTCAGAGCATTCACTACATGCACTTTAGAGATACAAGGTAGAGGACAGGTGGCAAGGATGTCTTGCAGTAAGTGTGGTGGGGACAGGGGAGTGAGGTTTTCACAGAACCTGTCGACTAACAGGTTAGCAATATCCGCAGGCTTGGTATATGTGGTATCATTAACCACCCTTTTAGGTTATGGATGTAACTAAAGAGCACCTTATGGATGTCCTTAGTTGAGGAAGCAAATTTGGATTCATAGTTGGCTTTGGAGGACTTCACAAGAAGACTTATTTGCTTGTTTAAGCTGCGGAGGGAGTGTTTTCACTTTAGGACCTCTCCCTCTTACTCTTAGACAGCAATTTCATCCTCTTATTGTAAAGTCTGTTAATGGAAGTTGTCCACCAGGCAGGTTTACACTTCCTTCAGGAGCTTGTTTGGGTCCTGTCAGGTACAGCTGAGTCAGTGCAGTTGTTCAGGTGTTTGAATAAAGCATTTGTGTAGAACTCGGCATAGTTGCCAGTTCCATCTAAGGGGGAGGTGCAGTGAAGCTATTTATACCATCCCATAACAGTTTATAATCTGCTTTGGAGAAGTTTTGTAGTGTAGTTGGTCCTAGGGGTGGGTCAGGTGTGACATGGTCAGATCTCACCAGGGAAGACCTCACAGTGGGGGTGCTACAGTGGTCCCCCATATTGGTAAGCACCAGATCCAGAATGTTGGCACTCCTTGTGGGGGTGCCAACTAGCTGGTCCATGGCATTGGAGTTAATGAACTCAGGGATTCTTTGGGCAAGTGAGTTTTCATACAAGTAATTCCCCCAGTCAATGAATGAGTAGTTAAAGTCACCCAAAACCATGGTGATCAGATGTATCTTGATAGACCCAAGTAGATCCAAATAGGCAGAGTGGGTGTCCTGATTCATGGAGGGGGTCCTGTAGCTGGCAGCAACTTGAATATGTGTCCTACCAACAGTTAATTGCACCTGAAGTATCTCCAGGGAATCACGTTGTCTAACCAATTTGGAGGTGTATTTATCTGTAATGAATATTGATACACTGTCTCCTTTAGTTTTCACGTCATTAGTTTGTGGTCTGAATGAATGGAAGGAGGTGTAGCCTGATATGGCTGGGGTGCTCTCTGCAGCCTTGAACCAGGACTCCGTGACTGCACAGATGTCTATGTCTTCTATGGTGAGGACTGATTCCAGTGAATGCAGTTTCATGTTAAGACTCCTAGTGTTTAGCAGCAAAACCTTAAGGTTGTTTTATGTTGTATGATGCAAAATATCTACAAAATGGGTAACACTTCACACAGAGATAGTTTTCAGGTGATTGTAAATTAACAAAACAAAACAAAATCATTTCAGAACCAAATGTGAATGGTATTACAACAATGAATTCCAGTTAAGAATTGTGAGTTTGTTAAGTTATTCAGCATTGAAATATCTAGATATGAGTCAAGTTTCTTTCTTTCTTTCTTTCTTTCTTTTTTGCTTTCCTTTTTCTTTTCCGGGATAGTGGTCTTATACAAAAGACTTATTTCAGCCACTGTACGGATATTTGGATATGAATGCATTTACCTGGTTTTGTAAAGGTGAGAGCGTGTGGATGTCATACTTTACAACGTTCATGTTCTTGCTTGTTTGCTGTCCCTACCTGGTATAAAGTTATTTACTGTCAAGAAATGGGGAAAATATTGTTGTGTCTTTTGTGGCAGCTGGGGGGGGGGTGCAGCACTGAAGAAATCTAAACACATATTAAGAACCTTATTCTACAGAATTGCTCCTTGTTTAGAGCTTGACCTTAGTGGCCATTAAAAGTTTTCTTGTTCTGTGTGTTATATCACATTGTGAACCCATTTCTACAAATGATGCACAAAAATGAACAAGTAGAATCATGCTTCTTACCAAATGTAATGGTAAACAGAAAACTGGTGTCAGAATTGTACCATCAAAAGGTCACAGGCAAAAACACGAGTAAATAATTATAGATGGAGAGATAGATAGATAGATAGATAGATAGATAGATAGATAGATAGATAGATAGATAGATAGATAGATAGATAGATAGATAGATAGATGGAGATAGATAGATAGATAGATAGATAGATAGATAGATAGATAGATAGATAGATAGATAGATAGATAGATGAAATGGAAATTATGTTGCTGAAATGTCATACTGAGCAAATCACACTTATGATGAAATAGCACATAGTTTCATAGGTGCATACTAGGCTAACAACCAGTACAGCCTTTATGACCCTAACTGTGCAACCAAAATGTGACCCACAAGTTTTATATTTTGGACATTTATATAGGGGGTGAGCATTGGTTATTACATGATTTACTGGCTATGCAGAAAATGCCCAATAGCAACCAGAATACCTCTGCAAGCACAGTAAAGGCAAACAAAAATCCAGAAAAAATGCTGAGGTTAGGCTCCAGTGTCCAAATCAAAGTAAAAAAGCAGTCTTCAGTCTTCAATAAAGGTAAAAAAGCAGACTTGAATCGAAGAATAAAAGTATAAGAAGTCTTCTTTATTGTCACACAAGCGCTTTCACATATTGCTTCCTCAGGTGTATACTAACAAAGGTAAACCACACCTATATATACTTAACTAAAATAATCATGTGACTCAATAACCCATTTACCATTAAAGCTGTATTCTCTCTTATAAATCAGAAAGCATTGCTTAAAGCTGTGTGTGTATGACACAACAAAAGTGTGACTATTTAATAAAATACAATAAATCTAAATAATATATATCTAGAAAACATTCTATCTTCATATTCATAATGTAGAGCTTCTAAAAATATATATAGAACTTCTAAAAAATACATCAATTCTAATGCATCATTTTAATAAAATTCTTAAAAACATATAAATATAGATATTTCATAGCAAACATTGCATAAAAATATATTAATATATTAATATATTAAAAACATAAACCCATAGCCATCTATTTACCTACGTAGCCCCCTTTTTTTTAAGATAGGCTTAATGGGCATGTTGTCATTCAGCCCGTGACCAAAGTTGGCTCTCAGCATAGCTATCCATCTTGCTTCAGCTTCTTCAGTTCTATCTCTAATGTCACTATTTCTCATATTCTCATATGTTCTTGCAACAATCATAAACCTAAATGTATGTTTTTGGCCTACCTTCAAAACATGCTTAGACAAAGCGTTGTTCTCTGAGCCCTTCCCTATGTGGTATACATGTTCTCTAACCCTTTCTCTGAGGCTGATTTACTGGCTACCTCTGTCAATCAGAGACATGGACACCAAACCAGGGGTGAATTTCCAATTTCCCATCCAATGGTCCAAGTTACACTTAAATAGGGTTAGCTGGGACTCTGTTTCACATAGATGGAGAACTGGGGCTCCAAGTTAGTTTTAACATTATACCTTTTAAATGCTTCATCCAAAAACAGTGTCTGGGATAGGTCATAGAATGTAGCATTTCAAGACCAGTTTCCTCCTGTGAAAAATGCAGCGTGCCCTGTTAACTCTGGCCAGCTCGCTTCTACCTCTCATTATAGGTTATAGATTAGTACTAGGCTACCTGCCCTTGTGGACCATTTCAAGCCTAGCCAATTACCCCATGTGAGAATCAATCCCTGCACCTTATGTCTGTAAGGTAAAAACCTTAACCATTATACCAACCTCCCAACCCCCTCATTATGCCTGAAGGAGTTAGGAGTGAATGTGGCTTGTCAAAAGCAGTAATGTGTGTGTCTGCAGCATGACTCCCTGAAAATTGGGGAGGGGGTTATTGATGGTATAGGAGGAATGTGAGAGAGTTTAATACAGTAAACTCTCAGTTAACCAGCACCCCTGGGGATTGGTAGATGCCGGATAACTGTAGTTTCTGGTTGCTTGAGAGTTACAATTAAAAATAGGCCTGACTAATACTGTACCCTATACTGCTTCTGTAGTTTGACTTGTTCTCATGTTGAGGAAAGAGGGAATTTATTCCTATCTTCCTTTTTAAAACTCTACACATAAGGTATGTTTCTGCAGGGGGGACAGAAAGTGCAACACATGAAAATTGTACTGTATTTCTTCGATATTTTTTGCTGGTTGCTTGAGAGTGCCGGTTGCTTGAGTTCTGGTTAACTGAGAGTTTGCTGTCATGCGGACCTGAGGAAGTGAGAACTGTGTCATTATTAAGATACTCTAACATCTACTGCCATCCTTTTAATGGTATGAAATTAACTTTGACAATGTTTCTGATACTGAGCAAAATCCAAATGGCAAACTGATTTTTTTCTTTTAACAAACAATATAAACCCACACATGCACAAATTCCTTGCACGGCGGCCTTTCTGTCCATTTACAAAATGCTGCTGAGTTTGTCACATTGTTACTTCAGTTGTATTCTTAACTACAGTCATGGAATGCATGCAGTCTGTAGTACAGTAATCTGTGTCCTTCCGATATTATGTGATATGGCCTGCTTCTGAATTCTACACTTTGTATGCTGTATATATGTCCAGGAATATTCAACTGTATTTGTGTACCTTTAATGCTACAGTTCAAGAATATTTTGCTGTGTGGGCTTGTATTTAGAATTACACCTATATCCTGCTACACTGAAAATTGAATATGTCCACTATATACTAATGGATTATGTGAATCCCACATATACAATATGGTATAACCATACATTGCTGTCCCAAAAGAAAAAAATAATAATAATTGTGCAAAAGAAATACCAAAATTATCAGTAGCTTTACCACCACACTAATCTGTTGAATGTTCCTAGGTTTTTTTTTCATTTTTGGTAGATAGACAGGCAGATGGACAGAGATACAGATATTCTTACAGATATGTTTTTTTCATTAGCACTAATGCACTGTAACTTACAAATGGCTTAACCAGTAAAGTAGAAAATATGTTTTAAAATATTTTAGACTGATTCTGGTCCTGACTTTGAAGTTAAGACAAAGATTTCACAGCATGCAGAGATTACATGTATTTACATTTTAGTTCTGGCACTTTTAGAAAGCTTTAACACAGAGATTCATTGCGCATGATGGCAGATTACATGGGTTAAAGCAG
Source organism: Protopterus annectens (assembly GCF_019279795.1). Lineage (NCBI taxonomy): Eukaryota > Metazoa > Chordata > Ceratodontiformes > Protopteridae > Protopterus > Protopterus annectens. Next base: position 710,157,535 of record NC_056751.1, on the reverse strand, counting down.
AAAAGCCCTCCTGCTAACAGGAAACTTGGCAATTGTAACACATCAGATCCTGGAAGCTATTAAAAGCTCAGACTTCTCCCCGTGACTTCCATTTAATGATTGCTTCTTAGCTACAGACGTAATCTAGGTGCTTTAACTTTGTGGCTGTGCCTGAAATTACAAGGGCCACAAAGTATTTAGATATGAATTATTGCAGTGCAATATTTTGTAACATAAACATGAAGACTTGATAAGTAGAATTCACACTTTCACAACAAGAAATGCAGTGTTCATTTTTGGTTGTATCCAAGGAAAAATTCAACAAGAAGATAATGCGTGTATATTTTCACACGTCTTTCGAATTCTCAGTATAATTTTAGCCAATCAGTATACAGAGCCTGTTACCGACTGTAGTCTTCTTAGAGCAGAAGCAGCTTTTTACATAGGAACATCGGGGGAGCCCGATCCTTTTGACAGCATACAGGAAACCAGTGTGAATGCATTCAGAAAAGCTCTACCTATTATAAATTCTGTGAAACCACAGTCATTTTTCTCTATACCTTAACCAGAGTTATATTTTTCATGGTATGAAACATCCCTGAATAGTATATAGCTGTTACGTTATCATTTCTCTTGCTGGTTAGCTTGTCCAAAGCTCAAACTTCATTCTTTTGATGCTATAAATATCACTTCTGAAAGGCTTTATTATGGTTCTGCAATACACTGGCCCATAAAACCTATTAATAATTGAAAATGAGTAGGCAGAAAACTGCCATTTCACTTATTCATGCAATAAACAACAGTCAAAGAATATCTGACAAAAAGTATAATAAAAATATATTAGTTACATAATTTTTATGATTTACCCTTCTAGCTGCACAATTCTGTATGCCACAGGAAACTTCCTTAATTTTAAATTGAATATTTGGGTTATGCCACTTTATGCAATGAGTAATTTTATATTTTGATTCTGTAAGTCTTTTATTTAATGAACCCTTTAACATAACATATGATAACAAATGACAGAAGCCATAAAGGCAAAACCAAATCACACTCTGTGATAAGTGCTTGCTATATCTACCTCACCTGATCTCTGGTTTGGCTTATTCAGATACAGCAAAACAAGGAAAACTATCCCATCATGCTTTTCAATGTGCTACCTGCACATCAGAATTTTTTAATCACACTTTTACATCTTGAGCTGTCTAGGTAGCCAAGTGTTGTGATAGAGGACTGAAAAGGGAAATTATTACTGCCATATGCAATTTCCAATGGATGAAGAAGAAATGCAAAGTTCAGCTTGGTAAGCAAAGTTGTACAGTAATTGAGCCATAATTTAAGGGACTAGAAAGTCATCAATTCAGAAAAGGTGTGAGAAACATCTTCCTCACTGCGAAGGAGACTGACCAATTATATAACATGTTTCTTAGAAAGCTAAGCTAGCTATCTAGACATTTGCCCTTTCTGCTGTTACACACTGTTAAAAATGAAAAAAAAAGGTTTAAGGACAGATAGGCCATTGCAAAATTATACATATTTTCATTTCAGGAAAAAAGAATGTGACTCAAAAATACCAAAAATGGCTAGTAAGAGTTAGAGCTTTTAATACTTCTGAAAATGGTGACTAGTACTACTGACGTGTACTTCCTTCTCATAAATGTCTTCTCACTCCAGAACCCTTACCTTCACCACTCCATCCTAGTATATTTACACCCTCCCCTTTTATCGACTTTTCCCTTATCCCCTACATCTCTAAGAACCTGCTCTCCTCCATTGCACTTTGCCTGGGGGATCCATGTCATCTTACACATCCTATCCTTTCACCACTTAACTCCAGTTTTGTCTGTTAAAAAGGCTCCTCTTTTTGCCTTTTTTGTAGCAGGGATCAGAAAAAAACACTCATTTGCTGACAGTAATTTTATACACTATTTGGAGTTAGATGTCTCTGACAAGAAAGCTATAGATCCCAACCTCTACAAAGTAGACCATGCCTATATACATTTTATGGAGTCCTCATAATAGCCCATTTCAACATCCTTCATAAGTACTAGTTGTGAAGGATGTCTCATAGGCTGTTCTGTATAGTACAGTCCTTCCCTTTTGCTGTAGCCCACCAACTAACCTTTACCTCTTCCCCTGCCACCCTCTTATCCCTTTTCCCTCCTCTCTCATTATATGTATTTCACATGATGCTATCCAAACCACCCCCCCCCCCACAAAAGACACTTTAGCCTGGCCTCATCACTACACAAGATAACAATATGTACTTCAAAAAGCTCCTACTCACTGTTGATCATTTGTAATAAAACTTCTCTGTTATGTGATTTAGAATGTAAAACTGAACTTATCCTTAGTTGAAGAAAACCACTTAAGGCATATCATGGTGACAGTATTGGGCTTTATCCTAAGTATAAAGTATCTGAAATGTCTGCAGCCACCCCTCCCCACCCCATAGCATAGATTCTTGCCAGTATGCTTTATATCATGGGGTCACAGAGTCCAGATGATCAGTTTGCCGCTCAACTGGCTTCCATACTTTGCATATAGAACACCTGTTAGCCATATGAAACATTAAATACATAACAGTTACAACTTCCCTAAATGCCAAACCTAATTCAATACCTGACAGATATCCCCATCAAGTTGTATATAGTCCTTGCATACATTTCCACCACCTTCCCAATTGCTAATGCATACCCTTATAACATCATCTCCCCTAAGATTATAACATGTAGTATAACCAGTTCTGGGTGACTTCACCTTGAATTTGACAGCCTCACTGAAGCACAAGTTGGGTAGCACCATCACTAAATTCTCCTTTTACATAGTCGGTCACATCCCTAAAGGACCCAGCTGCAGCTGTATCAGCATTATGCTGGTGGATGGCATCCTAGTTAAAAGACCAGGGAACTATACTTCACCTCTACCCTTGTGACCACTCTGGTGTAATATTTCCTGCGTTAGTAACCGTTACCTTCTTTTCTAGTTAAATTCATGCCCATCATTCAGCACTAACATTACCCCCCTTTCCAAGAGTTTTCTACCTCAGACAAGGACCCTGTTTTCAGCCAATCAGATGCCAGAGCTGCCCTGAAGCACTTCCTCAGTATTAAGCATGCTCTATACATCTAATACCATCCTACATAGACTAACAGGGTAAAAGGAAATTTGTCTCTGCAGACCATTCCTTGGCTCAAGTAAATGATGGGAACCCCAGGAAAAGAACAGTCAGCCTACAAGAAATCTGAGAACCATTATGGCTATAACACATTTCCCACAATACTATGTACTGAAAATTTTGCTTTAATTGTACAACAAAAAATGAACTTTATCTTTCTGCGTGCAAAAGTACTCACCAAAGGTTTTATCAACCTTTCACCAGCTATGCTTATAACTTTCCAGAGCTGAATCATTTTTATATGATGCAATGTTGATATATGTAATAATTTGTTTATACAAGAATCCAGACCTCATTTGGCACAATAACTAAAATGCAAAATATAACCATTCTAACCTTAATCACCAGACAACAGCTACATAATATTTTCTAAGGACCTAAGAGTCAAGTCTTTTATCAGATGAAGATGACGTAGCCAACACTACACAAAAATCACTTGTAATAGTCATCCAACGCTCAATGTTTCTTCAGTTGATCACGACTTTAGAATTCGAGCTTGAAGACAGGACAATGAGAGAGGTTATTTTAAGCAGAAAAAGGGTAACTGGCTAGGGTTAAAATGGCCTGCAAGTGCAGCTAGTATAGTACTTACCCAAGAACCTACGAACCTGTAAAGATTTAACAACTGCATCTCTTTGTTGTCTGTTTTTTTTTAGAATATTTTACTTATCAGTAGCATTCTGTTAACAAAATGATTTCACTTGTTCACCCTAGAAACAATTTTATTTTGCTCTAAAAGTCTTGAAGTTTTAAATTGTATCTGTGTTTTGGTTTATTCTATTTTTTTCTTGTCTCGGTCCTAACCCATGGTTACAAAACACTAATAAACACATATATAGCAACATCTCTTTGGTTGCTTTCCTTCATTGTCCACTGCTGCCACCATTGTTTTGTGACTGCTCTTCTATTATTTGCATTATTATTTGATGTTACTGGTACAATCTTTGTGAAAGAAACTCACTTCGTAGATACTTCTAAAGGAGCAATATTTTCTGATTTGCTGAAATTATTGATATTTACCTGCATCCTAAATACTCAGGGTACCTGAACTGTAAGTTACATTGGTGAACTGTACTTGTCTAAGATGTACTTTGTATTTGAACTTCTATGCATGCCAGAGGGTCACCATTGTATGTTTTTTTTCCCATTCCTCTGGTCTCATCATTTTGAGCCTGATTTTCTGTTACATGCATTATTATTTGATTTTATCCATAACTTCTTTCTAAAGAAACCCACAGAGCACCTTCTGACAGAGTGAGGGGTTATCCTTAAAGGAGTGCCATTTTTCTAAAACTGATAACACCTACCTACTTGTCAAGCAGTTAGTTGTTCTGAAATATAAGTTTCATTGGTGAACCACAGTTGCCTGAGTGGCACCTTGTTTTTTAAAATGGTGTGTATGCCGCAGAAATATACTCACTGAGTGCAAGTGAGTGGTCTAACACTCAGAGAGCACAATTTATGGAAGGGCCTATCTTTTTTATTATTTGAAACTAGTGCATTTATCATTTTTGAGACAGTATTTTGGAAATGTACGTGAATGGTAAGTCACAGCTTTTTTCTCATTTAATTGGAATTGTTAATTTATGGATATTTATTTTTATTTTTATCCTAGAGAGTTGATGTCAATTATTGTTTTTTATTACTTAACATACTTGGGTATCCAATATAATTAATTACATTATTTACTCTGGGACTTTGATTGGCTTTAACATAGTGTAACAATTTGGCACAGCATTTAATCTGACAGTTGGTTTAGAGGATTAAGGTGCTGTTAACAAGCTATTTCCTGTGGTCCAGTGGTACAAGGTTTGATTCCCTCAGCTTTCATTGCCTAACCGTGTGACTCTGAGTAAGTCTCTTAGCCAGGCACTGCCTCTGGGCTGAGTCTGCAAAAGGTCCATGGAGATCAGGGCTCTACCCCAGAAAACAAATATAAATTGATAAGTTTTTAAGTTCGTACAATTACTGAAATGGTCAGTCTGAAGCTATTATTTATTAAAATTACTTATGCTCTTTTAAACATGCAAACTATTTATTCAAAGCTAGACATTTTTTGTAGCTTGCAAGGATAAGACATCATGTGACATCTACACCTTCACTGAATCATGGGTAGCCTTGCAGCAGGAGATCCAAGAATTTGCGAACTGGAATAACATGGGATAGTACTAGTGGTGGTGTTATTACTCTACTTACTACAAGAATTCACGGAGTGTCATAACATCGGATAGTACTAGTGGTGGTGCTATTACTCTACTTATTACAAGAATGCGCAGACTGTCATAACATGGGATAGGACTAGTAGTGCTGTTATTACTCTACTTACTACAAGAATTCACAGAGTGTCATAACATTGGATAGTACTAGTGGTGGTGTTATTACTCTACTTACTACAAGAATGTGCGGACTGTCATAAAATGGGATAGTACTAGTGGTGGTGTTATTACTCTACTTACTACTAGAATTGGTGGACTGTCATAACATGGGATAGTACTAGTAGTGGTGTTATTACTCTACTTACTACAAGAATTGGTGGACTGTCATAACATGGGATAGTACTAGTGGTGGTGTTATTACTCTACTTACTACAAGAATGCGCGGACTGTCATAACATGGGATAGTACTAGTAGTGCTGTTATTACTCTACTTACTACAAGAATTCACGGGAGTGTCAAAACATGGGATAGTACTAGTGGTGAAGTTATTACTCTACTTACTACAAGAATTCACGGAGTGTCATAACATGGGATAATACTAGTAGTGGTGTTATTACTCTACTTACTACAAGAATTTGTGGACTGTCATAACTTGGGATAGTACTAGTAGCGCTGTTATTACTCTACTTACTACAAGAATGCGTGTACTGTCATAACATGGGATAGTACTAGTTGGGCTGTTATTACTCTACTTACTACAAGAATTGGTGGACTGTCATAACATGGGATAGTACTAGTGGTGGTGTTATTACTCTACATACTACAACAATTTGCAGACTGTTTTAACATTGGATAGTACTAGTGGTGGTGTTATTACTCTACTTACTACAAGAATTTGCGGACTGTCATAACATGGGATAGTACTAGTAGTGGTGTTATTACTCTACTTACTACAAGAATGTGCGGACTGTCATAACATGGGATAGTACTAGTGGTGGTGTTATTGCTCTACTTACTACAAGAATTCGTGGACTGTCATAACATCGGATAGTACTAGTGGTGGTGTTATTACTCTACTTACTAAAAGAAGTTGTGGACTGTCATAACATTGGATAGTACTAGTGGTGGTGTTATTACTCTACTTACTACAAGAATTTGTGGACTGTTATAACATGGGATAGTACTAGTGGTGGTGTTATTACTCTACTTACTACAAGAATTCGTGGACTGTCAACATGGGATAGTACTAGTAGTGCTGTTATTACTCTACTTACGACAAGAATTCATGGAGTGTCATAACATGGGATAGTACTAGTAGTGCTGTTATTACTCTACTTACTACAAGGATTCATGGAGTGTCATAACATGGAATAGTACTAGTAGTGCTGTTATTACTCTACTACAAGAAGTCGCGGACTGTCATAACATGGGATAGTACTAGTAGTGCTGTTATTACTCTACTTACTACAAGGATTCATGGAGTGTCATAACATGGAATAGTACTAGTAGTGCTGTTATTACTCTACTACAAGAAGTCGCGGACTGTCATAACATGGGATAGTACTAGTAGTGCTGTTATTGCTCTACTACAAGAATTCATGGACTGTCATAACATGGGATAGTACTAGTAGTGGTGTTATTACTCTACTTGCTACAAGAATGTGCAGACTGTCATAACATCGGATAGTACTAGTGGTGGTGTTATTACTCTACTTACTACAAGAATTTGTGGACTGTCATAACATCAGATAGTACTAGTGGTGGTGTTATTACTGTACTTACTACAAGAATGCACGGACTGTCACAACATGGGATAGTACTAGTAGTGCTTTTATTACTCTACATACTACAAGAATTCGCGGAGTGTCATAACATGGGATAATACTAGTAGTGGTGTTATTACTCTGCTTACTACAAGAATTCATGGACTGTCATAACATGGGATAATACTAGTAGTGGTGTTATTACTCTACTTACTACAAGAATTTGTGGACTGTCATAACTTGGGATAGTACTAGTAGCGCTGTTATTACTCTACTTACTACAAGAATGCGTGTACTGTCATAACATGGGATAGTACTAGTTGGGCTGTTATTACTCTACTTACTACAAGAATTGGTGGACTGTCATAACATGGGATAGTACTAGTGGTGGTGTTACTACTCTACTTACTACAAGAATTCATGGACTGTTATAACATGGGATAGTACTAGTGGTGGTGTTATTACTCTACTTACTACAAGAATTTGTGGACTGTCATAACATGGGATAATACTAGTGGTGGTGTTATTACTCTACTTACTACAAGAATTCGTGGACTGTCATCATGGGATAGTACTAGTAGTGGTGTTATTACTCTACTTACTACAAGAATGTAAGGACTGTCATAACATGGGATAGTACTAGTGGTGGTGTTATTGCTCTACTTACTACAAGAATTTGTGGACTGTCATAACATCAGATAGTACTAGTGGTGGTGTTATTACTCTACTTACTACAAGAATTTGCAGACTGTCATAACATGGGATAGTACTAGTAGTTCTGTTATTACTCTACTACAAGAATTTGCGGACTGTCATAACATGGGATAGTACTAGTAGTGGTGTTATTACTCTACTTACTACAAGGATGTGTGGACTGTCATAACATGGGATAGTACTAGTGGTGGTGTTATTGCTCTACTTACTACAAGAATTTGTGGACTGTCATAACATCGGATAGTACTAGTGGTGGTGTTATTACTCTACTTACTACAAGAATTTGTGGACTGTCATAACATGGGATAGTACTAGTGGTGGTGTTATTACTCTACTTACTACAAGAATTTGTGGACTGTCATAACATGGGATAGTACTAGTAGTGCTGTTATTACTCTACTACAAGAATTTGTGGACTGTCAACATGGGATAGTACTAGTAGTGCTGTTATTACTCTACTTACGACAAGAATTCATGGAGTGTCATAACATGGGATAGTACTAGTAGTGCTGTTATTACTCTACTTACTACAAGGATTCATGGAGTGTCATAACATGGAATAGTACTAGTAGTGCTGTTATTACTCTACTTGCTACAAGAATGTGCAGACTGTCATAACATCGGATAGTACTAGTGGTGGTGTTATTACTCTACTTACTACGAGAATTTGTGGACTGTCATAACATCAGATAGTACTAGTGGTGGTGTTATTACTGTACTTACTACAAGAATGCACGGACTGTCACAACATGGGATAGTACTAGTAGTGCTTTTATTACTCTACATACTACAAGAATTCGCGGAGTGTCATAACATGGGATAATACTAGTAGTGGTGTTATTACTCTGCTTACTACAAGTATTCGTGGACTGTCATAACATGGGATAATACTAGTAGTGGTGTTATTACTCTGCTTACTACAAGAATTTGTGGACTGTCATAACATCGGATAGTACTAGTGGTGGTGTTATTACTCTACTTACTACAAGAATTTGTGGACTGTCATAACATGGGATAGTACTAGTGGTGGTGTTATTACTCTACTTACTACAAGAATTCGTGGACTGTCATAACATGGGATAGTACTAGTGGTGGTGTTATTACTCTACTTACTACAAGAATTCGTGGACTGTCATAACATGGGATAGTACTACTTGTGCTGTTATTGCTCTACTTACTATAGACATTTACCACAACATGAGCATTTTTAATGCCCTTACTGTGAGGATTCAATATAAAATAAATCTTTCCTCTTAACTGCATTGTACCTAATAAATAATGCTTTACACTTAGGTCGGTTTTATTGCAAACTATTAAAATTCAAATAAAAGCAAATGAGAAATAGCTCTAATTTCCTAAGTACCTGTACTTGTGCTCTTCAGTTCTCTAAGCTCCAGTGGTTTGATTCTGAGCTGATGGTACTTTGAGTTGAACATTTTGTGTATCATAAATTTATTAATAGATTTTATTAAAGGATATGCAGAGTCTGCATATAAATTAAAATGTTGGGAAAAAAAAGGCTTACTGGTGGAAAAAAATTTGCTAAGCCTGAGAGTGACTCTATTAGTTTACATGTTTAAAGACAAATTATGGGTAATAATACTGTTTATTTTATTGTCAGAAGAGAACAAGAAGGCATGTAATACAGAATAGTGTTTAAATAAATCCCGACTTAACAGACATTTTAATATTCTCCCAAGGTACCAGATCAGCATTTGTACTACCATAAACAGCTTCTAAAAGATTTTCCTTTTCACTGTCTGTGATTGACCAAGTCTACTGGGCAATAAAGACTACTTAAACCAGACCCTTTGCTCCACTGGATGTGGTTGACCTAAGGTCTTTGAAATTAGCTTCTGATTATTTAGTATGACCCATTTGGTAGCTTTCAACTCTTCACCTCTACGTCTTTCTAGGGGTATGGAAACTTACTTTAGTTGTTTAAAAAGAATCATGAAAGTTCAGTATCGAGCTATAGAATGATTGTTCTTCTAATCCCATTACCTAAGATCATTGATAACTCATCACTGACCAGACTGCAGATTAGTTTGAGACAAAAAATATTTGCCTCATGGATTTAGAAAGCTACCTTCTATTTAGAGAGATCAAGACTATTTTACTCAACTATCCTGCCATTCTGAGATTTATAACAAAATTAAAATCCTGCCATTCTGAAATTTATAACAAAGTTACAATATGACACTTACCATCAATGTGTTTTATATTTAATATCAAATCAACTGTCCCTGGAGAAAAGCTCTGAGTATCTGAACATGTTCATCTCATATAAAGTTTATTATAAACACATTTGTAGATCTGTCATGAAGGAGTTTTTTCATTTCTTAGAGAAGAAAAAAATATCTTTGTGTTGTGTTTGGATTGCCAATAAAATGTTAAAGAAAAGACAGAACAAAATATATTACAGAACAGAGCTGACTGCTAGGACTGTATTTAAGAGTATATTCTTTTTTGGTTAAGGCTGACCTTTTACAAAAAACTTTGTTATTGTGGATTGCATTTGTCTAATCTGCAATGCAATTGATATTTGTACATTTTTTCTTTCTTGCTGTCAGTTAAAATAGGTGATTGATATTGAGCCTTGCAAGTAAGTGAATAAGTCGAAAGATGCACAAACATATACATCTATATATATGGATTCACTTTATATCCTCGAAATACTGAAATATCAAAATTCAGTATTTCGAGGCTATAAAGTCGAAATTTTAAAACCACAAAAACTCAGAACCACAAAATTCAAAATCTTGCACACTGGAGATTTTGAATTTCGCGCTTCTACTCCACACACACACACACACACACACACACACACACACACACACACACACACACCATCCTCCCAACACACAAACATAAGCTCTATACTACATAAAAGCAGGGGGGCAAGCCCCAAAGCACCCGTCATGTGGGGGGCTATGCCTCCCATACACCCCCACCTAAATATTCTCACTTCGAGGTCGCACTACATACAAACACACACAAAACACCACCACACAAGCTACATTCACCTCACACATCACAGCAACAAAACACACTAACACACACCACAGCCCCTTCCCAAAACCCTTAACACACACACACACACACACCATACTCTCCACACACAAACATAAGCTCTATACTACATAAAAGCAGGGGGGCAAGCCCCCCAGCAGCCCTCATGTGGGGGGCTATGCCTCCCACACACCCCCACCTAAATATTCTCGCTTCGAGGTCGTACTACATACAAACACACACAAAACACCACCACACAAGCTACATTCACCTCACACACACATCACAGCAACAAAACACACACCACAGCCCCTACCCAAAACCCTTAACACACACACACACACACACACACACACACACACACACATTCACACACCATCCTCCCCACACACAAACATAAGCTCTATATTACATAAAAGCAGGGAGGCAAGCCCCCCCAGCACCCCTCATGTGGGGGGCTATGCCTCCCACACACCCACCTAAATATTCTCACTTCGAGGTCACACTACATACAAACACACACAAAACACCACAACACAAGCTACATTCTGCTCGAACACACACATCATAGCAACAAAACACCACAACACAAGCTACATTCTGCTCGAACACACACATCATAGCAACAAAACACACTAACACACACCACAGCCCCTTCCCAAAACCCTTAACACACACACACTTACCTGAATCCGTAACCAGAGCAGAACTTCAGAAGCACAAAATTCAAAACCACCGGTATGCGAGATTTTGAATTTCGCGCTTCTGAGCTTTCGCTCTTCTCAGTATTCCTCTTTATGGGCTCGAAATACTGCATTTTGATATTTCAGTATTTCAAGCTTCTAAAGTGAATCCATATATATATATATATATATATATATATATACACTCATCTAGCTATGTATGAATTGATAGATATATGGAATTACTTACCTTGGTTGCCAAATTAACAACATCTACAGCAAGAACATCTGCCACAAAAGGTCACCAATGTAAATGTCAGCAACTGTATATGTGTGAATCCTCGCCACATGCAAACCAAAAAAAAACAAATAATGTGCAGGACTGCAGCCCCATACTCCCTGCTAATTATATATACTAACTCTGAGAGCACACATTCCCTTGGGGAAAGGAAATATTCCCCTACCCAGGGATTGTCGATCTAGCGTACTTGTCAACCATCTGCATATCTCGACCAAATGTGGTTGAATAAATAGATGTTGACCACCTAGCATTTTCACCAAATGCCTGAGTTCCATATATATATATATATATATATATATATATATATATATATATATATATATATATAGACAGCTATAGATATGTTAGACCAAGTTTTCTCATGATGGTCCAAAGCTCTCCTACACCCCTAGCCATTGTGGATTCATGCTGAGTCACCAAAAGCAGTGTCTGTGAACCTTAAAAGATCGAAAACTGCTTGCCAAAATTGCCTTTGTGAGATTTCTGATGTTTTTTTTTTCGGGGAGGCAAGTTAATCATGTAGTCGGATACCTCCAATACTCTCCAAACTTATTTATACTAAAATTGGAGGAAAAAGGCAAATTCTATGGTCGCCAAAAATAGTTTTGGCAAACTTACTTCTATAATATCACATTTGCTGAAACCACATTCTATGATCTCATGCGATCCTGCCAACACAGCCCCACAAACCCCTGCTGCTTATAAACTATTAGACCTCTATACCTCAGAGGGGTGAAATATTCAAAGGTCTGTTACAAACTATAGGTTACAATTCCTATTACAACTCAGAAGTTGTAACTTGGTAACTTGCAAAATTATGAGATTCCCAGAACTTAGTGCTATAATAGTTGCTATACATGAGCTGATATTAAAATAATGTAATGTGCTTAGACTGGGAACGTGATATCAGATCATTCATGTCTCATATGACAGTTATGATACATGGCCAACATTATGAATTTTAATCAATAAATCTTCATTCACTTAACACAGTTATGTACAAAAATAACGTATTGATGGAAGTGAACAATTGTTCATTCTAGGCACTGAAGGATCATGTAGCAATATTATTTAAATAGGTACAAATAATAAAATAAAAAGTAACTCCTGAAAGGCATTTATGTGTGCTTCAGAAATCATACAGCTGACAGATTTGATCAGCAGTCCATCAGGACCTGAGGCAATACCTGAAGATATTAATTAAATGACATGATGAATCACTTTAGTCTCGTAAATATTGGGAGCAGGGTCTGCCTGCTGGAATCCAGGATGGCTAAATAAAAAAATGTTTGTATGATTTTCATAATCATAGATTGATGAAGCTCCTGTTTCAAAATGGCATCTCGACTGTTAGCAATGCTAAGTAATTAAGGACAGAAGACAAAGAAGGGCTTATTGCTTCAGGAATAGGAGTTTGATGTAAATATGATAACCCAGCAGTGCATTGGAAATGAGATGGAATTATTGTACTCTGAGATCAGGAATGTGCTATACAGGGGCCTTGCCCTTGGGCTGGACAAGGATATTTAATCACATATATTCAGTTACTGACGGACAATTAAGTAGTACTGTGGACTACATTATAAATAAAAGTGAGTAACCTGAACATCTGCAATGTGTTCACTTCTGCTTGGAATGAAAGTGTGCTTGTCATTTAAGTTATTAAGATGGTATCTAGGGTCGCCAGCATTGCATCTTCTTAACCGAACTCATGATACCTAAATTGTACCTGCATCTGCCTTATCTCAATATCTGTATAGTTTCTCTGTTGTTTTTCTTTCGGCTTTTCCTGATTAGGGGTCGCCACATAGGAACTCCGGTCCGCTAATGATTGGCAGTAGATTTTTACGGTGCTGAGGTGCCAGCTCGACACCCAACCTTCAATGAAGGCATGTCCATTCACACATGTCTTTTGAATGCCACTGGACCGCGGGGAGGACATGCAGACTCCACACAGAAGGCGCTCCAGCCAAGAATCAAACGGGAGAACCTCTTGCTGTGAGGCAGCTTTTTTTTTTTTTTTTTTTTTTATATTTGTAGAGCTTTTCTCCCTGGTTCTCCACTGAAAATAGGCTCTGCTCAGTTGGACTTTCTCAGGAAACAAATGGTAATAAAGAAAGAAAATTAATTATAACAGTAAAATTCAGCACAAAAAAGCCCAAGGAAGTACAGTACACAGGTTTATTCAGAGTGAGCACACCACAAGGATGAAACATAGACACTTATATCCACAAGTACGTTTTCGTCTACACAAACGTCTTCAGATGTATACGTTTAAATGAATTATGTCAGACAGTGTAGTTAAGGACTTCCATCTTCATCAGTATGCTGTTTTTCTGTGAAAGTAAAGATGTTGTAGAGAACAGAAGCTTCATCTCAGATGTGAGAGCCTTAGTTGTGCATCCAGCAGGTTCAGACAATAAACTGTGATTAACAAACAAATAACACACATATTTAAACTTACTGTCAAGCATTAAAGCAAAGCTTTCATGCTCTTTCCTAGCTTCCTGATATTTCCTGACTGCTAAAAATCTGCTCTCAGATATATTCTTCATTGATACTGTACTCACCAAATAAAGCTTCATGGATCAGGACAGGAGAAAACATGGGTTTTGTATCTTGAGGAGAAATGGGATACTAGAAGATATGTCACTGTAATGTCTGGAGTTGAGGAGTTGAGGAACGGGTGTTTCAAAACTCTTTTGTGGTAATCATAAAACTAGTGTTACAAAGGCAGCAAGGTAAATGGAGATGCAGCGAAGAAAGGATGACTATAATTGCAAAGACAATAGACTGAGTTAAAGGAAAAGTTCAGAATCAGGGGACATGTATGGCATTTGGGACAAAAGTAATCCAACTTCTAATATTAGCAATCGAAGAGTTAAGTACGTGCACAATACCATTGAATGGAGATATCCGCCATATAAGTGGGACAAAGTTTTCAATGCTATTGCATTGTTATCTAATTTATTCTGTGGTATCCTTTTTATGTATCCTTAAGGTATTTAATTGCATTTTGTACTGTGAACTGAATATCTGGCATTACAAACATTTTAGAGAGGTCAGACAGTGTAGTTTGTTGAAGAAATGTTGTATTGACCTACAATTTATTTATTACTGCTTAATAAAAATTGTATGGAAAATATATGGTTCAGCATCTTAGAAATAATTTGTGTTATTCTGCTTTGTACACTGCAGATTTAGACTGTCAATAAAGACTGTAAAATGTAAAGCTACTTCTAGGTTTAGTACTTCCACTCACAAGTTCCTAGGTGGTTAGTAGGCATTCAGTCCAAAAACTCATTGAGAAGCGTAGCCGGAATAACTCAGCAGAACTGAAAAGAAGTTACTCTGATAAAGGAAAGAACTATTACATATCCCAGGGGTGAATGTGTGACTATCTGTGCAATCTTCAAGTCTGAACTTAAAGATGGCTTGGGTGATGCTTTATTTGATAAGGAAATGGAGTCTGTTCTAGACATAGTGGGTATGTTCATAGGTTCATAGGTTCATAGGTTGGTACTAGGCTATCAGCCCTAGGGCCTATACAAGCCTAGCCATAACAATTCCCTGGCTATTTCTTCCCACACTATTTACTTCCCTGGACCCCTGTCTAGCAGGGTGACTGACGTGATCCCCGGGGTGAATTTCCTTTCTCCCATCCAATCGTCAAAGTTCCTTTTGAAGAGGGCCAAAGAGGTGCTCTGCTTGACATGTATGGGCAATCTATTCCAGAGTCTGGGGAGTCTCTGTGTCAGGAACCTATCCCTCCAGCATGTTTTGTTTATTGTGATGACAAGGTTTAGATCCCTGGAGTGTGTGGCTCTGAGGGATTGGGATTTCTTTAAGTGTAGCATGTCCAACAGCTCTGGGTTTGACATGGCCTTGTATGTTAAGCAAAGATCGCCTCTGAGTAGACAATATGTGACAGAGTATAGCTGGAGTTTTTTAAGGCAGTCAGCGTAGGGCATCTGCTTTAGGCCTGTGATTCTTTTAGTGAGGTATTTCTGTGGCCTTTCCAGTTGTTGCAGATGTCTTGAGAGGTACATACCAAATGGGGCATTGTATTCTATAATGGGTCTAATGAGGGATGAGTACAGTGGGACAATGACCTCCTTTTTTCTGGATGAAAAGCCCTTAGTGATGAGGTGTGCCACATAGAAGGATTTCCTGACTGTTGTGGTGATGTGGTTATCGAAGGTGAGACCACTGTCCACCTGTGTCCCTAAGTCTCTTATCAAACTTTCGGTGTTTAGTGTACTGCCACCTATATGGTAATTCACGGATACATGTTTTTCTCAAAGGGATAACTATACATTTCTTGGCATTGAGCTTGAGCCCATGGCTCTGGCACCAAGCATCTGTTTCTGTAAGGCCCTTTTGTAGAGTATCCACATCATTTGGGGATTCAATAATGGCTCCCAGTTTGCAGTCATCTGCAAACTTTGTTATCCAGAGTCCCTTAGTGTTGGCCTGTACTTCAGAGAAGTAGATGCCAAACAAGAGCGGTCCCAGGACTGAACCCTGAGGTACTCCACTTGTCACTTGTCTGGAGCTGGATTTGGAGTCGGCTACTTTTACAGTGTGGGTTCTATCAGTAAGCCAGTTAGCAACCCATTGGGTTGGACTATATAGCTATCATACCAACATATTCTATTTATATGCTGATGAGCGTTAAGGTCTTTGGTGTGGGTGTTAAAGGTTCCACCAGTTTTGTTAAGGTGAAAGAGGTCTAGTAGAGTAGGGTCTTCTATAATACAATAGGCCAGCAGAGTTCGCCACACAGGGGCCAGTACAAGGGCTGAGATCACCACACAGGGGCCAGTAGAAGAAGAAATTTAAAAGGATTGTTAGGCCATCTGGTAAGCTTAGAGAACTGAGTCCATTAAATATATTAGTTAAGAATATTTACAGTCTTTCTATTAGCGCAATGTGTTTGGAGATGTATACGCCTAATGGAAAATTATATTCGAAGACAGGTTAATGAGAGATGTTGGGGGTTGGCATACTGGTTAAGGTGATTTCCTCACAGACTCAGTACAGGGTTTGATTTTCACCTAGGAAAGCATGGCTAGGCTTAAAAAGGCCCCCTTGTGGTCATTACACCAGAAATCACCTATGAACCTATGTAGAAAGAGGTACTAAGGCTATTTATTTTTTTGGACACAGAGGAGATATATTTGGAGATTAGTTGTGCCATACAGAATGATTTTCTAACTATGACTTATATAAAGTAATCAAAGAATAGCTCATTAACTACAAAAGTACCCAGTGCTCTAATGACTATGCTAGTCTTAAGGGGGTATTTTTTATGATGTGAACTAGGGAAGTCCAAATTCTCAAATAAAGCCACACTACATTTGTGACATTAAGTTTGAGACCATAGTTATTACACAAGGCACTGGTTAAAATCTGCCCTTGCTGGAGTATATACTGTAAGCATCAGTTGGAGAGTTCACAATAGCACCCAATTTGCAGTCATTTGCAGAACTGGTTAGCCAAAGCTATCTGAATTTTTCTTTCACACCTGAGGTTTAGATGCCAAAGGAAGGGGGTCAGGATGTGCTCTACAGGACAACTCTCTCTGCTTTGTTTGTATGGAGGAGGTTTCTCCAACACTCATTGTATTGACTACCCAGTGGCTAACATATAAACTAACATTTAGTTGGATAAACTTGTGAATAATACCTGCATGAGAAATATTATCAAAGGCTTTAGTCACATCTAGATAAGCAGTACAGATGGACTGTCCCTTATCCATGGTCTCAGTAACCCTTTCAAAGAAATCAGCTAGACTGAGTAGACGGGATCTGTCCTTCACAGTGTGAAACTGATTTGGATAGAGATACTGTGGGTCATAAATGTAGTTATTTCTAAGTTCATCAGTATTGTGTTTCATGACACTAGTGATGAGATTTATGGGTCTAAAATGACCATGATCTGGGGTGGGGGCTGCCCTTTGTGTAATGGTAGCATTCTGTTTAGCAGGAGGCAGCTAGGAAATCATTTGGATGCACAAAACTATTGTACCTAGTTTTAGACAGCACAGATAGCATCTCTGTCAATCTTAAAAGGATGGGTAGTTTTAGGCACAGTGAGAGGGCAGTCAGTTGAGTGGAGAAGGAGAAACTAGACCTGAGACTACCAGCTAGTTTGCTTGCAGAGGCTTCACGATCACAATAAGTGGTACCATGGGATATCATTTTGGAAGAATGCAGGGTGTTACATCTGAGTATCCTAGTATAGCTAAAGAAGGTAAAGATTCAGCAAGTATCTGTCATCTTGCAATGCAGTGCGTTTATGTAAGAGTGCCAGCATGTGGGTTTGTTTTTGAATTTGACGTTATATGTATGACAGAAACAGAATGGAGTAGAATTCATAGGTTCATAGGTTCATAGAATTATACTAGGCTATCTGCCCTAAGACATTTATAAGCCTAGCCCAAATTTTTGCGGCTTACGCCACCCCCTTATATGAAAAAATACTGTGCCCATTAGTTTGTTGTGCCTCTGTCCAGCAGTGACACAGAGATGATTCCCGGGGTAAACCTACGATCTCCCATCCACAGGTCAAGATTTCTCTTGAACAGAGCCAGCAAGGTTCCAAATGAAAAGCCAAGTGTTGAAGCCAATTTTCTTGATTTAAACTGAAGCATCAGTCTCAGACATGACAGAAAACTACATAAAACCAGGCCTTATTGCACTTCACACCACTGTGGTGTTTGTCATTATATAAAAACAGGCCTTACCTGCCTTGACTACATGTGTGGAGAGTTGTATCATGACTTTCTGAATTATCATTAGGGTAGAGTGTATGGCATCTTTCATGCCCACATGCACAGCCATGATGGCATACTTGTATTTAGGGTAATAGAGAGACCTGAGGTCCATAGTGATATGACAGGCCCTGGTAGCAGAAAATCAGCACACTGTTACCCTAAGTATGGCGTTACAATAACTAAGACATTTCTATGGGGAGATGTAAACTTTGAGGACTTTTTGGGGGAGTAACAATTCGAAATGTTGGGACCCAGTAGAGCTATACCTGAAACATGGAGCAAAGGCTAAATGGCTGAAAAAATGGACTTACACATATTAAGGCTGAAATGGCCATTTCCTGAAATATTCCCTTTAAGTGGAGGTATGGTAATCTCAGAGTCGGTATATAAAAGTTCTGAGGGTGTAGAGGAGGCTTGCCTCCCTACAAAAAAAAGAACTTTAAGTAGAAGAACAATGCTCAAGATTCTCTCCCCTTCTGTATTTTTGATTTTTTTCAGCCTGTTGGCATTCTTCAGCTTGAAACAGAGGCGGCCATTCTTGGTAGGGACTGAAGTGGAGTGTAGGTACAGGTGTTGCAGTAGAATTTGATAATAAGATGCCTGGAGGGCTTTGGTAATGTTTTCTTTACCATCTCAGCATAAGTAGGCTTAGTGTAGAAATGGCAAGCCGTATAAGAAAGATTTTCACTAATAGTGGCAGATTGTGAGAGACTGAATAAGTATTTACACCTCTCACAGACAGTCTTGGTGTTTGTTAAGAGTGCAGCATTCACAACAAAGCAAAACACCCAAACCAAAGGACAAATAAAACAAAAACCCACAAAATAATATCTACAGAAGGCACTCCACTCAAGGAAATATTTATTTAGCTCTTTCATCCAAAGACTTCATCAGAATAAAATGACAAAAGTTCAACTAACCTTATATACTGTTCTGCACACTCAATTAAACAATTAATTGAACAATCAAACAATTAAAATCTAAAAACTTCACCAAAGCAACTTTTAATGCAATATTACGCAATATGACACACATACTTATAAAAAGCACATATTACATATGCTATCATTCATTCCAGGATGCTTATCTGCTTGTAGCCTAAGCTGCCAAAATGTTTCTCTCCTCAAAAGCATTTTTTCTTATAATCACCAACCCTAGGGACTGAGTCTAACACAAAAAATTAAACTGTTTGAAATCTGCACATACAGTAGAATGTTTATAAAGAGCATTGTTAATTTCACGGTGTTTAATAATATACAGATGTTCCCTTATTCTCCCTTTTAATTTTCGTGTAGACATGTCTACATAAAAAGACTGGCAGCTAGAACAGACTGCAGTACAAATAATACCAGAGGAATCACAATTAAAATTATAATGTGCTTATTAATGTGAGACAAAATACTGAAGAACCCTGCAAGATAAAAGAGCACATATTACAAAAGACACATTTATACATGGCAGGATTTTTGTCAGTCTTAGCAATCATGGCTATAGTGTTGTCTGTTTCTAAGAAATGTTTTATAGACTTAGCCTTCTTAACTACTAACCTAGGTTCATTACCTATGATTTTAATAATATTCCAATTATCCTTAAAAATGTTCCAGTTCTGAATAAGAATAAATCTAATACTTAACTCATCCACAGTCATGCGCAGACAAAAACTATCAGTATAACCATGGTCTGTCTTAACAGAGGCACAGTAGGTTAATCTAATAGGGAGGCGGACGCCAAATACACTCTGGCTAGGCTTATAAATGCCCTAGGGCAGATAGCCTAGTATCTACCCATGAACCTATGAATCTACCTATAATATTAGAAACAGTGGAACTAGCACCCCTGCTCTTATAAGGCATGCCAGCAGACAATACAGGTGGAAACTTGTCATTTTTTTCTACAATTTCATCCACAGCAGCCTTAAGAACATCATAACTACAACCCCTGTCCATAAAAATACTGTTATTTCATGACTTGCATCCAAAGATATCCTGATTAGCAGTCAGCCTCGAGGCCCTGATCATCTGTCCCTGGGTATATTTTTCTTCATTGTATGGTGGTTGTGCATAGAAAAGTGCAAATAGTTGTTAACAAAACATTCCTTCCTATATATATTACTAGAAAATGTCTTATTACTTTTGCTCCATTGTATGGCAACATCCAAAAAACATACATCAGTGCCTAAACAGCCTATGTTAAAGTCTAAAAAGTCAGTAGTATCATTAATATTTGAAACAAAGGCAGCAATAGCGTCTAATTTAGCATCAGTAATAAAAAATAAATCATCCACAAATCTATAATATTTAATTATATGTTTTAAGGAAAGGTATAGTATACAAATATTCTGTCTACTACCACCCCATGACAATATTGGAGAAGGAGGGGACCACTGTCACCCCCATCTCAACCCCTCTTTTTTGGTGGTAAATGTAACCATTAAACATGAAGAAATTATTTTCAAGCATGACTTCCATAAGTTCACAAATTGTACTTGTATCATTACTATAGGAAATAAATTTCACAAGATACAGTCTCAAAAATCAACACTTGCTACCCATGGTATGCTAGTATATAAAGACTTCACATCCAAGGTGAACATAGTAATATCCACTTTGTCAATATTTAACCTGTGCAAACCGTCCAAAAATATCATGAGTCTCTTGTATAACTATTTAATTTTTGGACAAGGGGATTTAAAAAAATAATCTAAAAAGACAGAGATGTGTCCCACAGATACAGAGAAGTGGCCAGTGTCAAGGTCATGGTCTGACACTAGATGCTGGGAAGTGCATTATTGTATCCTTTGGAAGTTCATATACCCCAGGAAACTACTACATTGGTAGTACATCCATGGGAGTTCACCCAGTTGTTTGGGATTTGGGAACATGTGTGGATGGTGATCTTACATGTGACCAGCATGTGTCTATTGTCATGGGAAGGTCCTTCTATGTTGCACAGCTTATAAATAAAGGGGATGTGTCTAGATCTAGGAATGTTATTGCCTCCCTTTGCTAGGCCCTCAGTGGGCTGATCATTGGAGTGTAGTGTCCTGTTTGGTATGTATCTGTCCAGTCTCTTGCAGCAACTGGAACACCCACAGAGATACTTTACTAGGGAGATGCAGGGTTTTACCAATGTGTCTTGAATGGTCTGACTCAAGGTCCTGTCTCTGTGCACAGTGTCCTACAGACTGCTGATTGGTGAATTGTGTCTGGCTCTCGCATGCATGTGTGTGTGTGTGTGTGTGTGTGTGTGTGTGTGTGTGTGTGTGTGTGTGTGTCTCTCTCTGTGCTTCTGAATGTGTGTGTCTTTTTCTATGTGTAGGTGTCCATCTGTCTGCCTGAATATGTGTGCATGTTTGTCTAGATATTAAATACTTACATAAATTATATTTTGGATGTAGAATAGTACCTCAAACAACAATTAAACATACTACAGCAAGTTTGAAGCCTTAGGTGAAGAAACTATAAAAACTATAGAAAATATGTTACATCAAAAATATAAAAATATAGTTATAAAAATACAAAACAATTTAACAAACAATCCATCCTCTAAGCACAATAATGCTCACCTGGGTGTGTGTTACTGTGTAAAATAACACCCTTTCAGGAATGCACAGGCCCTCCACCTGTGGCAAGGGCCTCAGAACACCCAAGGCATGTATTATTTACACAGTAACAAATATCCTGTTGAGCATGATTGCTTGCTTATGCACAGATCAAGAATGTTTGATGTTATGTTGTCCTATCTTGCTGTAATTCTTGCTGGTTGGGTTCGGAGCTGACTCGGCTGAATACTAAAGTTTGAAAGCTTCCACTAACTCGAGGCTAACCCCCTATCCCAGATCTCATTTGCCGCTCAAGCATTGATGTTGCTGTCTGGCTGGCTAAGTAGACTAAATTTATATATTGTTTTACTGTTGGTTCCTTGTTTTTTTCTCTCCTTTTACTTTAATAGTTATCGTGAGTCTGCATTAGGTCTTCCTCCTATTCTCTACTAGTTTAGAGAGCGCCGTTTAAGTTAGAGGGCTCTCGCAGCCCATTTGAGTTAGAGAGCCACTCTCCCTATCCCTTTCTTTACTGTGTGTTACTTAGTGAAAGTTTCTACTAGACATCTCCCTTTCTTCCTGCCATAACCCTAGAGAGCTCCGTTTAAGTTACAGGCTTCTCATGGCCTGTTTCTTCTGTTTAAAAAAAAATTCTTTCCTATAACATAGTTTTCGTTCTACTGTAGTTGTTGTTTTATGTTACTTGCCAGTAGCGGTTCCTTTGGATAATGTCTAAAGTAAAAGATCATCAACCTTCTGGGTTTAAAATATGCGATAGATGTACCCAGAAAATGTCCATCACTGATGGCCAAACTAGCTGTGTCTACTGCCTAGGTAAGGTACATTTACAGGACCCCTGCACTATCTGTCATGCCTTCAGTAGCACGGTGCTCCATGAAAGGAAAAGGAAATTGATTGATAGAGATTTAGTGAAATGGGCTTATCAGGAGTCTTTAGAACAAGGACAGAGCTCCAAATCTTCCTCCTCTTCTTCCTCTAAAACACAATCTACCAAAAGACCATCTTCTTCGGCTCCATTGACTGAGCCACCCAAAAGGATTGCAACATTGGAACTGAGGGCTCTCAGTTCCGACACAACTGTTACTTCTGCGGCTCCAACAGTGTACAAAAAAGCATCTTGTAGGAGACACTCCCGTAACTGGAACCTGTCTTGCCTATCTTGAGATCACCCATTTTGGATCGGGGCAGGTCTCCTTCCTTATCCACCCATTCCTCCAGGAGCTTATCTGATGAGAACGTGGAGTGGGTGGTGAAGTGATTACTTAAAACACCAGCCCTGGCAAAAATGTTATCATCTCTGGACACGAAGGTCTCAGAGCTGTCCATATCTACATGCCCAATTGTGATTCATCCACCAACCACTTTAGTGTCTTTGGAGCCTGAGAGCTCGGATCCGATAGTTGTGGAACTGTCATCATCGAGAACCCCATTGGAATCTTTGGTGCTGACTGCTCCAACTTCTTCAGCTCCATCAGAAGGCAAGGGGTCTGGGAGCCAATGCTCGCCAGTCGGGTCTGGAGGGAGAATTGGCATGGACTGTCATCCAACCCGACTCTTCCTCTCTGTGCCTCGGCTAGGTTGAATTCAGCTCCAATGTCAGCTTCGGAGCCATCTGCCTTGCCTTGGAGTCAGACCTTTGTTGCTTCAGAACTGAGGGCCACTTTGGAGTGGAGTGGGAAGGCGTTCGAGCTGATGGAGAAGGCACTGTTACCTCAGACTGCCCCGCCATCAGATCCAGTCTCTCATCCCTCCCAGATGCCAGTGATAATCTCTTCACCTCCACCTCCTCCTAGGCGTAGAGACCCGAAGCCTCAGGGAGCCCCTGTTGGCAGCATTGTCTCTTCTGAAACCTCCATGGAGTACCCCTCCAAAGAGGTCCCTTGGAAGAGACTGTGCAAGAGGAACCACATAGACTCCCCTGAGTCTGTCACCCCTGATACCAGTTTGGATTAATCTGAAGGGTCCCCTCTGAGGATGTATCCTTTGCTGACATCCTGGAAATCCTGAAGCAGAGGGATGACTGGCAGCCCATCAACCCTTTGGAGGATGAATCGGTATACCTGAAGGCTTTTTGGTCTCATCCTTCCACCTTCTGGGTGACTCCCCCTTATGACAAACTGCTAGGGGTCATATCCCATAAGGCCTGGACATCACCTGATACAGTGGAGCCTGTTCTGAGGAGACCCAATAAGTTTATTACCACTCCCTCGGATAAAGAATTTTTGACAAAGGATGTCCCTGTAGATGCCATGGTGGTGGCGGCAGCCACCAAGAAGGAACTCTCGGAGACCTCTTCATCTGTTCATCCTCCTAACAGAGAGTCTAAGATTATGGACAGATATGAAAAGCGTACCTTCTCTTCAGCGGCCTTTACCCTACAGTTGCTGAACTACCTTACCCATTTTACGAGACTTCAAAGGGATCTCCTATAGGAAATTCCCTTCAGGGTACAGCAGCTTTGGGGTCCGCAGATAAAGCTTCATCGCAGCTCTCCACCCTCACTTCCATTGCAAACTCCTCCATGAGACTGATTTCTTATGCAGTGGATGGAGTGAGTAGGGCTACAGCAGCAGGAATTTCCCATAGGGGACATTCCTGGATGTGTCTTTGCAATTTTGTCGAACTCTTTAGGTCTTCCTTCACCAATGATGATGATGGTTCATCCCTTTTTGGACCAAAGGTGAAAGATACTTTAACCAGGTGTGAGGAGGATGGGAAATCCTTATCTGCCATGGAAGTCCATTTTTCTGCCCCATCTAGACCTTATCCCAAAGGTCAAAAGGGCAGAAAAATGTGGTTCCCAAGTCGCAAAAAGGTTTTTCTGATGCACGTGGTAACTCTTCTCCTAGGGGCAGAGGGGGAAGTTATAATGGAAGACGCTGACTTCATGGCAGAGGAGTTCTGCAAAACCAGAGCAACAGAGATACATTCTCTGACAGGCCCTTCCAGCACTCATGAAAGGAGGCCCATCTGCTTTTCTCTGGAGGCAGTCGGGGGTCGATTGTCACTGTACCCAAATGCCTGGCAAGATATTTCCTGAGACAAATGGGTACAAACAATAATATCCAGAGGTTACTACATACCCTTTTCTACCTCCCCACCAAAAAATCTGTCCTTACCGGATGTCCCACCCAGCCAAAAGGATCAGGCAACACAAGAGGTAATCTTGTTGCTAGAAAAAAATAGTCATCCAAGAGGTCCCCGCAGACCAGATAGGCTTCGGAACTTACTCAAAATTCTTTTTAGTTCCAAAAAAGACAGGGGGACTGGAGATCCATTCTAGATCTCAGCAAACTAAACAAATAAGTGAAGAAGTCAAAGTTCCACATGGTAACGCTGCAGTCAATCTTCCCGTTTGTCGGGAAAGACAATTGGATGTGCTCAATAGATCTCCAGGATCTGTACTACCATATAAAGATGGACAGGCAATCCAGGAGACACTTAGACTTTCGGCTGGGAGCCAGTCATTACCAATTTTGAGCCCTGCCCTTTGGTCTCACTACAGCCCCCAGAGTGTTCACCAAATGCATGGCAGTGATCACGGCTCATTTGAGACGTCAGGGATTCCGGGTGTTTTCCATATCTAGATGACTGGCTCCTCACCGCCACCACCAGGCATCTACTACTTCAAATGAAGGATGAAACACTGTCACTTTGCGCCAGACTAGGCATCACAGTAAACTTAAAAAAATCTGCTTTGTCGCTGTCTCGGCATATTACCTTCTTAAGTGCAGATCTGGATTCAAAAACCGTGACAGGAAGACTTACCCCAGACAGAATTCAGTCCCTTCATCGGCAAATCAAGATTTTGATGGCAAAGAGAAGAGTTCAAGCCAGATTTGTGTTACAAGTTCTGGATACCATGACAGCAGCTATCTTCCTAGTCCCACTAGAACAGCTACACATGAGAGTTCTACAATGGTTGCTCTTTGCCCAGTGGTCAATGCAGGATCTTCTTCTGTCACACCAGGTTATCATCACCGAGTCATGCAAAAAAGATCTTCTTTGGTGGCTGCAGACAGACCAATTGTATCAGGGCCATCCCTTTGTTTTTCCTCAAACGAACGCAGTACCGACCATGGATGCTTCCCAGATCAGGTGGGGGGGCATTATCTGGGAAAGACAGTTCAAGGACTATGGCAAGATCACGAAAGCCACTTGCACATAAACGTTCTGGAGATGAAAGCAGTGCTTTATGTGTTGCAAGCATTTCAGGACTCTCTTCCCATCAGAACAGTTGCTATTCAGACAGACAACATGTCAGTAGTGTGGTATATAAACAAACGGGGAGGAACCAAATCTTACCCACTATGTCGGGAGGCACAACAAGTTTGGCAATGGGCAATCGCTTCTCAACATTTTCTGATAGCAATGCACATCCCAGGAAAATCCAACGTGATAGCGGACAAGCTCAGCAAAGTGATTCTAATACCTCACAAGTGGTCCCAAAAACCAGGGATTGTGGAAGTGAGCTTCCAGAAATGAGGCCAGACTTGCTGTGACTTATTCGCCACGTCCATGAATACCAAATGCAGCCACTACTTTGCCCTCATTCCCCCTCCGGGGAAGTCACCAAGGAATGCACTGTTTCACGATTGGCCCCCGGGCTTACTCTATGCCTTTCCCCCCTTTCCTCTAATCCCCAAAGTCATTCAGAAAGCCAGACTGTTGAAAAGAACTATGATCCTCATTGCTCCTTACTGGCCTCTTCAGGTTTGGTTCCCCTTTCTCTGGACCCATCTGCTGGAGGAACCTTGGATTCTGGATCCAATTCCAGATCTCCTGACCCATTCTTCAGGAGAGTTCCATCCATCTGTCCAAACCCACAAGTTGACAGCATGGCTGCTCCAATTCCACACACAGCCAGGTGTTACCCCTTTTCCCCTGCAATGAGTCTCATTCTCATTTCTTCCCATAAACCATCCACGAGGAAATTATACTCCTGTAAGTCGAAAAGATTTTCATGTTGGGCTGCAAAGCAGAATATAGAGCCTTTTACAGCTTCCATATCTACAATTTTAGACTTTCTTACTGAACTGTTTGAAGAAGGAGCTGTTGCAACTACCATTAGGGTTCAACTGCAGCAATTTCTAATTTCCATACTGGAGAAATGGGAGTCCCAATTATGTCTCATAGGTTATGTAAGGCCTCCTTCAAAGGTACCTTCTTACTCAGATCCCCAGTCAGAGAACTCCCAGCCCCTTGGGGTCTAAATCTTATGCTAACTTCACTAATTTTACCACCCTTTGAGCGTGCATCATCTTGTGATTTGAAGTTTTTGTCATGGAAAACTCTTTTTAGTATCCATAACCTCTGCCAGAAGGGTATCAGAGTTACAAGCTCTCTGTACTCGTCCTCCATATATCATTTTTCACAAGGATAGGGTCTCCTTGAGAACTAATCTCTCATTCCTTCCCAAAGTCTGTTCAGAGAATAATTTGAACCTCTCCATTGAATTGCCAGTCTTTTTTCTGAACTATAGCGACAAGGCAGAATATAAGTTGCACTACCTGGATGTTCATAGACAATTACGATTATACCTGCACAGGACAAAATATTTCAGGAAATCCGACCAGCTTTTTGTGTCCTTTTCAGACAAAAAGAAAGGATTGTCAGTTTCTAAGGTAACCTTATCTAAGTGGCTTACTGATTGCTTTTCTTTCTGCTACAATAAGCAGGTTAAGCATCTACCAGAAAAGGTAAGAGGACATTCCACTAGAGCAGTCTCAACATCCTCTGCTTTTCAAGCTAGACTTCCTATTGATTCTATCTGTGAAGCCGCAACTTGGGTGAGACCTCATACCTTTATCACAAAGTAGATGTGGCCTCCCGGAACAGGTCCTCCTTTGGATCCACTGTATTAAAGAGTCTTTTTTTACTGAGCCACTCTTGGATAAAGGTGTTATGGATGCTGTCCCAACCAGCAAGATTTATGGTGAGATAGGACAACATAACATTAAGAAATTATGTACTCACTGTAATGTTTGTTGTCCATGTCACCTATATTCTTGTGTCCCACCCTCCTTCCCCCATCCTGTATTCCTGGAGGAACTAGTGGATAACTATATACTATGCACATAGTGTTTTCATGGTTTGGAGCCTCTGTTGCTCTCCTTATAAGGTATATATATATATATATATATATATGTTTTTGTATATATATATATATATATATATATATATATATATATATATCTACAAAAATGATCTCAACTCTCTAGGAGACTAGTAGCCATTTGGCCTTGGAGAGGGTGAGGCACAGGTGTTCATGATGGGAGGAACTGGAAATTAATCAACAGATTTTTTTTTTAGTGGACTGTAGAGTGGATGACTTTTTTTTTTTTTAGAGGCCATGGCTATAATGGGGAGCCCATATTCAAGATGAGCAAGGAGGAATCCTCTGCCTGTTGCAGCTCTAGCTGGTCCAGAGAGAAAGGCCGATATTTTTTAGGGCCAAAATAAAATAAAAAGTGATTGTTTTCCTGGTGTTTTCAGTTGGGACTATGGAAGTTAAATGACTGGTGTTGCCATAAACATAAGTATTTAAAGGATGTGTTGGTTTTCTACTAGGCCGTCATTGAGATCTGAGATGCTGAAATTTTTAAAGTCTTTTTCAGCTTTTGTGAGGTGCAATTTTTTTTTGTTTTAGAGGGGTTTAAGAGTAGCTTATGTTTGTTTAGCCAAGAATTATGGGAGTGGAGGTCAGACTGAAGCTAGGGCTGAATAGTAGTTGAATGTGAGGGACAGGATCAAAGAATAACCATGTCATCTACATAAAGAGTAATAGGATAGCTAAGTAGCTCAAGAGGGCAGCTTGTTAATAAAGACTGAAAATAAAAGTGGGGAGAGTATGGATCCCTTGGGCACTCCTCTGGTAAGGGGTGCTAATAGTGATAAGGATGGGCTTATTTTGACTATGAAATAACTATTTGTTAAGAAATTTTGGAATCAGACGATGGTGTTGGAGCGATCCCTGATTTCTTGGTTAGATCAAAAGCTTTGGTAAGGTCAATGAAGAGAGCTCCTGAAAGGTTTCCTTTATCCATGTTGGGAAGGATTTTATCTGGAGTTAACCATAGTGCTGTCATTGTGCTCTGGCCACAGAATCCATGCTGTTTAAGAGTGAGAAGGTGGTGCTGTTGGATGTAAGTGGACAGTTGGTTGTAGATTAGTTCCTACAGCTGGGAAGATAGGAAGCAGTGGAATTATGCCTGATGGTGAACTCTACAAAAAAGGAAGTTACGTAACACAGATTAAATGTTTTGCACACTGTTGGAAGAGATTTATATTTTCATGAGAATGTTTCGTGGATGATTTTGGACTAATAACCAGCAACATAGTATATATTGTATTGGCTATCATGCCTACAGCATGTCCAGGTACTGTAATGGAACTTTAAATACATTTCTGTGAATATAACAATGGTCCCAAATCTTAAAAAGTTGGGACAAGCCCCTAAGAACTACTAGTTACTATCCTAATGGCAGTAAACAGTTACTATTTCAATTTAAAAAGTCATAAATTAAACTATCCAGGAAAAGTGATGCATCATCGTGTGGTCATTGATTAAATGGACACATTCTTCTCAGCTGAAACCTTAATAACTATTAACTGGGATGCTTTGTACAGTTAGACCCACAAAGACCACCTGCAGACACTGGCAGATCTGTTTAATTGGACTTGACCTTGACAGGATATTCTACGGTTTGTATTACCACTGGCTCTCTCCAAGCTTACACAGCTTCAGTGGTTCATTTGTGAAAAACACTTGGGCAATGGCGTCTGTAGTAGCAGCCAATAATAGCTTCGACCACTGTTACATATTGCACAGACTTGTTTATTCTTGCAATACAAATATTCTGCACAGATACTGTTTGCAGACTGCAGACAGAGAGATCACATTTGTGCACACAGTTTCAAAGTTGCAATGACTGACAAAGTACAAGGTCTCTGAACAGCCTCTTCTCCCCTTCACTCCTAATATACACTTATATATTTATGTATATCTTTCACAACATTAATAGAAACATGGTACATACGTGTATGAAACAGTAACAAAGAAAACACTAGTGCAGTTGATGACTGCTGACAGTAAAGAGACTTTGACAAAGTACAGTAGTTCTTTAGAAAAGCTCTAATTAATAGCATAGTGAAACAACAACCTCTAATTAATAGCCATGGGGACAGTCTGGAAGAAAAAAAATACAGGATACATCAAAACTGAGGTCATAGAAGCAACATACCTATTTGTGAAGCTATTATTCAAAATCTAAAATCAAGAAAAACACTGATGTTGCCATATGGAATGTCTCCAAAAGTAAGGAAACACTTTAAGAATTTTGGAAGCAAAAATAAATACAAAAGCGAAAGATAAACTGAGTATATCGACTAACTGAGAAAGAGAAGCAGGTAGGGCAGTCAGAAAAGCAAAGGTCCAAACAAGGAAAAAACAGACTGATGCGTCAGTGAAAAACAAGTGCAAAAACATTCATAGATACATAAAGGAGCAAAGAGAAGCAAAGAAAACTGAAGAAAAAAAAACTAAAAAAAATATTGAAGCTAAATAAAGTGAAAAAAGGTTTGCAGAAAAACAATATAGTCAGTGTAATGTGCATGTAAGAGCATTATAAAAGGGAGTCAAAAGGTGGAATTAACCTGGCCAACCAAGATTAAATAAATAAAATAAATAAACATGACTTGGGGACATTGTCAGTTTTCAGTAATGCCTTGAACTGCAAGCAGTTTCTGGGTGCTTGTCTGCACGTATGCGTGTGTACTTGTGAGTGGCTCTGTGTGTGTGCGTCAGAAAAAATGTACTACATTTGACATGCCACAAGAATTTACTGCATTTTGACACTGAAAGCTGTATTTTCATTTTGGTCTGACTTTTTTGGCCTCCTCATTGTGAATGCTGATGCATGCATTTCACTTGGGCCTGTTCCAGGTATGCAGTGAAGATGTCCAGTTATCAATAAGACTTGAGCAAGACATCCGCCTCGTTATGCCTCCATTATCACTGTTATCCCCTTTTTGAAGGATTGTGTTTGCCAGAACAACCTCATTTTTGATGACGTCCATCACAGGTGCTACTGCCTCTATTATTACCTCATTTTCACAAAAACAGCCATGCTAAATACAACAGGTTACTTAAATGTGTTTCCAGGATAACATATCAGAAAGGGGCAGTGGATGTTGCTTAAGTAAGCTTTAAAGGATCACATAAGTTCATAGGTTCATAGGTGTTTATAGGCTATCAACCTCAAGGGCATTTTTAAGCCTAGCCATGCATCCCAAATCTCTGACAAGTTCTGATACCCTTGATAAGTGTAAGCATGGGCCTGGGAGATGAACCATTTGCAGGTTACCTGTTTGCATTAGAGACATAGGTGCCAAACCAGGGGTGAATTTCCAGTTTCCCATCCAATTGTCCAAGTTGCACTTGAATTGGGTTAGGGAGGAACTCCACTTCATATGGATGGGGAGCCTGTTCCAGAGATGGGATAGACTCTGGGATACATACCTATCTCTCCAGCAGGTCCTATTTATATCACAGGCAAGGTTTAAGTCTTTAGAATGGGTAATTCTGGTACTGTGTGTATTGTGGATATGCAGGAGGTCCATCATTGTGGTGTCTGAAAATGCCCTGTATACAGGGCATAGATCTCCCCTCAAAAGCCTGTAGGAGACAGAATACAGGGATAGGGCCTTGAGGTGGTCTGCATAGGACATATTACTTACAACCCTGTATTTTTGTAGTGAGGAGCCTCTGTGGACATTCCAGTTGTTGATATGCCTGGTTAGGTACATACCAAAGGGGGCATTGTACTCAATGATTCATTTGATGAATGCCGAATACAGTAGAACAATGACTTCCTTGGTCTTAGATGCCATACCTTTGTTTATATGTTGCACAGCATAGAATGATTTCCTCACCACTGTAGACATGTGATGATCAAAGGCAAGATTGCTATGTGTGTCCCTAAGTCCCTGACTACTGGGTCGACTCTAAGGGGGTGTGTTGTCAGTATGTTAGTTACCAGGGATGGATGACTTCCCAAAGGATACTATTATGCATTTCTTGGCAGTTAGTTTTAGTCCATGGCTCTAACACCAGTTGTTTGTCTGTGTCAGACCCTCCTGGATAATATTTGTGTCAGTGTGAGATTCAATAACAGCTCCTAATTTGCAATCATCTGCAATCATCTGAAAATGTAGTCAGCCAGAGACCACTGACATTGGCCTTGACTTCTGAGAAGTAAATGCCAAAAAGGAGCGGTCCAAGGACTGATCTCTGAGGGACTCCACTTGTGACTGTCCTCTTTGTAGAGATGGACTCCCCAATTCTAACTTCCTGAGTCCTGTCTGTGAGCCAGTTGGCTATCCACTGGTTGACATAGGGGTTTGTACCTAACCTCTTGAGTTTGTCAACAATGCCTGAGTAGGGTATTGTGTCAAATGCCTTGACCAGGTCAAGGTAGGCAGTGTGAACAATTTTGCCCTCATCCATTGCTTTGGTGACCTTCTCAAAGAAGTCCACCAGGTTGAGTAGGCATGATCTGCCCTTGACAAAACCAAACTGGGTTGGGTCTAGTGTCTGGAGGTTTACTATATCTCTATTAATCACTTCCATGATAATTCTTTCCATGGCTTTACATATAAGACGTGTGAGACTTATGGGTCTGTAGTTTCCAGGGTCAGTAGATGGCCCACCTTTGTACAGAGGGATTACTGTTGCCTTTCTCCATTCATGAGGCACGAAGTCTGTTTGGAGGCTGCAGTTAAATAGTAATTCCAGAGGCCCTGATCGGTCATGTTTCATGCTATTTAAAAGGCATCCTGGGATATTGTCTGGACCCATTGATGCAGTGTTCTTTGTCTTAGGGAGAGCATTAAGGATCTCTTCCCTAGTGATAGTAGGGAGAGTTATATTTGATGATATTTTCTGAGGGAAGGTTGAGGGCAATAGAGGAGTAAAGTTGGAGCTGAATTTGTCAGCCAGGAGGTTTGCTATATCTTCTGGCTCAGTAGAGGTGGCTCCATTTCCAATGAGCTCTACACACAATTGTATATTGTCTTTGAAGTTGTGGACATAGCTAAACAACGCTTTGTGGTTGTCGTTTGCCTGGGAGGCCAAACTTACCTCAAATTTGGCTTTGGTAGACTTTATTTGCCCTCTGGGTTGTTTGTTTAGTTTGATGAATGTGCTTTTATCCTGCTGGGTGCTGCACCTCCATATTTTTGCCATGATTTTCTTCCTCCTGTAATACATCCAATTGTGATTTTGTGATTCCACCGGGGGGGTGTTTTTTGAGTTAGCTTTGTTTTTCTTCCTAGTGGGTGCCTCTGTGCAGCTATTAACATGCTTGTACAGGGTTTCTGTGAACAGTTCTGCATAGGCAGCAGTGTTCTCAGGCTTTATGGGAGCTTGAACTTTTGCCATGTTCTCACTTAATAGCAGGAGGTTAGCCTTAGAATAGTTCCTGAATATTCCAGGTTTAGCTGGAGGTCCAGGTTTTATTTTTACTTCAAAAGAGACCATTTTGTGGTCTGACCTTACCAAGGAGGGCATTACAGTAGGGGGTGTGCAGCAGTCTCCCATATTAGTGAGGACCAGATCCAGTATGGTTGCATCCCCGGTTGGTGTATTGACATTGAAATTGAAAAAAAATATATATATATATATATATATATATATATATATATATATATATTTATTTTGACTTGATCCTCTAGTCTCTATACAACTCACTGCACAAAATAGGTAGTTATTGGTGACTTTTGCTTTGTTCTAACTTTAAATGTCCTGCTAGGGGACAGAACAGGTTGACATGATTTTGTTGCCGGTTAAGCATTCTTTTTCACATAACTCAGTATGTCCCCACAATATAAGATTCGAATGTCCTGCCATCTCCTACATGATCTTATTTCCATTCACATAGTGCTTGTTTCCTATTTTTTTAATCCATAGTCATAGCATCACTGTTTTTTACTGAATGTGATAAGTTTGCATTCTTAAACTTCTTTTACAAGCATTGTGATGAGCCCTTTCTTGTCCTTATATTAATTCCTTCTGGTATCCATTCCATCTCAGCTACTTATTCAGCTGTGACAACAGTGTTGTCTCATAACATAACATCTGCAGCTCCATGGATTCAGTATATTTGACCCAAGTAAGAAAAAAGGGGGCAGGGTTACAAGCACCTTCCTAGGCATTTTTTTCTGGGCTAGAAATCTTAAAAATGTAATATGTTATAGGATGTGGCAGATGGGGGAAATAAAATTTGAGTAATTTTTTTCTTCTTCTACATCTGCTGACTATAAAGCCAGCCATCAATTCT
This sequence comes from Protopterus annectens, assembly GCF_019279795.1. Classification (NCBI taxonomy): domain Eukaryota; kingdom Metazoa; phylum Chordata; order Ceratodontiformes; family Protopteridae; genus Protopterus; species Protopterus annectens. The sequence continues at coordinate 710,123,071 of NC_056751.1, read as the reverse complement.
CCATTTATGGGGCAATAGAATAACCATGCTATTACTATCATACAGACAGCCATCAGTGGAGTTTTTTTTTTATATCAAAGGCTTCCTGTCCATTACACATGCCCATAACGTCTTAAGAGATGAGAGTGCAGTGCAATAGCATGATCATGTATCATCCACTTCCACGAGTCATGGTATGCACAGCTGCATCACATCCCCTTGAAGGCAGACATCTCTCCCCCAGAAGGTAAGCAAGCTCTACCTTAACATTAGTGTTCCTCCCCAGCTGGATCCTCCAAAGCTGAGGCTGATAAGCAAACCTGGGTTGCCTGGTCCAAAAATTCATACAAACCCAACATGGAGTGCACTAAGGAAGCTGCATGGCGCTGAAATGCAAACAAGGTGAAATTGAACTAATGCGTCCTTTGCTAATATCTGACTACACATGACAAATTGTGTTGGGAGGAAAATACATTCTGGGAAAAGAATTTGTGTTTATGCTGCAGATGTTGAAAACTGATTCAGTGCAGGGCAAACTTAATAAATGTAACTCAGTGCCAGCTCTTGTCAGCACATTTTTTTCTCACTTAGAGGAAAAAGCTGTTTTCATCCTAGTCTCACCGGAAAGGGAGAAGAAACTAATGAGAAAGGTTTATCTGCTGTATTTGTATATCTATTTTTTTTATAGATTTTCTCCATGTATTTACTTGTTTATTTATTTATTCATTTATTAATTTTGATGACTGAAATAATTTGACTGTGCAGAACTGCCCCTTTTCAACTGTTTCGTGGGAAGAAAGAATCAGAAAAAGTAACTAGGAACGTAACACTGCAGAAGTACTTATTCTGGTATAGGCAGTTGATAGGAACATACAAAGAACACCCGTTGTAGTTCTAGACAAAGTAACACTGCAGAAGTACTTAATCTCTATAAGCAGTTAATAGGAACATGCATAGAACACCCAGTGTAGTTCCAGACAAAGTAACACTGCAGAAGTACTTATTCTGGTATAGGCAGTTGATAGGAACATACATAGAACACCCGGAGTAGTTCTAGACAAAGTAACACTGCAGAAGTACTTAATCTCTATAAGCAGTTGATAGGAACATACAAAGAACACCCGGTATAGTTCTAGACAAAGTAACACTGCAGAAGTACTTAATCTCTATAAGCAGTTGATAGGAACATGCATAGAACACCCGGTGTAGTTCAAAACAACACTAGAAGCACTTATTCTTATATAGGCAGTTGATAGGAACCTACATAGAACACCCGGTGTAGTTCGACAAAGTAACACTGCAGAAGTACTTAATCTCTATAAGCAGTTGATAGGAACATACAAAGAACACCCGGTGTAGCTCTAGACAAAGTAACACTGCAGAAGTACTTAATCTCTATAAGCAGTTAATAGGAACATGCATAGAACACCCAGTGTAGTTCCAGACAAAGTAACACTGCAGAAGTACTTATTCTGGTATAGGCAGTTGATAGGAACATACATAGAACACCCGGTGTAGTTCTAGACAAAGTAACACTGGAGAAGTACTTAATCTCTATAAGCAGTTGATAGGAACATACAAAGAACACCCAGTGTAGTTCTAGACAAAGTAACACTGCAGAAGTACTTAATATCTATAAGCAGTTGATAGGAACATGCATAGAACACCCGGTGTAGTTCAAAACAACACTAGAAGTACTTATTCTTATATAGGCAGTTGATAGGAACCTACATAGAACACCCGGTGTAGTTAGACAAAGTAACACTGCAGAAGTACTTAATGTCTATAAGCAGTTAATAGGAACATGCATAGAACACCCAGTGTAGTTCCAGACAAAGTAACACTGCAGAAGTACTTATTCTGGTATAGGCAGTTGATAGGAACATACAAAGAACACCCGGTGTAGTTCTAGACAAAGTAACACTGCAGAAGTACTTAATCTCTATAAGCAGTTGATAGGAACATGCATAGAACACCCGGTGTAGTTCAAAACAACACTAGAAGTACTTATTCTTATATAGGCAGTTGATAGGAACCTACATAGAACACCCGGTGTAGTTAGACAAAGTAACACTGCAGAAGTACTTAATCTCTATAAGCAGTTAATAGGAACATGCATAGAACACCCAGTGTAGTTCCAGACAAAGTAACACTGCAGAAGTACTTATTCTGGTATAGGCAGTTGATAGGAACATACAAAGAACACCCGGTGTAGTTCTAAACAAAGTAACACTGCAGAAGTACTTAATCTCAATAAGCAGTTGATAGGAACATGCATAGAACACCCAGTGTAGTTCCAGACAAAGTAACACTGCAGAGGTACTTATTCTGGTATAGGCAGTTGATAGGAACATACAAAGAACACCCGGTGTACTTCTAGACAATGTAGCACTGCAGAAGTACGTATGTGGTTGTATCATTCTGGTTTACACTAAAATATAGCAAATTATGCCAAGTTCATCCATTTACTGCCACCTTGCATATTCCAGGGATATGGCAAGAAGGCTACTGGTATCACATGCACATGGCACAAAAGCACTTAATACACCCCACTTCCTCCTGGCTTAATTATCAACTAGGATGTGACCATTTACATATAATAGCTGCATCTGTTTACAGTCACCTCCACATTTACTAACACATACTTATCTACTGTGCTAATCTTTCGTGTCATCTCCGACTGGCTTTATCATGCTGCAAAGTACTATAAAATGACATTTGACTTAAACATTCATTTGACTGTTGCATTTCCCTTAACAGTTAATAATGTTATTGGCATAAACAGTAATAGCAATAATACTTCTGTCCTTCAAGGTTTATAACACATGCCCCATTTGCAGGGTCCATCTCTGAGGGTACTCCTTAAACATGCTGAATAATGCCTCTGTATCCCCACTAAGCTGGGGGCAGGGACTTACCTCATTTTGTTAGGTGACTCCATCTCTGCTATCAGAGTCTTCCTTATAAAGCTCATTAAGCTTAGCTTCTTATCTCAAACTTAGAAAACAAAATGATATCCATTCACTGTAGACAATTGTACTTGCCATTCAAACTTTTCAAATATGCATTGTCTTCTCCCTCCTTCTGTCAGGTATGGATTTGCTACTAATTCTTTATGATGTCATGGTAATGGTTCTCCATCTTTCAAAGGTTAAATATGTGGTTGTTCTTTGCTTGGGGAGTATGTTGTGGGCACATATCATTCTACGGGTACACATGCAGTCATCCATCACTAGATATGTCTGTATGTATCAAAACTCATTTGTAATATGTGTTGCACCTTTTGATAAATGACCACTTCAGATATTATCTTCATGGTGTTTCCTTATATTTTGTTCTGCATCAAAGGTATATTTGATGGCCATGTATATCAGATCACACAGTCAGGATTTCATTTTGCCCATTTTGAAATCACAGACCAGAAAACAGTCTCCTGAAGAAAACCTCCTGTCTAGCCTGTCGTTCATGTGCTCAGACTGCCTGTTCTTCACCTTCTTCAAATATCAAGCTTCAGCAGGACTATGACTTTGAGTCACTGGTTTATGTATTATATTTTAGCTTGCTGTTAGAAACTTTTCTTTTCTGGATGTAATTGATTATGTTCAGGAATCACAGCTTTAAGTATTTTTTAGAATATTTTAACAAATGCTTATTCTTACCCATTTGAAGACAGGTGATGGGAAGAAAATACAAAGTGCTTCATTCAGAGTCTGATTTACATTGCCTGAGTTCTTATACACATGACTAAACAAGGGCTCCACAAGTCAAGAGCCAAAGGAAAAGTGTGGTATCTTTCATCCCAGTGCTAAATGCCCAGCTATTTACAGAGTAATACTCTTCATAGTTCTAAGTACCAGGCATTGTGGAACAAATAGAGCTATCATCCCGGCCATGGATGTAGCCAAGCATATGCCATCAGTGCCATGTTATACACTTTTAAATAACAATTTATTTATTACTGGGTGATGAAATGTACTAGAATATAAATTTTAAAAAGCCGGCATATTCATCCTTGTTTATGACAGTATACTTTGTCAATCATTTTTACAGAATTTCCATCTGGCTAAATATGGGATTAGCATAAGCACACTGTTTCAGGAATTTTTACACTTGTGAAAAAGATATACCCCAGGATTCAATAAACCTCCATGCAAGAATAAGACTATTCTTCAACGGAGTGGATCGTGTCCGTGCAGCACAGCAGCACGCCTTGCATATTTATGAAGGCACGCTGCTGTATAACCTACACAGACACAATCCATGAATGAGTGTAGAAGACGTGTTACAGCAGTGCCCAAACATGCCCCCTGCACTCAGAAAGTACCGTTATGGCACTTTGAAATGTAAACAACCATGTTCGCAGACATACCGCACAACTGTACAGATATTCGCAGAATGTCCAGAATTTTGCCTCACATATCTGGCCAATGAAGGCTAAAATAATATATAATGACAGACATTTGAGTTACAGACTTCAGACACTTCAGAAAATTCTAATGCAACACCTGCTATTCTATCAACTTTAAAGGTGTGTAAGAGAAATTTTCAAAATCGTCCCTGTTTTTGTCCCCCCCCCCCCCCATTACTTATGGCTTTGTCCAGATTTCTTGTTCAAAGAGGTTGGAGGTATGTCCATACCCCTAAAGTGAGAAAAAGTTAAAATCTATGTTAATTTTTTTTTTTTTATCATTCCAAATGAAGTTTAAGTATAGCTGAGCGGGTGTGCACATTGCACAAATGTTCTTAGCATAGCTTAACTATCCCAAGGAGCTAAATAGAAATATACAGGTAAAAGTATCAAAGTGAGATAGTGTAATAGTTAGAGCTTCCACTTTGCATGCAGGCATTCATGGCTTGAACCCCAATGAAAGCTGTTCACCTGTACATGTAAAAGCAGTATTAAAACTCTCATGTTTTATTAGATGGGGTAGTAAATAATATTTATCAATCAGGGTAGTATAACAGGTCCAAAATGTAGGTGTCAGTCCAGAAAAGATGTGAAACCCCCATATAAATACAAGTGCCCCATACAGTATAGTCATAAAAGAATAAATGTAAATGAAAGCACATAGGGGGGTGTCATGGAAGGTAAACATAGAATTATAATATGTCATTAATGATGAATGAATCCCATACACCTGATAGTCTATAAAATTAAATTTGAGCAATACTAACAAGTGCTCAGCTCTGCTTAGCTGGTGTAAGCATTGCTTAAATATAAATGCTAAGAAATGAGTAGCCCAGCTAAGCATATTTGCACATTGGTAAGCAGTGCTCAACATCTGACCCTTTAAGCACACCAACCTTAGCTAAGCGTGTTTGCCCTTCACTTAGCTTAGCACAGCATATTCAAAAAATGGTCCAATGACAACAAAGGGTAGGAAATCAGCCCTATTTAAACCTCACAGGAGGGAATACAGCCCATAACTAGTTGTAACTCATCACTTTAGGCACTATGGCTGGAGTTGGTGAGGGATTGCACTTTCAGGCACAGCGCTGGGGCATTCAGGAGTCCAGGGCCATGGTTGGACTCCTAGTGAAATACCATGAGGGGAGACAGCTGCAGAGCCAGTATCAGGGCTCCCAATACAAAGTGGAAGCCTGGGACCATCTAGCATGTGATCTCACCAGTGCCACTGTCATCTCTCGGACTGGTGAGCAAGTCCGGCAACACTTTGCTGACTTGAAGAATAGGAAGAGGGAGCCCTTGGAACAGCGAGTCCAAGATGCATGGGCAAGGAATGTCCCAGCTGTGTGTAAGTATCAGTATCAATAAGTGTTTTCCAAAGTCCAGCCTGTGTATGTGATGGATAGGTATGCATAAATGTTTCTCTATCTCCTGTACAGCTGCAAGTGAGAGGGTCACGAACGTGGACGCCTATGCCAGCAGGTTGTTAAGGCTGCATCGTGAGGCTGGTGAGTACAAATCTAGCTTGCAGTATTCAGGGCAAATAAATAGAAAGGAGTAGAATGTCAACTGCCAGTAGGTTAAAATATGTATTGTCTGTAATGAATAGATGAGACATTAGCAGAGTAATACTGACATACAGGGAATATATCAATAAAAGTGTCAGTACCCTTCAATAAAACTAAAAACCCCAGACTGTTGTGTTTACTTTGCTATGTGGTGGTATGAATCACAGGTTCTGCACAGCAACTATGGCTCTGACAGCATTAATCAATTGAGGCTCATCTGACAAAGATTGTGGAGTTCTACAACAGGAGATTAACTATATGAAATGTTCCATGCACCAAGATCTGATCCCTGAATAGTAATGTTGTGTTAACCATTGTTTCCAGATTGCAATATGTCAAAGTAGTAATACACAGTACAAAAACTATCTGCCATGCATGAATGTCAGAATTACAAGGTTAAATTGTTCAAACTAGAGAGAATTAGGCAGAAAACTGTCAAGCAAGAAACAGCAGTTCCCCAGTAGCTCATTGTGATGAAACACAACCTTGTTGTACCTTTTTGAACAAACAGGCACGGTTTGAATCCTAGGAGTGGTAGTAAGCTGTATGTATAATTTCACCAAAGAATATGTGAATATGTGTAGAAACAAGTGGAGTAAGGCAGTAGCACACACACTCACAGCAAGAGTGCAGGGCACCCCTGTCAGTGTCACATATGTAACCTTGAATATGTGAATATGGGTAGAAACAGTCAGGTAGGGTTAACAAATATTTCCTCCACAGGTCTGCCAGGTAAGGAAATGTTTATACTAGCTGTGAGAAGGCTGTACTTATACACTGTGTACAACACCCACTGTCCAACCCCAAGCCTGCAAATGACAACAAGAGAAGTACATACACCAAATAGTAGTCTCCTCTGATAAATGTCCCTCAAGTGTCACTCTGTCATGGCTACTGGTCACTGCTGTCAACACCCAGGGTGACAGATAGAAATCAAGGTGGAGTAAGGCAGTAGTACACACACCCACAGCATGAGTGCAGGGCACCCTGTCAGTGCCACATATGTAGCCTTGAATATGTGAATATGGGTAGAAACAGTCAGATACTGTTAACAGAAATGTCTTCCACATTTCTGCCAGGTAAGGAAATGTTTATATTGGCTTTAGAAAGTCATTAGTAATACAATGCATACAAACATACCACTGCCCAACCCCAGGCCATAGGTAGATATAAAGCGAGGTCACACCTGGATAGTAATGAGTAGAGTAATGATCAGTACAAGTGAGGTCATACCTGGATAGTAATGAGTAGAGTAATGATCAGTACAAGTGAGGTCATACCTGGAGAGTAATGAGTAGAGTAATGATCAGTACAAGTGAGGTCATACCTGGAGAGTAATGAGTAGAGTAACGATCAGTACAAGTGAGGTCATACCTGGAGAGTGATGAGTAGAGTAATGATCAGTACAAGTGAGGTCATACCTGGAGAGTAATGAGTAGAGTAACGATCAGTACAAGTGAGGTCATACCTGGAGAGTGATGAGTAGAGTAATGATCAGTATGGTTGTGAACAACTGAAGCCTATACAGTTGTTAATTGACATCTCTCTCTCTCCCCACCCTATCTGCACCAATAATTTATACACATAAATCAACGTGTATGTTTTTTTCCAAACCTACTGTTGGGACACGTGTCCTATTGTTCTACATTTATTTAATTGTTTGATTATTAATGCACCCTGTTCAAATACTATCATTGGTGGCCTGTTGCTATCAGTGTAACTTGCACACCATTATAATGGCCACTGTGGTTCCATATATGCACGTGTTTTGTTTGCTATGCAACTGGTTCAAATCTGTTTTATGTGGTCAGTTGGAACATGCATGCATGCTGTTATAATTAATCTTAAAATGTGTTGTTCTTGACTAACCAACATATGTTGTAAAACCTGAATACCATAGTACATCTGGGAAAGCCGATCCCAGTGGATCCACCTGTCCTACCTCTTCTGGCCATGGCACTGGGCCCCAGCATGTCTGGGCCTCAACCCAGGACCTCCTCGTCTGATGGTCCTGCACCACCTTTGGGTGGAACTGCCTCAGGGGATGGGGCCTACCCCCCAGGAGCAGGTACAGACAGGAAACCATCACCCCTAGCCAGGTCCAGGGTTTGGTGAGTAGCGAGCACCAAAAGGAGTTTGGAGATCAGCTACGTCAGCTTGAGGGGTGCATGGCACATCATGAGTGTCGGCCTCCCCCTCCTGTTCAGCCCCCAGCACAGCCACCTTTGGGGCTGTGAAGGTGCAGTGGTGATTGCCCATGGGTAGGGACCTCAGCCCCACTGTATCCATTTGGGGGCTAATGGGCATCCGATTCCCAACCAACCTCCCCATCCAAGGTGTTTACCCCCATATGTGTCGTATACCTCCCCTGTCTGCTGTCTTATCGGTCTTTCTACCCAACTTACCTCCCGAAATATACCTACTATCCTTTCCCAACATCCCACTCTCACCTTAAACAAATTGGGCGTCTGTTCCAAAAAAAATTATGCCCCATACATAGCTGTCCATTTCACACACATGTCCACTGGACACATGTAATCTGGTTCAATTGGCTTGACAACACATTACTGTTGTCCTTACCCCCCTCTCTCAGTGGTTTGAGTGTACAAATTCATCTCCAAATTCTGTAGACATTCACAGCTGTTGCTGTTGAAGAAATGGACAGCTATGGACCTTCCCTACATCTGTCCTGCACATCCTTAGCTTTCTTTCATAATTTTTTCTCTCTGCGTGCCCCTTTTATCACCACTTTCCTATCATCCCTTTCTCTTTGTGAGTTTGCATGACGCTAAGCGATGCCTACACAGATTAAGCTCCTGAACAGTTAACCATGTGTTGGCATCAGTTAGTGTCACGCAAACCCACACAAACCCACTTACAACTGCTTAAAAGTGCCTTAATCACTCTGTATCCATCAGCCACTGTTCTGCCCAGCAACAAAATAATCATCCCTGCCAAGTCTCAAACCGAGGACTCTGTACACCTTAGTTAGAACAAGGTACCACTACACCATCTGAGCTGCAGTAATAATGGCTGATTTTTCAAATATATCATTCGGTACAGGTATAGAATAGCAGGGAACAAACACTGTGGAATCAGTCATGTTTAGTATATATAAATATACACATATAGATGTGTATGGTGATAGATAAATATGAAAAGGTATATACATCAGATATATCGAGATATACTTATAAAACAAATACATACAGAATATATACATAAATATTTTTATACAACTATATATATAAATATATAAAAAGGAATTTTATATATATATATATATATATATATATATATATATATATATATATATATATGTAGAGAGAGAGAGAGAGAGATAAATATATGCTCATAATGTAGTGGAGTCATACTTCAGCACCATACCTCTCCACCTCTTACTGCAAGAATTCTGGACAAAGGCTGTCAAAATGGGGGGACAATGGCCTAAGACTAGAGACATAATGTAAGTATTGCAATTATAAATGTAGAATGTTGCTATAGTAACAGGGTTTGTGTCAGCATACATGTTATGAAGGATGTGAGTTCTGAAACTGAATTGTACATCATCATTTACTGACAGAAATCCTCACATCATCACAGTGATTTACCAGAGAAATGAAAACAGTGATTCTGTGGAACAGACTGGAAATATGAGTAATAAACCTGGACAGTCTAAAACAATCTGGCCCGTCGAGAGGTATGCTCAGAACCCCTTAGTGCAACAAATCTGGACAAAGCCTGACAAAGGGGGGTAAAGCCATGAAATGGGGACATATCCCAAATACTGGAGTAGAAACGGTGACATAGTTGATGCAGTAACACCCTCCTGTCTGTTCTAACATATATTGACTGGATTAGCCCAAGTTCAAAACCTAATAACTTCCCACTAGTTAGTGACATAAATCTTCACATCATCTCACTGATGTGTCAGAAATACACAACACTTATGGGGACCAGGCAACAGTACATCTGACAAATATCTGGATATAACATCACAGTAGAGAAACTACACTGAGCTGTTAGGCATGTCACAAAGCACTGTCTAAACTACAGGCAGACTGACATAACACAAACCAAATTTTGCTATGGGGAATACATATGTAATTTCAAATATAGCAGGCACTACAGGGATGTAACAGCACTGACAAACAGACACCAGTGGGAAAGTGCATACCCACAAACAAGTTCACCACAGTCGCAGTGACATACCGGTAAGCCAAATGAACACTAGAGTATAATGACTGTGTGAGCAAAATCATCATAATGTTTGCCACTCACACACTACCCCTACATATACAGCCCAAGTCACAGTGTAGTCTGATGCCTGACTGTGGTATGGGACATGTCTAAGTCTGCCCCTACAAACATATACAGCCAATAGACCTCCAGAAACTGGAGCAGCATGCACAGTCAGATAGAAAAGGATCCATAACACTTGCATCTACCCCCCTCCCTACAGAGGCCAAATACATTCACAACACACTGCTACACAATCCTGACAGTCTGTCAACAATCGCCAGAAATACACAGACCTCTCAACTGTACAGAGTCACACAGAATGTCTAGGCTTTGTCCTCATATAGGTTGAGAGGTTCATAGGTTGGTACTAGGCTATCTGCCCTAGGGCCTATACAAGCCTAGCCGTAACAATTCCCTGATTATTTCTTCCCACACTATTTACTTCCCTGGACCCTTGTTTAGCAGGGTGACTGATGTGATCCCCTGGGTGAATTTCCTTTCTCCCATCCAATCGTCAAGGTTCCTTTTGAAGAGGGCCAAAGAGGCACTCTGCTTGACATGTATGGGCAGTCTATTCCAGAGTCTGGGGAGTCTTTGGGTCAGGAACCTATCTCTCCAGCATGTTTTGCTTATTGTGATGACAAGGTTTAGATCCCTGGAGCATGTGGCTCTGAGGGATTAGGATTTCTTTAAGTGTAGCATGTCCAACAGCTCTGGGTTTGACAGGGCCTTGTATGTTAAGCAGAAATCACCTCTGAGTAGACAATATGCGACAGAGTATAGCTGGAGTTTTTTAAGGCGGTCAGTGTAGGGCATCTGCTTTAGGCCTGTGATTCTTTTAGTGAGGTATTTCTGCGGCCTTTCCATGTGTTGCAGATGTCTTGAGAGATACATACCAAACAGGGTGTCTTATTCTATAATAGGTCTAATGAGGGATGAGTACAGTGGGACAATGACCTCCTTTTTTCTGGATGAAAAGCCCTTAGTGATGAGGTGTGCCACATAGAAGGATTTCCTGACTTTTGTGGTGATGTGGTTATCGAAGGTGAGACCACTGTCCACCTGTGTCCCTAAGTCTCTTATCACACTTACGGTGTTTAGTGTACTACCACCTATGTGGTAATTCACGGGAACATGTTTTTTTCCCAAAGGGGATAACTATACATTTCTTGGCATTGAGCTTGAGCCCATGGCTCTGGCACCAAGCATTTGTTTCTGTAAGGCCCTTTTGTAGACTATCCACATCATTTGGGGATTCAGTAATGGCTCCCAGTTTGCAGTCATCTGAGAACTTTGTTAGCCAGAGTCCCTTAGTGTTGGCCTGTACTTTAGAGAAGTAGATGCCAAACAAGAGTGGTCCCAGGACTGAACCCTGAGGTACTCCACTTGTCACTTGTCTGGAGCTGGATTTGGAGTCGGCTACTTTTACAGTGTGGGTTCTGTCAGTAAGCCAGTTGGCAACCCATCGAGTGATATAGGGATTAATGCCCAGCTTAGCAAGTCCATCTATGATTCCAGAGTAGGGGATGGTGTCAAAGGCCTTGGCAAGGTCCAGATAGTCTGTGTGGACCAACTTACCCTCATCCATGGCCTCTTACACATAACATGTCTGGCAGTCTGATACATCACTGGGATGATATCAGGAATGAAGTCACTATATAATGATATGCCATACCTAATCCACCTCTTACTGCATGACATCTGGACAAAGCCTAACATACTTGGGGACAGAGACCCAAACACATGGGGCATTATTGACATATTGCTGTTATAAACTGAGAAAGTTGCTGGTGTAACAGGGTTTGTTGTAACATATCTGTATTGAGGGATATGAAGTCAGAAACACACATGGATGTTACCATTTACTGACTGCAATCCTATGAGTGTGCTACTGAATTTCCAAGGGCAAAAATGTGTGAGTAACACACCAAATATGAGTCCAAATTCTGGCCAGTCTGTGGATAGCCCTTTAGTTGAGTGTTATGTCAACCACATAACACTATCAGACTTAAAATCATGCAGAGCAGCCATATCCACACAAACCCTGTCAAAGTAGCTTTACTTCAACTGTATAACAGCAATACCTACATTCTGTCCATATGTCTGGAACATTCTCCTCCAGTTTGTTGGGCTGTCTCCACAGTGTTTGTTGTAAGAGGTATTTCCAACTACACTCTGTGATGCTGTTTGTCACACACCTCCATTAAGTCCTCTTTACAGGCAAGGAAAAGGGGCAGCATCCACATGAAGTACTCAGTTATAGGAGTGTGTTTCCATGCTATTGGGTATAGGAATGATACCACAGCTGTTCTACATGCAATTAGCAAATGTGGGACTCCAATTGGTGCACAGGCCATCAGCTGCTCATGAGCATTACCTACAAAAGGCAAGCTGCTGCTTATACAAAACAGATTATCTGTCTCAGAGAGAGAGAGAGAGAGATAGAGATAGAGATAGAGATAGAGACAGAGACAGAGACAGAGACAAACAAACAGACAGACACACACACACACAAACTGAAAGTGAAGGATTATGTTAACCAAACCGAAAAAAAAAAACAGGTATGTCAAACAATTAAGTGTGTAATGGAATGTAGTAGGGGGTATGTACACGTGGAAAATAGGAAGTTCAACAAATATTATGTCTCAACAACACATGCTGTACTGATATATTGCTGATCAGAACCTATGGCCATAGCATCTGTGTCTGTCTGCAGTGACGTAGAACGCAGCTCAGGGCCCTGAGTTACCCCAGAAAAGGATGGCTCACATATGATCACTACTGGAGTGTATGTTGAACAATACTGACTGTGACACTGCTAGGCCAGCTACTGGGATGTCGCAGATATCCATATGTTAATTCTGAATACAACCATGATATACTTGTTTGTCTCAGACATGTGATGGATGTATACGGGGTATTTGCATACTGAAATACTGTCGCAGCTGTGTGTGTTGAACTGCATGTGATATACTGAGCTCATATCATTCAACTATCCAGTGTTATGCACACTGACCATATGTCTGCCTCATATTTGTAGTTATGTCATCAAGAGTTGTGTTATGTCTGGCAAATAATTGCAAACCTGTGAACACTGACATTACAACATCACCTTCTCTTTCTTTTGGCTATTCCCATTAGGGGTCGCGACAGCAGATCATCTGTCTCCATTTCTTCCTGTCCTATGCATCTTGCTCTGTCACACCAACCACCTGCATGTCCCCTATCACCTTGTACATACACCTTATCTCAGGCCTTCCTCTTTTCCTGTTACCTGGTAGCCTCATCCCTTTCCAAAATATACTCGGCATACCTCCTCATCACATGTCCAAACCAACATAATCTTGCCACCCTCTGGCATTGTCCCCAATCTGTCCAACCTGGGCTGACACCCTAACATACATATTCCTAATCCTGTCCATCCTTGTCATACCCAGTGCAAATCTTAACATCATTAACTCTGCTATCTCCAGCTCTGACTTGTGCCTTTTTTCAGTGCCAATGTCTCCAACCCATATAACATAGCTGGTCTCACTACCCTCTTGTAGACCTTCCCTATCACTCTTAATGGTACTCATCTGTCACAAATCCCTCCTGACACTCTTATCCACTACCTGCATCCTGCCTGTACTCTCTTCTCCACCTCTCCCCCACACTCACCATTACTCTGAACTGTTGTTCCCAAGTATTTAAATCTATCCACCTTTGCAAACTGTACTCCCTGCATCCTCACCATTCCTCTGTCCTCCCTCCCATTCACATACATACATTCTGTCTTAGTCCTGCTGACCATCATTCCTCCCCTCTCTAGACCATACCTCCACCTCTCTAGGGTCACCTCAACCTGGTCCGTACTCTCACTACAGCCCACAATGTCATCTGCAAACAGCACAGTCTACAGGGACTCCTGTCTGGTCATGTCTGTCAACCTGTCCATCACCACTGCAAATAAGAAAGGGCTCATAGCTGATCCCTGATGTACTCCCACCTCCACCTTAAATGCACCTGTCACTCCCAATGCAGAAATCACTGCTGTCACACTAGCCTTGTACATATCCTGTAGCATTCTTATGGATTCCTCTGCCACTCCTGACCTCCTCATAGAATACCATAACTCCTCTCTAGGCATCCTGTTATATGCTGTCCACAAAGATACAATGCAGCTACTTCTGACCTTCTCTGAACGTCTCCGTCAACACTCTCAGAGCAAACATCTCATCAGTACTGCTCTTTCCTGGCATGAAACCATGCTGCCGTTCAGCAATCCTCACCTCCCTTCTTAATCTAGCTTCCACCACCCTTTACCATTACCTCATGCTGTGACTGATCAGTGTTATCCTACTGTAGTTACTACAGCTCTGCACACCACCCTTATTCTCATAATCAGTACTCAAACACATTTTATCCACTCCTCACTTATCCTCTCACTTTCCAAGATTACAGAAACAATCTGGTTAAAAAGACCACTGCCATTTCTCCTAAACACCTCCATGCTTCCACAGGTGTGTCATCTGGACCAATAGCCTTTACATTCTTAAACCTCTTCATAGCTGTCCTTACTTCCTCCTTGATACTTCCTACTTTCTTTATCTGTTTGACAATCGCACTTCTCCTTCACCAACGTCTTTCTCTGTATACTCCCCTGTACTTCCTCATTCCATCACCAGGTCTCCTTGTCCTCCTTCCTCTGTGCAGACGTCACACCAAGCCCCATTCTACTCATCTGCCTTACTAGCTCGGATGTAGTTACCCAGATATCTGCTAACTCTGCACTGCCACCCACTGCCTGTCTTAACTCTTCCCTGAACTCAACCTCACAATCACCCTTTTTCAATATCCACCATTTGATCCATGGTGCTGCCCTCACACTCCTCCCCCTCTTCATGATCACCAACGTCATCCCACAGACCAACATTCCATGCTACCTAACTACATTTTCCCCTGTCACCACTTTACAGTTACCAATCCCCTTCAAACAGGCCCACCTGCATAGGAGATAATCCACCTGTGTGCATCTTCCTCCACTCTTGTTCACCCTATGACCCTCGGTCTT
Organism: Protopterus annectens; assembly: GCF_019279795.1. Taxonomy (NCBI): domain Eukaryota; kingdom Metazoa; phylum Chordata; order Ceratodontiformes; family Protopteridae; genus Protopterus; species Protopterus annectens. Next base: position 710,107,821 of record NC_056751.1, on the reverse strand, counting down.
GTAAAACTACGTATTCACCACAGCCATGTCAAACCTCTTTTGCAAACTCCACCACCATCTCTTCTAAATTCCTTTGCTTAACATCATACCTACCCATCACTTCTTCATCCCCTCTGTCCCCTTCACCAATATGCCCATAGAAATCTGCTCCAATCACCACTCTGTCACCCTTGGGTACACTCATCACCACTTCATCCAACCACTCCAAAGTGCATCTGTCTCATCCATCACAAATGCAATTAGCAGAGCATATGCACTAACAACTGTCATCATTACACCATCAATTCCCAGCCTCCTAGACATCACTCTACCTGACACTCTTATCTCCTCCACAAACACTCTTGGCATAATGTTCCTTCAGGTTAACCCCTACACCAGTTCCCCTTCCATACACACCATGATAGAACTATTTGTAACTGACTCCGATACACACAGCCGAACACCCCTTCCATCTGGCACACACAATATATCCACCTTTTCTCTGTCCATCATATCAGCTAGCTCTGTCTGCCTACCAGTCATACTCACAACATTAACAGTTCACTACCACACTCCTAGCCTTTCTCCTCTCTGCCTGCTATGTGAGCGTCAGACATTCTCCAGGGTATGTCTGTGAATGCAAAGGCTACTGTACTATCAAATGATGTACATATGTTACAGCAATATGAAGAAAGTGTCACTAATTTTGCCCATAGCCCACCATGCATGTACAGTATCCTCCAGATGTCCTGTCCTAACAGGTTGACATGAATGACTGAGCAGCAAGAGTGTAATTACAGAGTGTCATACTGACATAGAACAGAAATGTATAGCAGGTATTACCTGTGCATACGTATGTATGGGTAGGTGTACCTGGCTGCCTCATAACAACTGACATGGGATGCAAAACATCAGGTAAATAAGCTGTAAATGCTGTACATGTGTGTAACCTTAGTTTCTGTGCATCCAACAGAGCTACACTTCTACAGCTACTGGTGGTGTCATTGCCCTGACACAGACATGGGTAGTATAATAAGTATGAGTACACAGACACGGGTAGTATAATAAGCATGAGTACACAGACACGGGTAATATAATAAGCACCAGTACACAGACACGGATAGTATAATATGCACGAGTACACAGACATGGGTAGTATAATATGCACGAGTACACAGACATGGGTAGTATAATATGCACGAGTACACAGACACGGGTAGTATAATATGCACGAGTACACAGACACGGGTAGTATAATAAGCACGAGTACACAGACACGGGTAGTATAATAAGCACGAGTACACAGACACGGGTAGTATAATAAGCACGAGTACAAAGACATGGGTAGTATAATAAGCATGAGTATCACAATGACATTGTAGAGGTGGCCAACTGTGTTATGACCTTATGTCCATGCCTACTACAAACAGATATATGACCACCCACATAGCTGTATGACCTCAGCAATACCTTACTTATAAAACTTGTCACTGCCAAAGTAGAGTAATCCCCTTTACTGGACAGCAGCAATGCACAAAGCACATAATGGGATGCTATATCGGCTGTACAGGGCAAAGTAGGAGCAGGCACCAACTGGGCAGCATGTCAACCTTTGTCTGAATGAGCATATTAGGTCAGAGGTGGATTACTGTAAGGCTAACTATGAGTACAAATTGGACATATCCACTAAGGGCAATCACAAGGCCATCTTCACATATGACTGCAGTCTCAGAGGCAACAACCCAACTCACCCTGTAATGGTGGTCAATCACACAACATACACACACACCATAGATACAGCCAGCTTGCTGCAGACAGGTTTAGGGCAAACATCACCGCCCTGGCTCACCATCAGTATAGTTGGATATGCACATCACATGCACTCCTCCCCTCATCATCATGGATCAGGTGAAAATTGCTTAATTAAAGTTAACAAAAACAAGTCCCCTTGAGGCCTGATAACATTCCTGTCTGCATCCTACATGAACCCAGGCATATGAGCACCATTGACATCCAATCTGCAAGCAACATGGCCACTGTCATTCCTCTACACAAACGTCATTGATGAATTGTGGTTTATGTAATGTACTGGCCCTCATTGGGGGGAACATGACACATCAGGACAAGGAGCACAATGCATGTCCATACAGTGCTGCTAGGTACAGGGCTATGATGTGTTTGTAAGTGGTGGCTAATGATAGGCAATATTCATATGCTGGCTCTGTAAAGAACTTTGGGGAATGTCTGAGGTCCTGCGATGTGTTTCCCTGCTTATGTCTTCCAGATGCCATACAGAGGCAACCCGCATACACTGCTGTGGAGACAGCAGCCATCACTGAAGCTGTGATAACACACTATGCTGTTCTTTTTGATCATAGGCGGCAAAATCTGTGGGAGCGGACTGCCCTGTGGGATGATCTTATCAACAGAGTGAACATCTTGGGCCACCATGGACAAACATATGATCAGGTCAGGCATAGAGCAACTGACCTGATACATCATGCCCGGCAAAGAGCTGCTGCTGTAGAGAGGGACTGTACTTCTACCAGTGGGGGTCCAGCCACACAGGCCCCACTTACGGCAACAGAGGAGCTCCTTGCTAACCTTGGGGTAGCCCCCACACAACATCAAACACATGAAACACCAGTTGTGGAGGTGAGTGGCACCCAGGCAACAGGTGAGGAGCGTGCAGGTAAGGGCAAAGTGCACATTAATGTAATGAGGTAGCAGTGAAATTGTCTTCTATAGAGTCTCTATATGCATATGTCAGTGCAAAATGGATTAGTGGGTGGAGTGTAGTAATGCACACAAGTGCACATCTATGGTGAAGGACAGCAAATTATGTAATATCATAGTGTGTACTGTACCTGTGCAGAAACGTAGCATTCATCTTGTACCAATGCCATATGTGAATCTGCCGAAAATACCTCTCCCTCACAACTACATAGGTCCCTCTGATCTGCATGTAGGGCAGCAGCCAGAAGCCAATAAGTATGGGATTTTCCTGTTGTGGCTCACCAGTACCCCAGGCATGTTAAGGTCATGTATGTGACGATACACACAACTGTTCCACTCAACCATTTGGCAATATCTGCATGTTCACTTGTGGTGGTGTTTATTGCATTGCATCACGGTGGTCATCACAGGGGCCTATTTCCAGGAGATGTCACATATCTGTACCATACCTCACAACCTGTCATTGCAGGACATCTGGACAAAGACTGACAAAATGGGGGGACAAAGGCCAAAAACTAGAGTCATAGTGTATAAATTAGTGTTATACAGTGCATATAAATGGTGTATACACCTGTTAGAATACCAGGCATTTGTGATATACAAACATGAGAGCACAATAGACAATTTCAAAATCCTGCCAACCTGTCGTGTGACCTATAACTTGTACAATTCAATTGTAAAGCAAACAAATCTGTTATGGGAACAATTATGACACATAACAATCGTACAACAACCTAGATGCATATGTGTTCACAGGATGAAGCTAATACTGTGTTGATGCAGCTTTTGATATAACTACAACAGTACATCTTAATGGGTACACACCTGTTATCAATTACAGAGACTCTTTGATTAACAGCAAATAACGGTTAGCTGTCCTACCAGGATTATCCTAACATATACCCAGTTGCCTGCTACAGCAACAGCCAAGGTTCACCTAGAACTGATGAAGCTGCTAAGGGACCACATTTTTGAGATGTAGCGGCCTGGAGAAGGGTACCAAAACATTTCCACAGCATTGCATATACCATGGAACACAGTGCAGACAGTCATCAAAAGATGGTGAAAATATGGGGCTACAGTAACAATGCGAAGGAGTAGTCATCCCTCCAAATTATATGAGAATACAAGACCAAAACTGGCCAGGGAGGCTGCCAGGAACCCTACAACAACAGTGAAGGAGTAGTAGGAATGTCCGGCAAATACGGGGTGTGTACTACATTTGACAACAATCTTCCGAGCTCTTCATATGTCTTTTCTATAGGGTAGGGTTGGAGGATGGCAGCAGTTCCTCACACCAAACAATATCCAGTCCTGGAGAAAGTCTGAAAACAATCAGGTCTCTAAAAAGCAAGGGGAAAATGTGTTATGGTCATATGGGACCAAGGCTGAACTCTTTAGCACAATTCTGACATGTTTGTATAGTGCAATAACACCACTGTGCATCACCACAACAACACCACCCCCATGGTGAAGCATGGTGATGGCAGTGTCCTGCTTTGGGGTTGCTGTTCACAATCTGGAACTGGGGCTGTGGGCAAGTTGGAGGGGATTATGAATAGTTCCCAAACACCGGTCCCTTGTGGCTTCAATCCGTCTGGTGTCTGCCACATAGCTGGGGATGGAGAGGAATTCCACCTTTCCACACAACAATGGCCCAAACCATACATCCAAATCAACAAAAGCATGGCTTCACATGCAATGTTCTGCACTGGCCTAGCCAGAGCCCACACCTACATCCAAAGAGGGGAGTGCACAGGAGATGCTCTTGCAATCTGACATAGTTGAAGGTGTTTTGCAAGGGAGAGTGTACAAACATTGGCAAGTCAAGATGTGCCATGCTGATAGACACCTTCCCAAGAGGACTGAATGCTGTGATTACATCAAAAGGTGCTTTAACAGAGTATTACTTTAAGGGTGTGCACACTCATGCAACCAGCCTATTGTACCTATTTCATCATATGTTACTCATAACTGATGTGTATGTTCTTCAGTTGGATTGCACAGGTTGCATGTGATATGAAATGAGGAAAATATTATGACCTGATTTCTGAGGTCTCACGTGATATATCACAAAATCCTGGCATGTTAACAGGGGTGTGCACACTTACTATATTCACTGTAAGCTTGGGAAGTTGTTTGAGTAAATGCCTTTGTTTTAACATACATGTATTGCAGGTTATGCAGTCTGCACCTCAAATTATGACATTAATTAGTGGCACCATTCCACAGGTCATACCAGTGATGCATCAGACAAATGCAGGGGTTATGGGGAGCAGACCAAAAATATGAGCCAGACATCTAGACATTCATCAAAACTCTGTACAGTTGGGAGGTATGTTCTGTAGGAGTTGCCACAGTGCTATACAGGTGAACAGCAATAATGTTTACATGGGTGCAGTGTATGCTAGGTGAAGGCCCATCACCTGCTAACACCACTCACATATCCCAGAGGTGTATATTAGTAGTAACAGTAAGTGGAAAGGGCTGCACTGCATGATGCTGATGGTCTGTCCAAAGTGTGTATGTTATTGTCTGACTGTGTGTCATGAATGTCCCCAGTTGGCTAATGTGAGGCCTGTGTAATGCCTTTGAGGTGTGTGTGTGTGTGTGTGTGTGTGTGTGTGTGTGTGTGTGTGTGTGTGTGTGTGTGTGTATACCAGCAAACCTTATAGTATAGGTAGTAATTTACATATGTTGTTTTTTCCTCACAGGTGAACATGGTGGCTGCAGTCCTTCTGATTTTGATGTCAGTGCCTCTGCAGACTCTGACCATGATGATGCTCCTATTGAAGCACAGGTGGGGTTCTCAGGGGCTGAATTTGTGCCATCAGTTGGCATCCCACTGTTGTCAACACCATCCCCGCACACAGTCACAATGTCCACACATACCCCATCACCAGTGGCCACAGATAATGGACAGTTGGCAGATGGTGGCATGGAACAGGCTAGTGTGGTGACTATGGCAAGTGAGGGTGCAGGCACTAGCCATAGCCAGAGTGCTGGTGAGGTCCCACATAGGCAGATGGGCAGGGGTGTTTGGTGGAGGATTGCAGCCCATCATGCCCTGTTACAAGTGCCACAACAGCAGTCACCAGGCGCATATTTCTGGCTGTCATGGAGACACAGGCACATAATGAACATAACACCAGACATATACAGTGGGTCATGGATGAGCACATCCCTGATGTCCGTGGCGATATTCATGAACTCACTGCAGCCACCTGTGAGCATACTGAGGTCATGGATAGATGGTGGGGGGGAAGACCTTAGCACTCCTCGGCTGTGGAATATCTGAGCTTGAGCATTTGGCAGGGGATGGCCAGCAACCTCATGGATATAGGTCAGCACCACGATCAGCTGAGGGTCTATGTGGCCATGCACCATCACGTTCCCATACTGGCAGTACCACCAGCACTACTGAAGGGGGTGTGCTGTCCATGCCACAACGCAGCAGGACATAGGCATGTGGTCCTGGCCCATCCCAACAGGGACGTGGATCAAACTGACAGCAATCACCATCAAGGAGTAGTACTGCATCTAGACTTGGACCTGGTGGTACTGATGGGACCACTGGGAGGACCAGTTCCCATATCCGTGGCTGGAGATGATGAACTGTACACCTGCCATGTATGGCACACAGCTGTCCAAATTACCGCTGTGTAGGGCGGCCACATGGCATGACTGTGTGCATACAAACATACACACACATCACCATCAGACAAGTCACCTCCACACACACACACACACACACACACACACACACACCAGCCCTGCACAGCCAATTTAATGAACACCCCACAGACACACACATATGATGTTAACCATATGGCCCAGCCTAGGCCTCTGGCAAACCCACACAGCACCCTATCCATATGATGACACCTGTGCCACATCCCTGCCATCCATACCATCGATGCAGGGTCATGCTAATATGGGTCTGATGCACAGGGTGACTTTAATACAATGTTGTTATTTACTGCTGTGTAAGGTGCTGTCATCTGGTATTTGTAATGGATATACATCAGAGTGTGTGCGTACCTTTTCAGCCATGATGCATTATTGGTGTTAATGCTAAGTTATTGTGTTCTCACATGCTGTATTCTATTTGTTTTCCAGGTGTCTGTGTGTCAGCAGGATGTGGCCCTGCAGACATCACCAATGAGGGTTATGGCAGTGTGGTAACACATCGACCATGTCACAGCTGAGATACAGCTTTATCTGCACACATTTCCCAGGTCTCTGTATCAGTTATTGCATGTGCCTCACAGCTTGTAGGGCTGGGCATGTATATAAGTCTATGGTGGTTGACATCAGCTCTTGTAGAGTAGACAATGGTAAGTGTAGGGGTGGAACACACCAAAGATTGCTATAACCTATAACCCCAGAGGATAGTGTGTCAACCAAACACACATAAAATACTGTTCACATACACACACACACACACACACACACACACACACACACACACACACACACACACACACACACACACACACACACATCCACACACAGGATCACAGTTGCCAGTGTTTTGTTTGGAACCCCTACCCATCAAGTTGTGGTGCCACACTGTTATGCAGTTATTGCAGGTGGCACATGACTACTAGTGTGATGCATGTTACAAAGTAACTGTAAGGTGAATAACACAACTGACATAAAAACGAGTGCAAAAACCAAGTAAAAAGCAGCCCCACAGGTAGAAACACTCAGTCCAGGAATCACAGATGTGATACAACCAGAAATAAATTGAAGTTAAATAACTTTAATGAATAAAAACAGAAAAATTAGAAAAATTAATCAAGCGCTTTCGCCTGGTTCCTACCAGGCTTTGTCAAGATACTGCTCAGTGAAAAGTAAAGCCATTTTATATCATTATACATACATCAGGTGATCACTTAATCGACCACTCCTGGTGTTAATTATGATAATTAGTTAAAAGTTTAAACATTTTTAAGGTATCTTTGAAGTATTTTTTAAGATGTTAAAATATTTGTACTCCCTGCAAGTCAATAATACTGCAATAACACGTTGTTTTAAAAACTATCTAGATACCTTGTGTGTCAAAAAATCTTGTAAAAATAAATACATATAAGTAGTTAATGCAAACCACTAATAATTCATGCAGTGTGTTAAATAACATTTTTTTTAAAAGTGCAAATACTAAGAACAAATATTAAAAAATATATGCAAATATGCACTTAAAATATTCTAAATATAAATCCTTATAGTAAAAACATGTACTTCTGGTTGAAAGTTAATAACATAAAATAAAAATTCATCATTAACTAACTGCCTGTTGATTACCTGGCATTTTCAAAACAGTTTTTGTTTACTCATAATTTCTCTCTGCTAAGCTTTAGTGCACTTGCTATACTGATGCTATCATTTAGACCTGGGGGTCTTGCTGCATTTAATTTCAATTGCCACAAAAGTCTTTATGCTCTAGACAAGTCTCCCAGTCCCCTCCTCTGGGATCCTGGGTCACCTGGTCTAGGACAAGGAATTTTAAATACATGTTAATACATTGCATTGAATGTTTCAAAAAAGCATTAGTATCTTTCTTCTTACTAATTTCGTATAAATGCTCATAAATCCTTTTTCTTAGTGGCCGCTCGGTCTTGCCAACATAAAAACTGTGACACTCCATGAAAACACCGAGATAAACCACCCCTTTTGATGCACAGTTAAAATATTTTGTTGTACTAATCTTAAAGTTCCTAGAGGGAATGTGTAAACTATTATCATTGTATATGTGTACACACTGGTTGCATGCACCACATTTGTAGGTACCTACCTTGTTAGAAAAATGTGAATGTGTTTTTCTGTTATTTTTATTCTCAAATAGTCCCTTTAGATTAATATCTCTCTTTCCTGTGAATCCAGGCTTGGTGGGTACAATTTTGTTAATGTCTTCCTGTAATGTCAAAACTGGCCAATATGTCAAAATAGTCTTTTCCACCTGTTAAATTCACACAATGCTAGCTGCACTTCCTTGCTACCTGGAAACCAACAACAAGGACTGAATACGAAGTATACGCTACCACCACTAGGGGAGCCGAATGGCATGTTTAGAGCAACACTTCCTGACGAGATCTTATTGGTCGGAACCGATCTTCAGGAACAGGAAGCCAGAGTTCAATCGAGCTGCGTCAATGGGAATGGTGGCCAGCATAAGGACTTTAACTTTCATGCTTGGACTGAGCAGCAATTTTCTTTCAAACAAGGTACTGTTTTGAGTTCTCAAAAGCATTACAATTGTATGGAGCGTGATTTTGATAAACTAAATGATAAATTATATGCTTACAAGAACACGCAACTGGAGATAGACTATTTGAGAGAGTGTGTTCGTGTGCAACGTATTCCGAAAGGACTACGTTGTTTCAAGTTTCCAAACAACGCTGTGTTGGGCTCCAACTTATACACAAAGTTGGTGGAACTGTTCGATAAAACTGGTTTGGAAATGTTGGATCTCATGATCCAAGATTATGAAACTAAAGCTAACATTTTACTGAATGAACTAACAACATTAAATGACAGTATCGTCAAAGACAAGAACTTTCCTAGTATTAAACAATGCTATGACAAAGTTTTTAACGAAGTGGACCAACATTGTGTTAAGATAGTCAGTTGTAAGATAAGAAAGTTGGAGCATGACTTGATTGAATATAGGGATGGGAGGGCTTACCTCTTGCCAGGAAAATTTAAATGTAATACTCCTAATGATGAAGGGAGAACTGACATTGCTGATAACACTGAGAACATTAATACCCCATTAGCAGACCCACCCAGGAGAAATGAGCGACTGGCTCAAAAAGACAATAACAAAAATCAGCATCAGGTTTTTCAGTACCCCCAGGGCAGACCAGGGGGCAGGAATACAATGTTCTACCAACAGAATTGGAACAGATTACGCAGGTAACTGATTCCAACGAAGGTGGTTTAGTTAATGATGAAGATGTTGATAGGGACTCATCTAGTGGTAATTACAAGGTGGTAACCAAGGACAACTATACCATTTACAACTTTACGGAAATTACACCAACCTCTGACGTTTTTGAGTTGTTTACCAGAGGTTTTCACTTTGTCCCCCTATGCACCATGGATTTATCCAAAACACTAGTAGAACTCAAATTATTCATCAGGAGACTAAATCTTGCATTATTCTTTAAAGGGCAATCTTCAACTAACCACATAAACACAAGGGGTAGTACTTTTAACCCCCCCCCACCCACCCCACCTTAAGAATTTTTGAGGAATTAGTAGAAATGGATCTAAGAAAGAAACAAGCACTTGGTTCAAACCAACCACCTGATAACTTTGATTTCCACCTATATCAGTTAACTAATTTACTCAAAAAGGAGGGTATCAGGGTAATGAAACCTGATAAGGGTGGTGGTGTTGTTCTAATGTACAACTGGGCATATGAAACATATATTCATATTTTGCTACAGGATGCTGACACTTATGAACTAGTTTCTAGGAATGAAGTGAACATTGCGTACTCTAAGATCAACTTTATGTTAATGGATAACTTGATGCGAGGTGCTATTAACGAGAAATTACATAACTATTTGCATGTCCCAAAATCTAGGATCCCAGTAATTTTTGGGATTCCAAAAGTGCACAAAGGACTGAACCCTTTAAAATTCAGACCTATAGTAGCAGGAGCCGGGAGTATTACAGAGCCTCTAGGGAAATACATCGATCAGACACTAAAAGAATTTGTTTCAACCATAAAATATATTTGTAAAGACTCCTGGGAATTTCTTAATGATGCCCAACAAAATTTTTACAACCCAGGGATATTAATGGTAACTATTGACATCATAGAGCTATTTCCCAATATTCCTCATTCAACAGGTATAGATTGGTTTAATGAGATTTTGACAACACAATCTGATCTAAGTAATAACACGGTTAGGCTAATAGTGGAATTTATGGAAGTAGTTCTTGAGAATAACTTCATCTATTTTAATGGAGAAGTATTCCGGCAAAAGAAAGGTGTAGCAATGGGTGCTCCATGTGCCTCAACATGCGCAAACATAGTATTATACTATTGGGAAAATAAATACATATTTTCATCTGGTTGGGCTGAGCATATTACTTACTACAAACATTACCTGGATGACATCTGCATATTATGGGATGGTGACATGGACAGTTTTTCAAATTTCATCACGTACATTAATTCCACTACAGATTTTTTGGCTTTCACACATAATGTGAGCAAAAATTCTTTACATTATTTGGATGTTTTTTTATTCAAAGATTATGTCAACAACTTTTTCCAATCCCAAATATATAGAAAGATGACTTTTTCCAACACATTCTTACATTTTGATAGCGGGCACCCTTTTTATCAGAAAAAGGGTATAATAAAAGGTCAACTCATTCGTGCATCCAGGATGTCAAGTACTCAAGATTTATTTCTTAAAGAAGTTGACTTTTTAAAAAAACTCTTTCTTAAGAGAGGCTATCCAGTCCATCTAGTGGATAATTTAGCTAAAGAGATTCTCGACAACAGGGAATCTAAGTATCCACTATTACTTGGGAAAGGCAAGATTTTAGAGCACACTCAAGAGGCTGACCGACAATCGTCATATAATAACTTTGTGTATACATACACTAGGGACTCCCAACAGGTGGAAAAGACTATTTTGACATATTGGCCAGTTTTGACATTACAGGAGGACATTAACAAAATTGTACCCGCCAAGCCTGGATTCACAAGAAAGAGAGATATTAATCTAAAGGGACTATTTGAGAATAAAAATAACAGAAAAACACATTCACATTTTTCTAGCAAGGTAGGTACCTACAAATGTGGTGCATGCAACCAGTGTGTACACATATACAATGATAATAGTTTACACATTCCCTCTAGGAACTTTAAGATTAGTACAACAAAATATTTTAACTGTGCATCAAAAGGGGTGGTTTATCTCGGTGTTTGCATGGAGTGTCATAGTTTTTATGTTGGCAAGACCGAGCAGCCACTAAGAAAAAGGATTTATGAGCATTTATACGAAATTAGTAAGAAGAAAGATACTAATGCTTTTTTTAAACATTCAATGCAATGTATTAACATGCATTTAAAATTCCTTGTCCTAGACCAGGTGACCCAGGATCCCAGAGGAGGGGACTGGGAGACTCGTCTAGAGCATAAAGAACTTTTGTGGCAATTGAAATTAAATGCAGCAAGACCCCCCAGGTCTAAATGATAGCATCAGTATAGCAAGTGCGCTAAAGCTTAGCAGGGAGAAATTATGAGTAAACAAAAAACTGTTTTGAAAATGCCAGGTAATCAACAGGCAGTTAGTTAATGATGAATTTTTATTTTATGTTATTAACTTTCAACCAGAAGTACATGTTTTTACTATAAGGATTTATATTTAGAATATTTTAAGTGCATATTTGCATATATATTTTTAATATTTGCTCTTAGTATTTGCACTTTTAAAAAATTGTTATTTAACACACTGCATGAATTATTAGTGGTTTGCATTAACTACTCATATGTATTTATTTTTACAAGATTTTTTGACACACAAGGTATCTAGATAGTTTTTAAAACAACGTGTTATTGCAGTATTGTTGACTTGCAGGGAGTACAACTATTTTAACATCTTAAAAAATACTTCAAAGATACCTTAAAAAATGTTTAAACTTTTAACTAATTATCATAATTAACACCAGGAGTGTTCGATTAAGTGATCACCTGATGTATATATAATGATATAAAATGGCTTTACTTTTCACTGAGCAGTATCTTGACAAAGGCTGGTAGGAACCAGGTGAAAGCGCTTGATTAATTTTTCTAATTTTTCTGTTTTTATTCATTAAAGTTATTTAACTTCAATTTATTTCTGGTTGTATCACATCTGTGATTCCTGGACTGAGTGTTTCTACCCGTAAGGTGAATAACATCAAGTGCCCTTGTGAGGTATGGCAATGGTGGATGTACTGGATGTGAGAGTACTCATAATAGTGTCACATACAAGTCTACATGCTCACAACCACTGATATACACACCAATGTGCACACACACACACACACACACACACACACACACACACACACACACACACACTTGCCAGTACTTACATTAGCAGCCCTACCTATCTTGTTATTTATACCATACTGTTCAAAACTGTTTCACATGGATTATAGGGATGAAGAATGGATACAGATACCACTAAGGTTGATGTGAATAGTGGACATCATACAGTGGACCTAGGAATGTGTACTGGGAGTACCATTGCATAAAATATTAAACCATGGCCATCCAATGGATCTAGTTCTCACACAAACACAAGATGTTCTTCTTTCACACACACACACATTTGTCAGGACTGTGATTAGAACCCTTACCTACCTATGTATTACTACTACAGTGGTATGCATTTATCATACATGCCACAAAGCTTACAGGGTGAAAAGTGTCCCAAGGTACATGTAAGGTGAGCAGCATCACCAGGCCTTGCAAAGTATGGCAATTGGAGATGTACTGGTTGAGAAAGTACCTTACCCTACAGTTATACACTCTTACACATAGAATTACAATCATACACACATTTGGCAGGACTGAGATTAGCAGGCCTGCCTACCTTGTTAGTCAGTCCATATTGTCACATAGTCCCTGCATCCAGTATGGGCCTTATTGGGCAGAAGAGTGTCAACAGATACCTGTATGGTGGATGAAGACAGCGGGCATTGTAACGTGGACCTTGGGATGCATACTCAAAGTACCACAGCCTAAAATTGTAAATCCCTTCCACCTAATGGATATAGTTCTCACTCAAACAGAGGAAACAAACAGTTCACCCAGACACACACACACATTTGCCAGGACTCAGATTAGAACCCCTACCTATGTAGTCATTGATATTATTGGGTTATGCAGTTACCACATGCATCACATAGCTTATAGGGTGAAGAGTGTCCCAAGGTACCTATATAGTAAATTACATCAACTGCATTTGTAAGGTATGGCAATGATAGTTGGACTGGGTGAGAGAGGCCTCAAACTACTTTCACCCACATATTTACACACTCACAAACACTTTTATACACACTAGTGCACACACACACATACACACACACACACACACACACACACACACACACACACACACACACACACACACACACACACACACACACACACACACACACACACACATTTGCCAGGACTGAAATCCATAGGTTCATAGCTCCATAGGTGTGTACTAGGCAAATGGCCATGGAGGCTTTACAAGGCTATCCCATGGAAATACCCTGGCATCATGCCACCTGATGATACTCTCCAGTATGTCTACTGAGTATAGTCACTGGAGTGATCTCCATGGTGGGTATTCTATTCCTCATGCACTCTTCCAGATTTATCTTGAATACGGCCAGTGATGTGCTCTGCTTGACATGTATGTGACGTCTATTCCATAGTTTGGCCAGTCTTTACATTGTGAAGCTGTCCCTCCAGCATGTCCTGTTGATTGTGAGGATGGGGTTGAGGTCTCTGGGGCATGTAGTGTGGACAGATTGGTTTCTTCAGATGTAGCATTCCTGACATAGTTGGGTCAGACATGACTGTGTAAGTCAGGCAGAGATTTCACCTAAGTAGCCAATATGAGACAGAGATTCATTGGAGTTATTGGAGTCTGTCCATATAGGGCAAGTGTGTAAGACCTAAGATCCTCTTTGTGGGATACTTTTCCAGCCTCTCCTGTTGTTGCAGGTGTCCAGTGGGGTACATGGCAAATGGGCAATTGTACACATTAATTGGCCTACTGAGGGGAGACTACAGGGAGACACTGTCCTTTTACTTCCTGGATTCAACACCATTAGTCAGGAGAAGTGACACATAGATGGACTTTCTGAAGACAGTGGCACTGTGTAGGTCAACAGAGAGCTCACTTTCAACCTGTGTTCCTAGTTCTCTTATAACAATGTCAGTGTTCATTGGACTACCATCAATGTATTACTTTATGGGAACCATGTTGTACCCAAAGGTGATGGCAGAACATCATCTGGCATTGAAGTAATGTCCAGGGTTCTGACAACAGTTATAGGTCTCAGAGAGGCCTTTCTGAAGAAGATCAACATCACGGGGGTAATGATAGCACCCACCTTGCAGTCTTCTGCAAACATTGTCAGCCAGGGTGCTTTCATATTGGGCTGGTCCTCAGAGGTGTGGATCCTGAACATGAGGGGACCCAGGTTCACACCCTGTAGGACTCCACTCATGACTGATCAGTAGTCTGACATGGTGTCTGCTTGCTTAACACTGTGGGTTCTATCTGTGAGCCAGTTTGCAGGCCACCTACTGATATAGGTGTTGATGCCTAGCTAAGTGTGTTTGTGTATGATTCCTGAGTGGGGAGTGGTATCCAAGGATTAAATGGGCTGTCTATCTTGTTATCTGTTCCATACTGTCACATAGTTATTGCACATGGCACAATGTTGATAGGGCTGCAGAGTGTCTACAGCTCCCTCTACAGTGGATGACAACTGAGGGACCTGTAATGTGGACAGTGGGGCATATACTGGGTGGGCAACAGCAAAAATTACTAAAACCCACCCCCCCCAATGGATATGGTTCTCACAAAAACACAACAACCCCCCTGCCCACAGACAGGATACTGTTCTTGTGCGCGCGCACACACACACACACACACACACACACACACACACACACACACACACACACACACACACACACACACACATTTGCCATGACTGGGATTAGAACCCCTACCTATCTATTTATTGCTACTACAGTGGTATGTATTTATCACATGAGCCGCAGAAATTATAGGGTGAAGGTTGTCCAAAGGTACTTCTAAGGTGAGGAACATCACCAGCCTTTGTAAAGTATGGCAATGAGTGATGAACTGGGTGAGAGAAGCCACAAAATACTTTAACCTACCATATACACACTTACACATGTTTGCCAGAACTGAGGTTAGAACCCCTATCTAACTAGTTATTTGTACTGTATTGTTATACAGTTATCGTACATACCACAGAGCATATAGGGCAGAGGGCTGACAAAAGATACTTCTAAAGTGACTGATATCTGCAGGACTGCTAAAGTAGGGCAAAGGGAAGTGAACTGGGTGTGACTGGACTCAAATTCTTTGATTTATATGCACAGACACACACTCACTTTTACATTTACCAAGACTGAGATTAGAAATACTACCCTACTAGTTACTTATACTATAGTGTTATGCAGTTACCGCATGCGCCACAGAGCGTATAGGGCTGATGAAAGATACTTCTAAGGTGACTGATATCTGCAGGACTGCTAAAGTAGGGCAATGGGAAGAGTACTGGGTGTGACTAAACCCAAAATCTTTGACTTATACACACACACTTTTACATTTGCCAAAACTGAGATTAGAACTCCTGTCTAACTAGTTACTTATAGTATGGTGTTACGCAGTTATCACACATGCCACAGAGCTTACAGGGCTAAAGGCTGCCAAGAGGTACTTCTAGAGTGACAGACATCTTCAGGGCTGCTAAAGTAAGGCGATGGGAAGTACACTGGGTGGTTAAGGCCTGTTAATTCCTAGATCCTACTGACAATTCCCTAAAGGCCTGTTAATTCCTAGATCCTACTGACAATTCTCTAAATGTATGAGCATGCCCAGTGTGACCTTCTATAGATACTGTGGGACTCCATTACAGAGATTTTTGTACTCCAGTCTGTTTTTTTTTTGTGCTACAGCCATACCTCTCAACCTGTTGGTACATGATATCTGGAGATAGCCTATCAAAATGGTGAGACAATGGGCCACACATAGAGTGATTGTGACTATTTCTCTTAGTAATGTATAAGTTGCTAGAGTTACACTTTGTTTTAGCAGACATCTGACATGCATGACGTGTGACACTAATGTATTGTTTCAGTACCTTGAGACATACCTCCTCAGAGCATCACAGTGATTTACCAGAGGTGTACAGAATGGATGATGCACAAACCAATATTATGAGCCAAATACTAGGCATTCTTGTACAATCCAGCCTGTTGAGAGGTGTGCCTACAATCAATTGACTGCTGAAGCTGTGTAAATGGTCCAGCACCTTGGTGATATATTACAATGGGGGGAATTTCTGTGCATTTCTGTTCTGACATGTTTTGATTTCCAGTATACAACACCGAACTGTAATACGAACTGGAACACCACCAAAAGGAACAACAACCAGTGAAAATAATACTTTATTTTCTCTCTAGCATCTCCTTCAAGGAGGCTTTTGGTGAGCCGAGGCGCTAGAGAGAAAATAAAGTGTTATTTTCACTGGTTGTTGTTCTTTATGGTTTGATTTCCAGTCCAAGGTTGGGTAATATAAGTCAGGCAGGATCAGTGTGACAGGCAGACTCCAAATAGATTTGTAGGGGGTAAGATATGTGTGTGGGGTGTTCTGGGTCAGATATGTTGGTCTGTAGCTACCAAAACTTTGCATAAGGGTCTTCTCATAGTTTGACGGTGCTTGGAGGGTCTTGTGTGTGTCTGACTGTTTGACCAGCCTGGAGTTGTGTGTGTGTCTCACATATATGTATGCCCCACCTCATTTGTCTTGGCCACCCACATTTTGGGGTCAGGATGTTGTATAGGTTGAGTGATTGGGGAAGGATGTGTTACTCCCCATGGTTGTGAGCCCGGTTTCTGTGGGTGCAGGCATGTCACCATCTTCCAGGGTTAGGATTGCCTGCAGTGAGTGCATTCCCATGTTTAGACTGCTAGCCATACCTGTTGACTGTACAGAGTTTCACAGAATGTCCAGATTCATGAGTCGTATATATGGTCAGTTACCCAAACAAATGTGGTTTTCAAGCAAAAGTGTTTTGCAACTCACTCAGGGTTGAAGTCAGATATTACTGACAGTTGACATTGCAGTTTCAGACTTCATACCCTTCAGACATTCCGTGCTAATATAATCATTCAATCAACTTTGGACCTTTATCACCCCATTATTCATGGCTTTGTCCATATTCCTGGCTCTCTGAGGTTGGCAGGTTTGCTCCTAGCAGTTAGCAGCATGGCATTTCTTTGCATTTTGTTGACTGTGTTATGTTGGTGCTATGAACCCCATGATAGTCCCTAAAAGAGCTCTGTGGGTGAGGCATGGGCCTTTGCCAGAGGCCTGTAGGCTAGGTGTGATAGATGCAGGCCATCTGTAGCAAGGCAGTGCATTCAGATGATCATATGTTCCCAGGCTGCCAAGCAGTTGACAGCCTTTGGATGGCACCAGTAAGTTGACTGGGTGTTACTGATGATTGCTTTCAGTTCATATTGAGCCATCACTCTGAGTGAAAGCTGGATGCTGCTTAAGGCTAGGGACATGTTAGTGCATTTCTATGGGACTATGGGTGGGGGTGGGGGCACACCTATACACAATACACATTTGCACAGACCGTGCTGCTATTTGCTTAATATTTTGGTACCATTTAGCATAGTGATGTGCCCTATCTTTGAGACTACTTGCATAACAGTATTGACCACAGGTAAGATTGTTCTGGCATAAACATTTGTAGTTTCAGACTTCTTACCTTTCAGAGCCATCCTGTTACTGCCAGACCTGCTGTGATATCACTGTGTAAGTCTGTAGTGGGGATTTCATGGGTGTCTTCATGTGGGGGCCTTTGCCAGACATTTCTGTATGGTGTTCTACAGCTGATCTGCTGGGTGAATCTGGGGGTGAGTATGGGACCCCCACTTTGACATCCATGCATGTGACCTATGACCCCCCAGTTATTTGGCTCACCACATATACTGCAGAGGTATTTGTCAACTAGAGTGGTACTGCATAGTGTGGGTAAGCCAGTACTGGCCATACACTTCCTGCTGTCCCACATAGCTGTCAGTTGTCTGCTGCCATCCCAGTAAGCCACCCCATTCCCTTGCATGCTTGCGTCAATACCATAAATATAATATCAGAACATTCTACCCCATTCATTTATTCTTAAAAAGACTGACTTACCTTGTCCCTGAGGCAGTTTGAGGATGGTGCTTGAGGGCTGACTATGTCAGATGCATGCAGTGCACTGCCTATACATTGTAAGATATAGGTGGTGTGATGTTTGGCATCCATTTTACTGTGTGTGCGAGTCAGAGGGAGATGTCAGCCCTGGGTCCCTAGAGTGTCAGTGTATGTGCTATGCATTGCCTCTTTGCCAAGGCCAGGGCATACTGGGCATGCCTCTATCTGCCTGCAGGGGCAGACTCAGAATGTTCCTCCTCTAAGTCCCTCTGTGCCTGTGGAGACCTTGGCAATGGTGGGGGGCTGTGTGGCCCTTTCCCATTTTGTTCTTGCTGCAGCTGTTTCTGCAGGATCATATTGTGTAGCATGGCACATACTATGAACATGTGTGCACATGTGGCTGCAGAGTACTGCAAGGCTCCACCAGATATGTCAAGGCAGCAGAACCATGACTTAAGCATCCCACACTCTATAATGATCCTGGTTTGTGCGTGTGCCCCATTATGGCATTCTTGTGTGGGTGCATGTGCATTTCTGATGGGTGTCATCAGCAACGGCTCCAGTGCATAGCCAGAATCCCCCACCAGATGGCCATATGGGATGCCCCACTGGCAAATGCCTGGTACAGCTGTGAGGCATGCCAGATGTGGGAGTTGTGATTGCTTCCAGGGCTGCCAGCACACACATTCATGATAATGCTCTGGGCATCGCACATGACCTGGCAGTTGATGGAGTGGACCCCCTTGCAATTTAAGTAGAACCTACCCTGGTCACCAGGTGGTGCTTTGATGAGGATGTGCGTGCAGTCTATGGCACCCAGTACTTCTGGGTAGTCTGCTGCATGGTGGAAGAGACGCATATTGCCAGTCCTCTCCTCATGGGTGCAGGGGAAGTAAATGTGCTCAGTGGCATGTGGTTGCATGGCATTCAGGAACTGGTGGAGTATCCCGGATACAGATGCCTGTGATACCCCCATGATATCCCCAGTTGGTCTTTGAAAAGTACCTGTAGCTAGTATTCTTAGGGCTACACATACCTTGGTATCCACTGGGATGGGTTCCCCTCTGTTGGATCTGGGTCTGAGGCAGGGCCGGCACAGCTCGATGATTTGCTGAAGTATGTCCCTGTCCACCCTATAGTGCTCTACTATCTCCAAATCATGTAGCCCCTGGTAGGTTACCCTGCGTCTGAACACTCTTCTCCTCCTTCTTGATCTGAGGCGGTTATCAGCATTATCCTCCTCACCACCCTCAGCCTCTAGCACATACTGATAGATCAAAGTGACAGCAGCCCCTAACATTTTTTATTAGTTTTGTCAGTTAAAATTTCCCCATATGTGTACACCTATGGTGCAGAGTTTGTGGGAAAAGCTAGACTGAAAGGTGTATGCACATTTTATAGTATGATACATTCTACTTGACAGCTATATTACTTGCATTTAACTAGCTGTATTCTGCTAGTTCCCTTTTTTTTTCTTGTTCCACTTGCCATTTCCTCCTGTTTTAAGCCCCGAGGCACACCCTGCAAACACATTGCCCAAAATGTACACAGTGTTGCCATTTCCTGTTTTTTTTTTTTTTTTTTTTTGTTTAAGTCTCAGTGCGCACTGCTTACACCCCTTCAGGCAAGGTAAACACGGCTATACAGCATCAGACACACCTCCTTGCTAACAAGTACACAGTGCTGCCATGTCCTATTTTCTTTTTTTTTGTTTAAGACCCAGTGCGCACCATGCACACCCGTTTAGGCAATGTAAACAAAGCTATATAGCCTGAGACACATCCCCTTGCTTAGCTTTGCTTAGCTACGCGCAAACATGGGCCACAGAGTTCCAATGTGCTTACAGCAAGCATGACACACCCCTTTTCATGTTAGCTGCTCCTCCTACCTACATGATCATGTTCTAGCACCTACATGGTTAGGTGCAGTGTGTGGACTTAGAATATTTTGTGTTTCAGTAAATTTCCCCTTATTTGCATACCCCACTGCCTTAGTCCATAGTTACTGCACTAACACGGACCCTTTCCCCTTGACAACCACTGTTCCCTGGTATTGTTTTGATTATGCATGCCATACACTATAATGGCAAAATGCAGATTTCCCTTGAAATTGACTTTTCACATCTTTTTTTTATTTTAGTCACCTTCCTGTTTGCACGCCGCTGCCCTATGCTTAAAAGCCTAAGATCAGCCAAAAAAAAACTTGTATTTTATAAAATTTAAACACTTTTCTATGCCAATGGTTGTATATTTGGCCACTGGCATGCCTATGGATTATAATACATGCTTTTATTTTAGCTGTCATGCCTCCATTTTGATTTTTGCAGAAATGTACGCGGTCAGTAACCAAATACATTTCTGCAACTAATACTGTTCTTGCACAGATACATGACTGCTTACTGAATCACTAATTCACCTCATTTGCATGGGTTTCACCAGCAAATTAAGTAATTAGCATTCTGCATGGGTTTCCGTGCAAGAGCAGTGTAGGCAGGCTTGTGCACGGCAGTTTAAGGGTTTACTGAATAGCTTGGCAGCCAGACTCCATCCTTGAGCAACTACACTGTTCTTGTGTGGAGATTTAAGCTTATTGAATCCCATTTATACTGTCTAAAAACATGCACTGCCTGGTGTCTGGGGACTACCTTCTGTATGCCAGTGAACAGTTTTAAAAATCCTAATCATGCCCCTGATCCTGGCTATCAGCAAGTATTTTGCCCACATCCCCCTACACATACACAATGGACTATTGAATATTGTTGAATTGTTAGATTTTTTTCTACTATAAATCTACTTCTGGCTTTATGCCATTCACTTTTAGAAAAGTTCTGATCTTTTTTGATGTAAATTGTGGGTTATTGTCGCTTACGTTCTTATCTTGGGGGGGCCTTCTTTGCAAACTTTGTTGATAACACTGTTGCAGTCTTTTCCAAAGCACTTGGCTCCAAGCAGATAACAGGTGCCCATTCTGAATGGACATCTACATCAACTGAGAACAGCAAGTTTATAAATGGTCCTGTAACATCAATATAGATACACTGCTATGACATTAAGGGCCACTTCCATGGTTGCGCAGGTGCTCACAGTGGTGCATTTTCAACTGCTAGACAGCCAGCACAGCTTTTTGTTATACCTTCAGTATGTTCAACATTTTTAAGGCCATCATATGAAACTATAAATCAAAGACTTCCCTTTTACATTTCCTGTGTTCTCCATCTGAATGGTGTGCAGTACAGAAATTATCACACACTGTGATATATAAGTAAAGAAAGTTTTCCACTGTACATCCACATAGTAGAATTCCTTGATGTAGATAAATGTTCCTTCCTAACTATAAATGTGGAATACTGTGAATTGTCCTTTTAAGTTATTCCTCTATGACAATATAATATACTTGAGCGAAAATTTATGAGTTAATTTTGGATGTTTCTTGCATACCTCTCAGATTTGTACAATTTTGCAGAACATACTTGATTTTATATCATATTTGCTTCCTGTCCCTCATAAAATTTTTGATTTTCTGGCAAATCATCGAGGATTACAGTCAGTCAATAGTTCCAAACATTAGAGTCTCGTACCGGTTATTGTTCTTGCATGTTGATGCAAAACATGTTCTAATAACTTTAAAACTTGTGGCTGATTTTGGGCCTCTCCCCCATATTTTGGCTTTACCCACAAATCTTAAGCAGTAGAAAACAGTATAGTCCAGCACCGATCTGTTGTTGCAGCCGGAGGAGCTATTAAGTTTCCCAGGGGATCCGAGAGCTCTAGGGCACTCAGTAAAACCTCAAGTGTAAATTACTGGAAAGGCTCAAGTCCCAGCTACTAAAAAGCAAGCAAAGCAAATATTCTATTTTAATTAGTCAGTAAAATCAATCAATGGAAATCAGGCAAATTTCTTTAAGAAATTCAGTAAAATAGATCAATCCAAACGACTTTGAAGAGGAAGAGAACTTCAATAAAAATGCTGGTCTTCTTTTCCTTTATTATCTTTATTTCGATTCCAGGTGGAGTTAGAGTAAGTTAAGCAAAGAATTTAATAGGTATGCTTTCTTGATCACTGTTAGCTATTCACTATTGTCTAAAGGATCTGTAATACTGAGATCTTCTGTATTTTCATATGTCATAACAATCTGTCAGCAGTGTCACATTGTTTAATTTCTTTAAATTCAATTCTATGAGAATATGCTCATAGAAGCTGTCACTATGACAGCCATCTATTTCCTTAGTTAAAGATAAACATAAATGTGGCTGTTCATCTATTAATTTAAATCTCTTGATAATAAAAAAAATATTGATCATATTTCTTTACTCCCCAGGATACAGCTTCAAGATTTTATGTCAGTTTAGGAATACATATACTTAGTTTTATCTGTGAACTTAAAGCAAATGCACTGTTTTTTTCCATACTATCCTGAGTCTTATATAGTAGAATATTATAGCACATCACATGCCAACTTAATAATCAAGAAAGGATCAGGGTGTGAAACACCTTGCCTAATGTTATGATTTTATTGGTCACCAAGAAGGTATGTTCGCATGCCTCTGCCCATGTCCATGTAGCGTCATCCTGTGTCAATATATTCAATGGTAAAGTAAATGAGCTTTGGGCCCTAGGTGGTTTTCAAACTATGCACCCACAAACACTTTTATCTTAGATAATTCATAAATGATCATGATTTTTTGGATTCACCCTCATGATTTAAGACTATTCAAACTGCTCTCATTATACTCCACCAATGTCTGTACCAATCAGTTATAGCCATTGACTGTATACACCTCAAGTGTCCAACTGCAATGAAAAAAAAATGTTCACAGTAAAGTATCCCAGCATGCGTTACACACATGCACATTAGTCCTGCTAAGCCATAGCAGTGACTGTTTAACTTGATTGTGACAGTCAGAGTCATCCATTACCATCCTTAGCCTGTCATCATACCCAGCAATTATAGCCCTAGGGGGTACACCTCAGAGGTCTGATAGTGACAAAAATAAAAGTTATTTCACACATGCACAGTCCTGCAAAGCCAGTGTTTAAATTGAGCAAACAAGAGTGCAAGTTGCTTTTATCCACAGACTGTCCCTACCTAGCAGTTAGCCACTTTTCTGCATACACCTCAGCTGACTGTAATAACAAATAACACCTCCCAACTTCTTTGCACATGAATTAGAGAAAAAGCCAAAAAAAATATTAATGAGGGACAAAGGTCCAGAATCAGAGATAGATTAATCTTATATAATTAGTTGTTAGAATGACATTTCACAAACAAGACTCTCCAGAGGAAAACATATTCAAATGTATTTCACTATTCCTTACATTTGAAGCTAGATTTTAGTATGTGCTGTATAAGTTGCTTTCATCCAAAGCCTGCCCCTCCCCCATTTAGTAATTGCAATCCTCAATGATTTTCTATGAAACATCATATTGAATCATATACAGATCAAAAAGGCACAATCATGGCCATTTTGTGAAATCATAGTTGAAAGTTACGTAATTTCAACTTTGCTTCAAATGAACAATAAACACAAGTATTCCTTCTTGTTTCACATAAATGAGCAATAGTCATGCAAAACTAGATGATTAACTGAGCAAATGACCAGAGGGAAAGTTGTTTTTATCCACAAACAGCACCCACCTCCACCCAACATAGTTGTAGTCACTTTGTCATATAAACATAAGTCTTACTGTGATTAAAAATAATAGCTCTCAAACTCTTAGTACAAGAATCATCTGAGACAAGCACAAACAATAATGAGGGACAAGCACCCCAAATCAAAGACCAGATTTAAATATTGTTATTATGTAATTAGAAATTTGCTAAAATTGTTTTTCTTTTCATTGCATGCATTTTCTGAAGTATATGAAGTCTGTAAAATCAGATGGGTGTCGTCATTTAGTGACTGCAATTATCCATAATTTGCCAGGAAACACACATATTTTATGAGGCATGCACCGAAAATATTATGCAAACTTAGGGACATTCTGTGAAGTCACACACAGTTTCAGCCACAGAAAAATATTCAAATGTATGTCATACAAGTGTACATTACTATTATAAAGCTAGACGTTAACATGTTCAAACAAAATCAGGGTGTTTTTTCATTTAGTAACTAACTCCTCAATGGTTTGCCATGAAACCACCAATTATATTAATATAAGGCAAAGTCAGGGACATTCTGTGAAAATCTAGAACAGTATCTGATTCTTTCCCGTAGCACAGAATAAATATTCCAAAGTCTTTCATACAAATGAACACTAGTCACGTGAAGCCAGATTTTAAAATGATCTAAAGACAAGAGGGTAAGATATTTTCATCCATAGCCAGCCCTCTCCCCCTCCACCATTTACTGGCTTCTTTTCTCAGTGATATGTCAGAAAACTTAAACAATTATGAGACATGAATCAAAACATGAGGCAAAGCATTTTTTTGTTTATTTTACACATAAATAATAACCAGAAAGTAATGCAGTCAGAATTTAAACTGAGCAAAGAAGTTAACATCAACCACACTTTAAAATTAACAAAGAGTGGGTTCGTTGCTTTCAATCACAGTCGTCCCCTCCTATCCCATTTATTGGCTACAAGCAACAAAGTTTTACCAGAAATCAAAAATTATGTGATGCACAGATTAAAACATGATGCAAAGTCAAGGACAGTCTGCAAAATCAGTGACAATTTCAGCTCTCAGTTTTTACAGACAGTAACCAGAAAATAATGATGTTACACTTTAAACTAAGCAAATGATAAATTATCATCCGCACTTTAAAATAATCAAACAGCAAGAGGGTAAGTTATTTTTACTCACAACCAGTCCCCCCTCCCCATTTATTGTCAACAGTCCTCAATGTTTAGTCAGATAAACATAATAAACTTTATAAGGCACAGACAAATGCATGAAGCAAAGTCAGTCTGCAATAATAGAGCAGAGTAGTTTCAACTTTGAGCCAAAATATAATGCAGATTTTAAACTGATCAAATGACAAGTGGCTTTTAGCTACAAACAACTTGCAGTCTCCTTAAAATACAAATTATTTTGCCTGCCATTATAAAATAATACTTATCACACATGACCGTAACCTTCTACAACAGTCTGCAGCTTTCTACTCGCTGCAGTCCCTATGAATGTGCACAGGATTTCCAGGGCAATTTACTTAGTTATTTACTTATTTTTAAGTAAAGAAATATTTCTTTATAAAGAAAGAAAGAAAGAAAAAAATACTGGCACCAGCCGTTGTTCACATGTAAGTGGTACAGTGGTCCGCACTGTAAGTATACAGAGGAAACAGTCACAGTGTATGTCAATTTCAGGATGTTTTCACCATAAAGAAACACATTTCAGTATTGATTGCTATGTTCAGCACATAAGCTAACAAAAATGAGTTAGCAGTGCTGAACATAACAAACCTTTTTTTAATTATTATATTGTCTGTGGGCCCTAAGAAGCCATCTAAACTGTCCCCATTATAATCCAGTACCCAGTGGATGAAGTGTCTAGAAGCTGAGTAAAACATCTGGTAATAGATAACCATTCCTAACTGTGATCTCAGTTGTGACATAACTGTGTTCTGGATGAGTTTAGCATCTTTATGTACTTTTAAAAAGTTTACTGTCCCATGTGTCTCACAGTCCGCTCTGCACTTCCCCAAAAATGGTCTGACATCGTATTATTTTATGAGCTGAAAAATGTATGCAATCCTGTGGCACAGAGGTAAGGCATCTATCTGTGCCACTGGTGGTCAAGGTTTAAGAATGAACCTACTACTCAATAGAGGGGCAGATGAGGGTGACAGAATAATGTTTTCCAGTGGCTAGTTCTCATACCTAGGAGAGGGTATGGATTTTTCACATCATGCTCAATCCTTGAAGAAAACCATGAACAGGAACATTGCAGGCATTCCAGCTGTTGAATGGAGTGAGTTATAGGGCACCCAGTACATGTATCATGCAGGTGAGCATGCTGCGTATATTGATATCACAGCATGTTACCTTTGTGTGCTATGAACTTTGATCGGTCAGCCACAGTATAATAGTTCTACTTCCACAATCCACAACTTTCCAGCTATGTTGTCAGCCAAATGGTCTGACGTTCTGAAAGTCTGGGAGACTTGCTCAGTGAAGGACTATATCCAGCATCATCTGAAAAAATACAACTGAGGAATGCAGAGCAGAGTGGATGCTGGTCAGATCAAGCTGGAAGTCAGTAACATGGGCTGGGAGACAAGGTGAGGGGAAAACAGAAAAAACTTGAAAAATGCATTAACAAGTCTTCCAGCAGCCAAAACTCATGGCTGAGAGTTATCTGGACAAATACAGAACAGTCAAGCACCCTTACATGTCCGCTGATATTGGAAAATGTGTAATATCTTTTGGAATAATTTTTAATTTAGAATATTTGGAGGTTCTTGGCTTGGTGGAAAAACAAAAGTACAAGGTAGTACTGGTTAACTGCTAATGAGGAAGTAAGAGCTATGAAATGCAGCTGATTAATTCTGCTTGGCTAATTAAATAGATTTTGTTCTCTGGCTCTTTACTGATGTTATATTGCAGACAGGAATTCAAACTTATTTGTAAAACAATAATAATCTACTTTTTAACAGAAGATTTTACTAATGACATTATATTTAGGGGATTGGCATAATAGTTAAGGTCTTCACATCATAGACACAAGTTGCAGAGTTTGATTCTGACCCCAGGTTATTGGATATACTTACAATTGTCCATCACGGTGGATAGCCTAATACACTGTAGTTGTCCAACATGTCCTGGCCTCTGCAATTTTATTTTATACCTGCAAAAAGTACAGCTTTGAGCAATCGCTACAATACATTCATCTAGTCACCTTTACCATATACAGTCTGTGCGTGAGAAGCTGTGCTTGACAGTCTTAAGCAAGTGAGCTGCAACAATGTAACATCATTACAAGTCCCCTTGTATGGCAGTTCCTTTGTCTTGTGACTTGTGCAGTCAGTCTTTATCATTGCCATGTTCACAATAAGTAACTTCCTTTTTGAAAAGCTCACATTTGTCTTTGTTAGCTGGGAGCCCCTATCCCTACAACCTGTCTATGACCACTGGTAAATTGCATAGGTGGACTTTCTAATCCTAGCTTACCACAAGTATGTCATCAAGGAGCGACTACATATTTGGAATGCCCTATAGAACTCAATCTATTGTATTCTGTCATATAGATGGTACAAAGGTCTCACTAAAAATAAGTCCATTATACTGAAGCAAGGTTTCATGTGTTAATAGTCGAGATATGTCTCAGTGCAGGTCTGATTGTGTCAAGTCCATCTTTGCAAAGTGCTTCTCTGTTAGGCACACAAACATATCTTCAGCTTCTGGTAACTGATTGGTTCATATATAGTACCTGTAACTTTTAAATTCCACCCAAAAGCCATCATCATTTGAGTCGCCTTTCCTGAACACAGGAGCAGTGAGTATGACAACAACATGCAACTCCACTTCAGGCAGCATCTCTCTAGTTCCAGCCTGCTTGACTTGTATGCAGCACAGGGCAAGAGTTGCTGAATTGTGTGTGTGTGTGTGTGTGTGTGTGTGTGTGTGTGTGTGTGTGTGTGTGTGTGTGTGTGTGCGCGTGTGTGCACGTGCTTGTGCGTGTGTGCACGTGCGTGAAAGTGTCTATGTGTGTGTGTGTGTGTGTGTGTGTGTGTGTGTGTGTGTGTGTGTGTGTGTGTGTGTGTGTGAATGGGTGTGTGTGGACGTATGTGTGTGTGTGCGTGTGTGTGAGGGCATGTAAGTGTGTATGTGGGTGTTCGTGTGTGTGTGTGTGTGTGTGTGTGTGTGTGCGCGTGTGTGTGGGTGTGATGTGTATGTGTGTGTGTTCGTGTGTGTGTTTGTATGTGTGCATGTGTGTATGTGTTCATGTGTTTGTATGTGTGCATGTGTTCATGTGTGTGTGTGCGTGTTCATGTGTGTGTCTGTGTGTGTGTGTGTGTGTGTGTGTGTGTGTGTGTGTGTGTGTGTGTGTGTGTGTGTGTGTGTGTGTGTATCGGGATGGTGCTGGGTTTAGATTCTTCACTGTCCTTCATACCTTTCACTTTTTCTAATTTTTAGGATGATTTTTTTTTTTGCTTTGGCTAACACTTGCTATTCTTTACGACACCATTTTAGTGCCTTAACAGAATACAGAATACCAGTTCAAGTCAATTTTATTGTTTACACTCCATACCAAACAGTGGTAACTTTTCCTGTACACAAGTCTAACACCTGTGCATTTCCTTTACATGTCACATGCACGTTTATCTTTCCTCCAGCACCCACTTTTATATTTTTGCAAATCTCTGAATTTTTTTGTTAGAATTTATGAAAACATTGCCTTGTAGTCTGTGATAGAAATAATAGCCACTAGAACCCTGATATGCAACTACACTTTCATTCTCAACATGGACAGCTGCCAGAAGACCAGTGTAATCAGAGCCATATGTACATCAGCCAGTGACTCGGGCAATGACTCTAGCTAGCATGTTACCAAACAAAGTAGGGAACCCCTAAAAAATGATCTTCAACTAAAGCTGAAGATCAAAGACAAAAAGCCTTCAACCAAAGTTGAAGACAGCCTTCTTCCTGTTCCTGTCTGCTAACAAACTGCTATCACTTTTATTCTTACAACCCAGGAAACAGCTGCCTCTTTGTTACATTGTAGAGATGAAAGTGCTGTTACTTTTGCAGGAGTAAGTGCGTAAACACAGCAAAGAGCTACTATGCTCAGACATAACAACTCTGGTGTATTCACATACTAACGACAGCTGCAGCTTGAAGAGTGTCTTCTTCAGGCAAAAGCCTGAACTTCATGCTGGTTCTCTGAACCAGCTTTGAGGGTCTGGAGAGGCTATGGTGTGAGAATAAGACAAAAAAGTCTCTAGGTTGTGATCCAAGCTGACTGAAAAAGGCTCTGTAATGACCTGCCCCCCCCCCCCAATTACAGTACAGAGTACTGCAAATACATCCAACCTCATCTAGGAGCACCTGAGACTATGTCTGAGTCATCATCACACAGTTTATTCAAAGGAAACTGCTCAGAGCCCTTAACCCTGCTCTCTCCCCACTGGTCAGCCCTTCAGTGGCAAGGTCCATCACCAAACATGAGCCCTTCATTGTCCAAGGTCTATCACCAAACATGAGCCTGTCAGTGCCAAGGTCCATCACCAAACATGAGCCCATCAGTGCCAAGGTCCATCACCAAACATGAGCCCTTCAGTGTCCAAGGTCTGTCACCAAACATGAGCCCTTCAGTGTCCAAGGTCTATCACCAAACATGAGCCCGTCAGTGCCAAGGTCCATCACCAAACATGAGCCCTTCAGTGTCCAAGGTCTGTCACCAAACATGAGCCTGTCAGTGCCAAGGTCCATCACCAAACATGAGCCCATCAGTGCCAAGGTCCATCACCAAACATGAGCCCTTCAGTATCCAAGGTATGTCACCAAACATGAGCCTGTCAGTGCCAAGGTCCATCACCAAACATGAGCCCGTCAGTGCCAAGGTCCATCACCAAACATGAGCCCATCAGTGCCAAGGTCCATCACCAAACATGAGCCCTTCAGTGTCCAAGGTCTATCACCAAACATGAGCCTGTCAGTGCCAAGGTCCATCACCAAACATGAGCCCTTCAGTGTCCAAGGTCTATCACCAAACATGAGCCCGTCAGTGCCAAGGTCCATCACCAAACATGAGCCCTTCAGTGTCCAAGGTCTGTCACCAAACATGAGCCTGTCAGTGCCAAGGTCCGTCACCAAACATGAGCCCTTCAGTGTCCAAGGTCTATCACCAAACATGAGCCCATCAGTGCCCAGGTCCATCACCAAACATGAGCCCTTCAGTGTCCAAGGTCTATCACCAAACATGAGCCCATCAGTGCCCAGGTCCATCACCAAACATGAGCCCTTCAGTGTCCAAGGCCTATCACCAAATGAGCCCGTCAGTGCCAAGGTCCATCACCAAACATGAGCCCATCAGTGTCCAAGGTCTGTCATCAAACATGAGCCCGTCAGTGCCAAGGTCCATCACCAAACATGAGCCCATCAGTGTCCAAGGTCTGTCATCAAACATGAGCCCGTCAGTGTCAAGGTCCATCACCAAACATGAGCCCATCAGTGCCAAGTTCCATCACCAAACATGAGCCCTTCAGTGTCCAAGGTCCATCACCAAACATGAGCCCTTCAGTGTCCAAGGTCTGTCACCAAACATGAGCTCTTCAGTGTCCAAGGTCCATCACCAAACATGAGTCAGTGATATCACAGTCAGAGCAAAAGCCTCTATGCTATCAGGATGCTTACATTTTCTTTGTACTAAGCTCATTGTATGCAAATTATTTTGGTAGCCAAAATAATGTTGTACAAGTAACAATTAATCTCAAACTCAATGCATAATCATATTTACAACACTAATTTCTCTGTAAAACTGCTCTGATACCAAAACAAACTGCATACGCTGCTTTGTATGTAACCAGTAATAATCTGTTATCAGGTGAAAATCCTTCTCTTATCGCTTTTAAATAACTCATTTGTATGCATAACCCACACTCTTTAAATTGCTTCCCTGTATGATCAGTAAGCAGCCTCCTGTTTAGGGAAATCATTCTATATTGCTTTGTACAAATCATTTCTATGCATTAATCACTTCATATATTCACTTTATACTTCAAAGTAAATTGTTTGCATGCATCAGTAAGCAACCTTTCATTATGTGAAAATCATTTTGTATTGCTTTACATAAATTGTTCTGTACATATTCTGTAATTAGCCTTTTGAAAAAAATGCATTTGTATTGCCTTCATAAAACTTATTTTCTGTCCATACATTACACAAATTGTTCCTTAATATTGTTAGTGATTTTGTCATTGTTATCACGAAAATACTATTATGTCCCTCATTTATGCTTATATTATTCACACTACTAGCCCCTGAATTTGTGGCATCATGAAATTTTCAGTGCCATTTTGTTTTCTGCTGCTTCTGCAAATGTTGTTGCTGCTAGCCCTTAAAATATTTCTACATATCAGAGCTCAATTTGTCACAAATTGGCTCAAAAACAGAACCCACTTCAGCTAATAAACATTAATGTGTATTAAATGACTCCAGGACTCAAAGCAGTGTTTGAAGTGCCATTAACTACTAGATTATGCATCACAGCAGCATGGCCAGGAGAGTGCACACTTCTATGCAAAGTATGCAGCCACAGTGTGTGCTGCAGGTATCATCATTACAAATAGGGGCATGAGAACACTAGTACAGTTTCAAGAGACAAGGTAGGCAACTCAAGGGAGAAAAAAGAAGCATTCCTTCATGGAAAGGGTGTGGATAGCTGAAAAAATATTTCCTAAAAATGTGATATAGTCAAAATCAGTGAGTAAATTCATGAATGTAAATGCATATAGGGCCATATTTATGAGGACTTAAATGAGAAGGGCCTGTGACATAGTAAATAGTAGAGAAAGAGACTCGATGGGTCATGTATTCATTATTCGCTATCCAAATCTATATTTCTATAAATTAGCATGTTCTTTTCAAGAA
Source organism: Protopterus annectens (assembly GCF_019279795.1). Lineage (NCBI taxonomy): Eukaryota > Metazoa > Chordata > Ceratodontiformes > Protopteridae > Protopterus > Protopterus annectens. The sequence continues at coordinate 710,075,583 of NC_056751.1, read as the reverse complement.
AGTTATATCAGCAACTCAGTATTAGAGGCACACAAAACAAAAATCAAACCACCTCCATGAATGATGGCTGGGATGAGTGCGTGCACACACACATGCATGCACATATACACACACACTCATGGACACAGACAAGCACACAGACATGTGTGTATGCACACATGTGCACACGCACACACACACACAGGCACGCCCACCCATGCGCACACGCACATGCACACACGCACACGTACACACAATCACACACACATGCATGCACACATACACACACACACACACAAATACAGGGTTGAAATGGACACCCTGAAACAATGTAACAATTGTCTCATATTTACTCACACCACCGACCACTTAAACCAACTTACACAGCATGTGAGAAAAGTACTCTTATAATATTTTTAGAGACAAAGCTCTCACACAAAGTCTCAACAAATAACATGCAAGCTATCCCTAGAGCACACCACCACCACATGAAACCAATCACATACAGCTCAGACCAAACACATCAACCTAAGGATGTTGAGGCTCTTTCAAGTATCCTATCTAAACCACAAAGGCCTCCTAAATGTAAACCTAAGAAACAAGTACCTTCACCAACTTTACAAACACACAACACAGGCAGCGCCCACCATGAGAAATATATCTAAGAGTCACATTGGCTCAGTTCAAAAGCCCATACGGCAAATCTCCACACAATCTACTCTCCTACTCACAGGTAACTCCATAGTGAGACACAATGATGCACCACTCACTCACCAGGCTGTGCAAGAACAGGGTCATAGTCAGCTGCCTATCAAGTGCCAGGATTTGCCAGATCATGCATGCACTCATGTCCTTGCACCACAAGTACACACATGATGCAGTCATAGTACACATGGGTGTAAATGGCATGAGACATACGTGTCAGGAGTACATACTGTATATAACACAGTCATAGGTGGGAGGATGGCATAATGGTTAAGGTGTTTACCTGACAAACACAAGGTGCAGGGTTTGATTCTCACATGGGGTAATTGGCTAGGCTTAAAATGGCCCATAAGGGGCAATTAGTCTAGTACTGAACTATGAACTATGAACTATAGTACACATGGGTGTAAATGGCATAAGACATACATGCCAGGAGTACATATATGACACAGTCATAGTACACATGGGTGTAAATGGCATAAGACGTACATTTCAGGAGTACATATATGATGCAGTCATAGTACACATGGGTGTAAATGGCATGAGACATACGTGTCAGGAGTATATACTGTATATGACACAGTCATAGTACCCATGGGTGTAAATGGCATAAGACTTACATGTCAGGTGTACATATATGACACAGTCATAGTACTCATGGGTGTAAATGGCATGAGATATACATGTCAGGAGTACATATATGACACAGTCATAGTACATATGGTTGTAAATGGCATGAGACATACATGTCAGGAGTACATATATGACACAGTCATAGTACATATGGGTGTAAATGGCATGAGACATACATGTCAGGAGTACATACTGTATATGACACAGTCATAGTACACATGGGTGTAAATGGCATAAGACATACATGCCAGGAGTACATATATGACACAGTCATAGTACACATGGGTGTAAATGGCATAAGACGTACATTTCAGGAGTAGATATATGATGCAGTCATAGTACACATTGGTGTAAATGGCATAAGACATACGTGTCAGGAGTATATACTGTATATGACACAGTCATAGTACTCATGGGCGTAAATGGCATAAGACTTACATGTCAGGTGTACATATATGACACAGTCATAGTACTCATGGGTGTAAATGGCATGAGATATACATGTCAGGAGTACATATATGACACAGTCATAGTACATATGGGTGTAAATGACATGAGACATACATGTCAGGAGTACATATATGACACAGTCATAGTACACATGGGTGTAAATGGCATGAGACATACGTGTCAGGAGTACATACTGTATATGACACAGTCATAGTACATATGGGTGTAAATAGCATGAGACATACATGTCAGGAGTACATATATGACACAGTCATAATAAACATGGGTGTAAATGGCATGAGACATACGTGTCTGGAATATATGAAGAGAAATATGATGGAGCCCTTGGAATATGTGTCTGAGGCAGCTAGGAACCTTGCCTTGAGCAGCAAAAGTAAATGTTACTCTCAAGATGCCAACAGCTAGTATTTCGGGTTTTCCCAGTTAGGGGTCGCCACAGCGGATCACCGGTCTGCTATTGATTGGGAGTGGATTTTTATGGTGTCAAGTTGCCAGCCCAGAACCCAACCTTCACAAAAGACACAAACACACACACACACACACACACACACACACACACACACACACACACACACACACACACACACATGTACCTACCTGCATGTCTTTAAAGTTCACTCGACCACAGGGAGGATATACATACTCCACGCAGAAGGCACTCCAGATGCCAATAGCACTGTTGCTAAATTAATAAGGAACTCCAGTCCCTGATCAAATCAACCAAAGCCAGATATGGGGTAAAAACAGCTCCCCAGGTGAAGGATAACCACAAAGCCTTCTTTAACATACCTCTCAACTCTACAGATTTTACCAGAATGTCTAGATTTTTTCCTCATATTTTTGGTCCATTTTTCAAAATTTGTAATTTTCTTGGCAAAGTAGTGCCAAATCATTAAAGACTGAAGTTAGAAAATAAAGACAGATATTTGAGTTTCAAACTTCATACCCTTCAGAAAATTTATACGAATGCAAAACCTGTTATTCTATCAACTTTCTAAGTTTGTAAGAGCAATATTTAAAAATTGCCCCTATTTTTGTGTCTTTGTCCCACTTTCATTTATGGCTTTGTTCAGATTTCTTATTCTAAGAGGTTGAGAGTTATGTTCTTTAACTATGTTAGAAATCTCAGAAACAATGCCCATAACTGCACAGTAAAAATAATAATAAAGGATATCGCAGTCTCAAACCCAGAGGACATAGTATTATACTAGCAGAAAAAAATTATTTCAAATGTCGCACCCTCCTTTAATCCCAGATCACATACATGCATCTAAACACATATACATATGTAAATATAGCTATACAGAAAAATATATTATAAATATAAAATATGTATAATACAATATTTTATAGGTATACAAAAATAGAAGCTGATGTCATGGCTTTCTCTGTATCCATAATGACAAACCAATCTATATCTGAGAGGTACGTCCCACCCATCAGTAAAAAAATCCTGTATAATACCACTCCGCAAAAGTAGCACATTAACAGACTTTTCCAACTATAGGTCTATTGCCATCATATCCCCTCTGTCTAAAATACTAGAAAACGGTCCCACTTGGAAACTATGCAGTACATTAACTCTAACCACCTTTACTCCAAACCCAGCATGGAATAACGGCAACATGGTATCGTCACTATTCTTAGCATGTGACACTGTCTTCCATCAACATCTTCCTGCTGACCTTTCTTCACTCAGCCTCACCTAGTCCTCTCTCATGCATGGTTCAATAGGAGTGACAGGCAGCAAAGGCAGACAAATGGAAATACAATCTCTCCTCCTTCCTACCCATCACTGTCAGCGTCCCACAAGGACCTATATTAGACCCCCTCTTATTCGATATTTTTATGAACAAAGTACATACTGCCAACTACCTTGATAGAATACTTTAATGCACTGAAGACTCAACCCTTATATGTGCACCCCATCTCTACCAGCACTTCAGGACATCACCCAAAACTCTTTCACTGCTATTGAAACTTAGCTAAAAGATATAAACCTATTTTAAATCCTAATAAAAAAAACTTATGCTTTTCACCCCCAAAACAATAGCAAAATGAAACACAATTTTTCAAAATAACCTTGTGCAACAGCACAAATATTGAAACTACAACCCCTGCAAAACTTCTGGGCAATCTAATTAACAGTCATTCAAATCTGTGCAATACGTGTTACATACAACCAAATTCTGCCTGATAATTGATAAAAGACAAACACTCCTCCAACGTTACTGTATGCCTAACATATTCTTAAAAACCTAAACACAACACTTAAAGCTAAACTCTCCGTCTGTTACAATAAAGTAGCCAAATTTGCTGCCAACCTTACATAGAGGATTCATCATTGCAGATCTCTGAAATTACTAAACTAGCTTGAGCTACCAAACTGTTTAAAATATTAACAATTTATTATTGCAGGCAATCTTATGAATGCAACAGAAAAATGCACAACACTAAAAAATACCCTACAGCACTACGATCTAGGTAGAGATGTTTATTCAACCAATAAGCTCTTAGTAATCACAACCAAGTCTAATAACTCAACAGGCCACGCAAGATATTCCCATTATGCATCTAAACTGTGGAATACCACCCCAACATACCTAAAACAGACCATGAAACTTGCTACCTTTAAACGCTTTCTAAAGCAATACCTAAACAAACTAATGGTTATATACATGTTTCTGACCTGGGTGACTCCATTTTTCTGTCAGTTCATACCTCCTATCCCTTTATAGACTCTATCCCCTTCTACACAACAACCCTTTTTGCACACCTCTTCAATTTCCTATCTACCTTAACCCCTGCTTTACATTTCAATTTCTTTCTGACCTTCTCACTTTATCCATCTCTTTCAAATACTCTCCAACACTCTCTTACAACCAGGTTCTATGTCAGTATGTAACCTAGTATCTTACCCCTACTATCCTTGACTCATCACTTATCCAGTTCTTCTCTCCTTCTTCTATCATTATGTATTATCTATCTTCCGGCTAAAATTTCACACTCCTTACCTCGATTTTATTTACACATAATGTCTGTACTGTGACCCTCCTTACCCATGTCTTGTAAGTTATAGCTAACATCTGCTTATTTTATATATATTGCACATGAACTGTTGGCATATAAGTGCTTTATACTTGGAATTTACTATCATGTATAATGTCAGTATAGAAGAAATGCCTGTTTTATCGTATATTGTCACTACCAAAAATTACCAGTTAGTAACTAGCTGTCTTAAGAATTTGTCTGTGTATTATATCTTTCTAAAAAAATGTGTTGTCATGAGTATCTTAAATGTATCTACTGGAACTTTTCTTCCTGGGTCTCCAAATAAAATTGGGCTTTGCTCAGTCGGACTTTCCCAGTCAAAAAGATAAATAAATTAAATGAATAAATAAATATACATATCTATCATATGGTACTCTGATATTGTTGGTATTCCTCCTGTTATAGTAGTTGGTGTGAGATAAAGTTTATTACAGTATGGTACTCTGATATTAAATGCAGTGTCGGTGTTCCTCCAGTCATAGTAGAAGGTGTGGGATAAGGTTCATTATTGTATGGTACACTAATATTAAATGCAGTGTCGGTACTCCTCCTGTCACAGTAGATGGTGTGAGATAAGGTTCATTATGGTATGGTAATCTGATATTATTTATTTTATTTATTTAGCATTTGATAACTGGGAAAGTCTGACTAGGACAGAGCCTATTTTCAGCAAAGGCCAGGGTAGAAATGCTCCAGACGCATGTCTTTGAATGTGGGAAGAAACCGGAGTACCCGGAGGAAACCCACGCAAACACAGCGACAACATACAGACTTCACACAGAAGGCACCCCAGCCGAGAATCAAACCAGACAGCCTCTTACTGTTAGGTGACAACATTAACCGCTGCACCACTGCACCGCCCTAAATATTAAATGCAGTGTCAGTATTAATCCTGTCACAGCAGTTGATGAGGGGTAAGGTTCTTTATGGTATGGTACGGTACTCTGATATCAAATGCAGTGTTTGATATTATTTCTTTTATTTATTTATTTATTTAACATTTGTTAACTGGGAAACTCCGGCTAAGACAGAGCCTATTATCAGTGGAGGCCCAGGGAGAAATGCTCCAAATGCATGTCTTTGAATGTGGGAGGGAACTAGAGTTTTTAGATGCAGGAATAATATAGAACAGACAAATAATATTACTAGAAACAATACACACGACGGTGTTAATATTATTATTCCTTACTCCAATAAGAATAGAAAGATAAAATATATTATTGCAAACAATTGGAATATCTTAAGTATAGATGAAAAGGTCACCAAAGTGGTAGGGTCTATACCTAAGTATACATATAAAAATACTAAATCCCTAAAGAGACTTTTATGTTATGAGAAAGAGAGTAATGAAATACCCCAGTCAGTATGTCAAGGCACATTTCCCTATAGAAATTGTAGATTTTGTACATACACGGCAAATGATAACATATTCATACATCCCACTACACATAGGAAATATGAATTTTACCATTATGCAGATTGTACCTCGAGGAACCTTGTTTATTTGGCTACTTGCGTTAAGTGCTCATTATTTTATATAGGAAAGACCAGCAGAACTCTAATAGAGAGGGTGAGAGAGCACTTATATGCAATCAACAGGGGAAGATGAGACAAATACTTTAGCCAGGCATACATTAAATAATGATCTTTTGCACAAGTTTCTGTTTTTAGTCATTGAATTGATTAATGTAGGTAATAGACTAGGGAACCTGAAAAATTATACTTAAAAACATGAAATAAAATGGATCATCAGACTACAGGCAGATAGAGCCAGTGGTCTGAATGATAGAGTTTCCCTAAAGCCATTTTTAGTTGATAGACCTTTAACTCACTAGAAAGTTATGATGTTTTTATAGTCTCATATGTATATAGGATTTTTTAAGTGTGTTGTTTCTTATGAAATGTTTAAAAGGCTTTACCAGGAAGTCATGTATTAAATTTCACACTGAATGTAAAGCGTTATTTTCTTCTCTATTTGGTGTTTTAATAAATGCTCCATTTTGATAGGTTGATTTATGCTATTTAAATGTATGGCCATTTTGGTTTTATTAAGTCTGAAGAAGTGCAAAAGCGCTAACTTATTGGAAGTATACTTTGTGGAATAAAGAGTTTTTGTGCTTATACCATGGTGTCACCTCCTGAGTTTGTTTTTTGGTACTCTGATATTAAATGCAGTTTCACTATTCCTGCTGTCACAGTAGTTGTTGTGTGGTAATGTTCAATATGGTATGGTTCTCTGATATTAAATGCCATGTCAGTACTCCTTCTGTCATAGCAGTTGGTGTGGGATAAGGTTCCCTATGGTATGGCACTCTATTAAATTCTGTGTCAGTACTCCTCCTGTCACAGTAGTTGGTTGGTGTTAGGTACAATTAATTATGGTATGGTATTCTGATATTAAATGTATTGTCAGCACTCCTCTTATCATAGTAGTTGATTTTGGGTAAGGCTCATTACGGTATGGTACTCTCATATTAAATGCTTTGTCAGTACTCCTGTCACAGTAGTTGGTGTGGGGTAAGGTTCATTACGGTATGGTACTCTGATATTGAATGCTGTGTCGCTATTCCTCCTGTCAAAGTAGATGGTGTGGGATAAGATTCATTATGGTATGGTACTCTGATATTAAATGCAGTGTTGGAATTCCTAATGTCACAACACTGCCTGTGGGATAAGGTTCATTATGGTATGGTACTCTGATATTAAATGTAGTGTTGGAATTCCTAATGTCACAGCAGTGCCTGTGGGATAAGGTTCATTATGGTATGGTACTCTGATATTAAATGCAGTGTTGGTATTCCTCATGTCACAGCAGTGCCTGTGGGATAAGGTTCATTATGGTACGGTCCTCTGATATTAAATGCAGTGTTGGAATTCCTAATGTCACAGCAGTGCCTGTGGGATAAGGTTCATTATGGTATGGTACTCTGATATTAAATGCAGTGTTGGTATTCCTCATGTCACAGCAGTGCCTGTGGGATAAGGTTCATTATGGTACGGTCCTCTGTTATTAAATGCTGTGTCGCTAATCCTCCTGTCACAGTATTGGTGTGGAATAAGGTTCACTACGGTACGGTCCTCTGATATTAAATGCTGTGTTGCTATTTCTCCTGTCACAGTATTGGTGTGGAATAAGGGTCACTATGGTATAAGTACCATTTGTAACCCAAGTCTCACTATGCTGCACACAGTGGATGTGATGTATACCAGCCTGACGAGTCTGATATGCAAAGCTATGGAACGCATCATCATGGACCTAATAAACAAGGATATACGGAATCTCTAAACCCTGGTTTCCACACAGTTTGATTTTGTGAAGGGTAGATCATGCCTGCTCTACTTGGTCGACTTCTTTGAGTCAGTCACCAGAGCTGTGGATGAGGAAAAGGTGGTTCATACAGCCTGCCTTGATCTGGCCAAGGCCTTTGATACCATTTCCCACTCAGAAATCATAGAAAAACTTACTAAGCCAGGCATCAACCCCTATATCACTAGGTGGGTTGAAAACAGGCTCAATGATAGAACCCACAGTGTGAAAGCAGCTGACTCCAAGTCAGACTGTCAGCCAATCATGAGTGGAGTCCCACAGGGTCCGGTCCTGGGTCATCTCCTGTTTGGTATCTACTTCTCTGAAGTTCAGGCCAACACAAAGGGATTCTGGCTGACAAAGTGCGCAGATGGTTGCAAGTTGGGAGCTATTATTAACTTCCTAGGTGATGTTGACATCCTGCAGAAAGGCCTTACTGAGACCAATGACTGGTGTCAGAACCATGGCCTTAAGCTCAATGCCAAAAAATCTGTTGTCATCCCCTTTGGGAAAAACTCAGTTCCCATGAATTACCACATTGATGGAGTCTATTGCACAGACGGGAGTTTTTGGGACACAAATCTATCCTGCCAACAAGTTCTATTAATGCCACAGACCAGGTTAAGGCTTTGCTTGCAGGTTGAACGAGTGGAGTTTGTCTTATGGATATGCAGCAACTCCATCAAGGCTGGGTTTGAAATGGCCATGTATGCCAGACACAGGTCACCTCTGAGCGGTCTGTATGAGACTGAGTAGAAGGACAGGGATTTTAGCCTATCTGTATAGGATAGGTGTTTGAGACCCTGGATTTTCCTGGTCGGGAACCTCTGTGATCTCTCCAACTGCTGCATGTGCTTGGAAAGGTATATGCTGAAGGGGGCATTGCACTCGATAATGGGTCTGATAAGGGAGGAGTACAGGGATGTTATGACCTTCTTGCTCCTGGATGAAATGCCCTTATTTATGAGGTGGGTCATGTAGAAAGCCTTCTGTACAACGGAAGCAACATAGTGGTCAAAAGTCAGGTTGCTATCAACCTGGGTGCCCAAGTCCCTCACGACTGACTGCATGCTTAGTTATTAATGTGATGATTAGTGAGGATGATATTTTCCCCAAAGGGGATAATGATACATTTCTCGGCATTCAGTTTGAGGCCATGCTTCTGGCACCAGTCATTAGTTTGGGTAAGGCCCTCTTGGAGGATGTTCACATCAGTAGGGGAATTTAAGACAGTGCCCAGCTTTCAGTCATCTGCAAACTTGGTCAGCCACAGACCACTGGTTTTGGCTTGCATCTCAGAAAAGTATATCCCAAACAGCAGAGGCCCCAAGACTGATTCTTGGGGTACACCACTCATTACTGGTCTACTACTAGTGGTGACGTCCCCTACTTTGACTGAGTGGGATCTATCAGTAAGCCAGTTAGCTACCCATTTGGTAACATATGGGTTGATGCCTAGGTGGGAGAGTTTATCTATTATGACCGAGTGGGGAATAGTGTCAAAGGCTTTGGCTAAGTCAAGGTAGGTGGTGTGTACCATCTTTCCCTCATCCATGGCTTTGGTGACTGTTTCAAAGGAGTTGACCAAGTTTAACAGGCATGATCTCCCTCTGACAAACCCATATTGTGTAGGCTCAAGCGTTTGGAGGTTGCCAATGTCTTTGTTTATTAGGTTCATGATAATGCATCCCATGGCCTTGCAGATCAGGCTAGTTATGCTGATGGGCCTATAATTGCCTGGGTCAGTGGATGCTCCACATTTGTATAGAGGGATGACAGTGGCTGTCCTCTATTCAGCTGGGATGAAGCCGGTGCTCAGGCTTTGGTTTCATCCAAAACACACTCAGGACTTCATCAGAACTTCTTTTAAGATACATATCCAGACTTATATACCCTCCACTCACTTAACTGTTAAATGATGTGATAAAATCAACCTGATTAATTAACTGATGACAGTTAACAGTTAAAACAGTGAGGTATGTAAAATATATACAAAATACAAAAGTACAAAAAATACCTGAAAAATAAAAAAAAACTTTTAAACCAGCACTGTACATTACAACTTAGCTGACACCACCTTTAAAATGGTAATAAAGAAATCATTTCATTTAAACTTGGGGTGTGGTTAGTCTCGAGACAACTGCCAAAATAACTCTCTATATTTCAGCATAACAGTGTTTCCTTTGAATTGTCTTTACACCACTTATTTTTGGTCAAGGTAAGCAATTCCTAAAAGGTAAGTCACACTGGAGAGTAATGTTTATTTAATTCAGTTCTTGTGTTTTTTCACAAGAAAACTGACAGTTTTGTATATTATTTAAGTTTTAGATAAGATTATTTTATATAAATTATTAGTGAATTGATACTCATCTCCCTCACAAGTATGCTGACAAAAGTACTATGTTATGTGGCAACTAACGAAATTGCTGCCACACCATACAAAACTCACTCTGACGTCTACATTTGTAAACAAAATTCACCTCGAGCATACAGTCTGACTCTGTGACATAGGATTAAAGCCGTGATTATAACTTAGATGATCCAAGCTTGAATAACAGCTTAGGTATTGGAAGAGTCAGATAGGAAGAGGTTGCTTCAGTCAGCTAATTACCACCATGTAAGCTGAGGCTTATGTGACACCAAAACCAGCCATGACCAGGGATGTGGGCTTATCCTTCAAAAACTGATGACAGTACCCTGATTAATGTGTGGATGGTGGATGCCAATGATAGTTGAAACCACTTCCATGGCTGCTTGCATGATGGCCCCTCTGGTCTGCGCTTATCTCTATGCTGGGGATATGCGATATCCAGTACAAGGAATGACTGGAATCTAGACTAATAGGAAGCGACTTGAGGTAAAAAACATAAAAAAACAGTTTTAGCACAGACTCGCACAGAGCCAGAGATAGCTTTCTAGTGCACTCTTCACCTCTCATAACTGGCACCCCAAAACTCTACGTTGAAGAGCAAAAAACAATGGGACCGGACGGTGTCCCAGGCTGTGTCCTACATGAGCTCAAAGATGAACTAACCCCTCACCTAAACACATTGTTCAAACTCAGCCTCTCCACAGGCTGCATACCCATAGAGTGGCACACAGCAACGGTTATTCTGCTCCACAAAGGTGGAGCCACAACAGACCCCGGGAACTATCGCCCTATAAGCCTGACTAGCTTGGTCTGCAAGGCTATGGAGTGCATCATCATGGAACTCATTAACAGGGACATTGGGAATCTCCAAACACTGGACCCTACCCAGTTTGGCTTTGTTAAGGGTAGATCATGCCTCCTAAACCTGGTGGACTTCTTTGAGACAGTTACCAAGGCTATAGATGAGGGAAAGGTGTTACACACAGCCTACCTTGACCTCGCTAAGGCCTTCAACACCATTCCCCATTCTGGTATTATAGACAAGCTCGCCAGCCTAAACATAAACCCCTACGTCACAAGATGGGTTGCCAACTGGCTCATGGACAGAACCCACATGGTGAGAGTTGTGGGAGCTAGGTCCGACTCTAAACCGGTTACAAGTGGCATTCCCCAGGGTTCAGTCCTAAGACCCCTCCTGTTCGGCATATACTTCTCAGAGGTACAGGCAAGCACAGGAGGGCTATGGCTGACCAAGTTCACAGATGACTGCAAACTAGGGGCTATAATTAACTCTCCGGCTGACACAGACATCCTCCAAAAGGGTCTAAGACCCCTCCTGTTTGGCATATACTTCTCAGAGGTACAGGCAAGCACAGGAGGGCTATGGCTGACCAAGTTCACAGATGACTGCAAACTAGGGGCTATAATTGACTCTCCGGCTGACACAGACATCCTCCAAAAGGGTCTCACTGAGACAGATATCTGGTGTCAAAATCATGGCCTCAAGCTAAATGCCAAAAAGTGCATAGTCATCCCCTTTGGAAAAAACAAAGTATCCACAAACTACCACATAGGTGATAGTCCCCTAAATACGGAAGACGTAATAAAGGATCTGGGGACCCAAGTAGATAGTAATCTCACCTTTGATAATCACATTGCCAAAGTGGTTAGAAAATCCTTCTACATGGCCCACCTAATCACAAAAGGTTTCACATCCAGATCAAAAGAGGTCATTGTGCCCCTCTACTCATCACTCATCAGACCCATCTTAGAGTACAACGCCCCATTTGGGATGTACCTTACAAGACACCTGCAACAGCTGGAAAGACCACAGAAGTACCTCACCAAGAGGATCACTGGCCTCAAACTGATGCTTTATGCAGCTCGACTGAAGAAACTCCAGTTGTACTCAGTTGCATACCGCCTACTCAGAGGTGATCTCTGCCTGACATACAAGGCCATGTCCAACCCAGAATTGATGGACATGCTCCACCTAAAGAAAATCTTATCCCCTCCTGCTCTAGGGATCTAAACCTCACCACAACAATAAATAGGACGTGCTGGAAGGATAGATTCCTGTCCCAGAGACTTCCCATGCTTTGGAACCAGATCCCAATCTACATTAGGCTGAGTTCCTCTCTAACACTCTTCAAAAGAAACCTTGACGAGTGGATGGGAAACAGAAAGTTTACCTCAGGGATCACTTCGGTGGCTCTGCTGAACAGAGGCACAGGGGACTAATCTAAGGGGGCAGTGAAAGCCAACACATTCTGGCTAGGCGGGCTTATAAATGCCTTCGGGAAGATAGTCTAGTACCCACCTATGAACCTATGAACCCAAGTCCTCTGTCTCTCTCTATGACTTAATGCTAAAAAAGAAAGAAACAAAGCTTCTTTCTTCTTCATAAAACTGTAGCAAATTGATTGAAGTGACTTGCTACAGTTAAATGACCACACATGAAGCTGTTGAGTCATGACTGCAAATACTGTAGTGGTATTAATTTCTGAATGCTTGAACTGTAAACCTCTCCCAGTGGCAGAAGCCAATCATGCTGTCTTACACCTTGTGCATGGGGCAGCTGCCGCCTTTGTCCTGCAGTAGCCATGCTTCTGGACTCATATTTAAAATTTGGAGTGCAGTCACTCTAGGATATCTAGTTACAACACAACACAAAAGAGAGTTCAAGAGAGCTAAGAATAACGAGTGAAGAGTTTTCCTTATGCTTCATAGAAAGAAAATTAGGTGAGTAGGTAACGTGACTTTTGTCACTTATTAATACAAGGACACTACAAATGAAAGTCCATTGTGAATGCACGTGCTTCCCCAATGTCCTTCCAGACCATTATCTTACTTTTCAACCAGCTGCTTGGGACTGAATCTAATACAGGTGCAATCTACAGACTTGAAGGTGAGGGGGCACAGGTGTAAATCGTCTCTAATCAGTCAACTACTCTGCTTTCCCTGTCACTGGGTAGTGGATTGTTGGTTGGACCCCAGAGCATCCCTTGCTGTCTATGGGCACCATGGTTGAATCATCAGTTGGAGTCTTGTACAAATACTAAAAGGAGCCCACAATCCTATAGAAATGGTCAGTCTTTGTTAGAGCAGGATGTTGGAAATTCACCTCCACAGATGCACCAGTAAGTTTATCTGCCAAGGCTTCAAAAACTAGAGAAATAGCTAAGCATTTAGGCTCCAGTAATCCCAGAAGTACTCTACAGATTTTTTGGGCATCCAAACAATCCTTATCTTCTCACTTGAAGAAGAAGTCAGTCATTCTACTGAGGGTGAAATGAGAAATCTACTGGTTAGGAGACAGAGAATAAGGTGGCCTCTGTGTTTGTCATAGAAGAGAGGAAGGAGGATATCTGTCCAACATCAGTCAGTTTATTGGCTGACTCTGAGTCTAAAGAATCAGATTTTTCAAGTAGAGGAGTTTTCATCTTCCTTTTTTGGCTGAGTACCACTGACAATAATGGCTGATCTGCAAGAGGCTGCAGTTTCTTAAGAAAAACATGAAATCCTACAAAATTAGAAAGGGGCCTGGTCACAGGAGAGGGAGTGAGACCCGTTCAGCACAGGCTGAGGCAAAATGGTAGTTATCCATATTGGGGGTATGGCTAGGAATGGTGGCTACCTTCAAAGTCTCCGGTCACTGGTGGGTAAAATGATTTCAATGCAGGAACCATGAATATCCCTGCATACAAGAAGTGAGGGAGTATCAGTATTTCCCTTGATTACCAGGATACAGGGATTGGAATCAGGTGCCAATGAAGAAGTATTCATACAGACCAACATCTGATGGGATTCAACTTAGGAAAACCTGCTTTCTTCTGATAGTATGGTGGCCTGTAAAGGGGCATTGTCAATGGCCTTGGTCCAAGTAGACATCAGGAATAGGAGCTACGAAAGTGCTTCAATGGAACTGATGCCCAAAAACGTAAGAGGGCCTTGGGACTCGATAAGTAAGTCATTAGCCCACCCTGTATCTGTACTTGTGTGGGTGATTCTCTGTGATTTGTAAGTGGGTTATCCACAAATGATCTGGTAAATGTCATGGTGCCCTAGAGAAGACACACAGCCTTTTTGCATTTAAGTAATTTTGGAGATCTTTCATTGTTTGATGTTCTTCGGACTGAATTTCACACAATATGGACAAGGAGCGACATTATGCTGTGAGTGCAAACAAAATTGAGACTTGCTATGAAAGTCTTGATTGGGAATTTGTTGCAAGAAATACACTTGTCATTTTATATACTGATGTCTTACCTGACAGCTGACAACTAGTAATCTATAACAAGCTATAGCAGTAACTGGCATCCTAAAGCCACTGCATAAACAGGCAAAGCATTAACCACAGGATAGTTCTGTAACAGGGTACTTACCTATACTCTGTGCCAAGAAAGAACGGAAGATGGGTAAGAGACCCGCAAGATCGAGTTCCAAAATGTGAAGACTGAATGGCCAAAAGAACAGACATACATATACAAAGTAAGAGATAGCATTTCTCAGAATATTCCCTTTTCTCCAAGGTATGGCAATCTCAGAGTTCGTATATATAAGTTTGGGTGGGTGTAGAGTGGCTTGTCCCCTGTGAAAAAAGAAGTTTAAAGTAGAAGAGAGATTTTTGATATTCACTCTTCTCTTGTGTTTTTGTTCTCAATAGGGAGCCCTGAAGATGGTTTGGATGGATGTTTCTATTATATCACAGGCATCTTGACACTGAAGTGAGACAATGTCCACCTGGCTAAGATGGAGAAGGGTGGAAAGTTTTGTAAGTCAGACCAGATGTTAGTCTTCTCTTACATCTGCTATCATGTTTTCCATGCATGCATGAAAACTCAACACCTATCAGCCCTTTCCATCAAATTTATTACCCATCACTAATGCATTCTCCTTTACATATAGCTCATCTGTTTTGCATTTTCTCCCTGTTGTAATTTCTGGGGTGCCTGCAGGTCTGCATATCAACCTCGCCTACAGAACAGTAACACCCCTCATTACCAGACATGCAGGCTTTTAAATCCAGTTCTCATATTGACATCCTCTAAGATCTCTTCCTGCTGCAATCCCACATTCTTTCTTCATCATAAGACTCTGCTCCTCTTTGTTTCCTTCCTGAAGAAATTCTATGCATTAAATTCAAAATACATCAAGACAAAAGATTAAACATTGAAAGCCTGAGAACTTTAGCAACAACAAAAAAAAACTGAAAAACATTTTTTATTTTTTTCTGTGAGGAAATCTCCCTTCACATATAGAGAGTTTCACATTGTTAGTGCTGATTTGTTTTTTGCAACTATTAGACCCTGTCTTGGTCTTTAAGCCCGTTCATTCCCTTTACCAGGTGAGAGCTGAGTCAGAGGGGTTGTCATCCTGGAAACCAGCAGGGGGTGTTTCAAGGATTTTCCATATTTTTCTTCCAAGACTAATCATGTATGCAGTCAACAAGGCACCTGGATGAAATGCCTGCAGAGGACATCCCCTCACTTTACACAAGGGACATTCCCTCCAAGCAACCCTGACCTTCCCCAACAGACTAAGTTGTGGGTTCCCTAGGCTCCCATGAGGGAAATCACAGTGCCCTGTATGCCCCTGAATGCACTCAAACTTAACCCTCCCCTGGGAGAAGTGAGTGGGTCATGCCCCTTTACTCCCCCCTCTTTCAAGGCCAAGGCTACTAATCATACCCCAAATCCCCTGTGTTGCAGTCAGGGTGGTGTCCTTCCATACTAAGTCCTTCTTCTAAGTTTGTGCAACCAAGTAGTTATAATCAGTGGTAAGCATTTGACACTTAATCACCCCTCCTTGTCCATTCAAATGTCAACTTCTCAGTCTTTCTTTCTTCTTTATAAAGCCCACCTGTATCATAAAGTCGAGTTACATCCCACCTCTTCTGTTTTATTTTTATTTTTATTTATTTGTTTCAGACAAAAGAGCCTCTTATTAACTGTGACCTTCTTATAGAAATGAAATACGTAAAGCATATTTACATAGAATAACTAGGAAATGCATACTATGATACACTACATCCACAACAATTGTAATACGTTTATGAATACAAAAAAAAAAATACATGCAAAATAAAAATATAGTAGCATTTGTTTGGTTGCTTTTACCACCAGGCCACAAATCAGATACCAAATGGCAGTGACTGAGTCGTAACATGGGGATAGACTGTTTCATGAAACGATGTAGACTAGATCATGTGCTGTTACTAACGCCGGACTCATTTACTTCTGCAGTTGTTGCAGTTCCCTTTACTAGCAGAGACTGCAGTTTGGTTATGCTTTTCATATGGTTCTTGCAATGTCCATAATTACCCATGACCAACTTCTCCTAACCTATTTAACTTCCATCGTATCCATGTTTGGCACATTCCCACATGCTCCTGTAATGGAGAAGAACATACAGAGGACATCTAAAAGGTTATGGTCACAAGCCACCCCCCCCCCAGGAGTTTAACAGTGACTTAGTACTCATTTACATCTCCAGCTGTTTCTTGATCATGCTCTGTCCCTCTTCGTTTGTGCATACTTTGTCATGCTTGCACAGAGAATACATGTTTGATATATTTCCACAACTTACAAATATTATTATTTGTAAAGCAGGCTATCAGGCAGACACCAAGTTCTCCTATTCCTTATTGCTTGTCTGTATTTGCTGTCAGAACTGTCAATACTTATAGAAAGCCAGTCATTCACTCCACCTTCATGGAGAGATCAGACATTTCAGGATCTTATGCATTAGCCCCACACACAAGTGCGGACACACACACACGCACATGCACACACACACACACACACACACACACACACACACACACACGCACACGCACACGCACACGCACACGCACACACACACACACACACACACACACACACACACACACACACACACACAATACAGCATAACCTCTTTTCCTACCTTTTATTATAGATTTGAGGAGGGTCTACATATTTGATAGTTATTCCACACAGATTCTGCTCTATATCTCCTTATGTGTTTATCTTATTCCCTTTATTAAGGAGTTGACTAATACCAAAACCCAGTTCTCATTCTCTCTACCTTCTAATCTTCCTAGATTTACCCTGTTCCCTCTCTTTCTTTCATCAATCCATCTTTCATTGCAGTCATTTAATACTTGCTTTCTATTTTTTATTACATATTGGGCTTCCCTTTATTAGTCCTTTACTATCAACCTAATTCAAATCTTACTTCCACTTCTACACTCTCATTAGTAAATGCTAACAGTTTTAGAATTCTTCTCATACCTCATCAGCCACCTCTTTTCAACAGTCACCTTCTTTCCAAACTCTTTTCTCCTGTTTTGCTTTTTGCAGTGCCATCATGTTGTTCCCTGTTAGCTCCCCCAACTGCTCTTATCCAGGCCTTTGTTTAAGAACCAGCACTGACCCTGCATGTCAGGCTTCTACCCAAGTAGCAATCTGCATTCCTTCTATCAAACCCCATCCTATACCCCCACAGGCCCACATTTTCAAACAATATCCTTCCTTATCTGTACCTCACAGAGAACAGTCACTTTCCCACTTACCTGTCCCACCCTCTTCAACTAAATTTATGTTGGATATCATTATCATGTAACCTTCCCTTGTCCTATTAAACTCCTACCACAATCATCTGACCTCATCCGCCTCCTTTAGCCACTTGCAGGTTGTTCATGTCCACCCACATTCTCTACAACTCTCCCATATGCATAACCAACCACATCCCCAACACTTGATCAAAGCTATTCCACTTAGACTCCCACCTTGAACGTCTAGTCATCCCACAGTTTGACATCCATCTACCTTCATATCTCATATATCCCCAGACTTGTTATATTCAGTCCCTTCCTCCACTAAAGAGCTTTACGAAGCTACTGGCTACTTTATTCTCAAAATCTATGGATCCACAGCATACGTGTTAGCTCACCTGGACATTCCAGAAAGGGACATATCCACATCTACCCATATAAACTTAAAGTGTTAATGCATATCCTCCAGCAATAGTGGATCACTTGCTTAACTTGCTTTCAGCCTAACACTAGGAGGTCGATTAATAACAGTTTCCATGGCTAAATAAAAAATATATCAGTGACTGGGTTTTAGACTTGCTAATCTAGTTCCATTTAATTCCCTCCCATCATCAGTGAAGAATGACCATTAGAGGGCGTCAAGAAATATTATATCGTACCTATGAAATTAGGAGTCAATGAAACTTGAGTAAATGACATTTGGCTGAATACTAAAATACTGCATCCAAATGGTTGAAGCACCACTTGGCTGAGTGCCAATTAAGTAAAGCACCATACAGGCAAAAGCATCCAAGGTAAACTATATCAAAAAGCAATTTTTTTTTTGTTTGGACAAGTCCACCTCCATCAACACTCACCCTTACTTTAATATACTAACTCCATGGCCATACCATCACAGGAAAAAAAAGACATGTAATCCTATTACAAATATGAAGGTATCTGTGGGAACGTATCCTTGTGGTCATTGTAGTGCATGTACTTATATTGTTATATCGTTTACTTTTATTAATGGGTATGCATTTTATCCATCTGAAGTATTTAATTGTGAAACAGAGGGTGTAATTTATGCCCTTCAGTGCTCATGCAGTCTTGTATATATTGAGGAAACAAAAAGGAAATTTAAATGCAGATTGCAAGAGCATGTTACGAATATTAAGAATAAAAGGGTTGAAAGTCCGGTGGTTAAACATTTCTTTGAGTGTCATAATTCAAATCCACGTGATTTAAGGGCTACAGTTTTAGACAAAATACTGGTAGGCTTTTGTTTTGTCCCAGTTAGAGGTTGCCACAGCAGAACTCTGGTCTGCTGATGATTGGTAGTTGATTTTTATGGTGCCAAGTTGCCAGCCTGATGCTCAACCTTCAACAAAGGCACACCCATTCACACATGTCTTTCAGAGGCCACTTGACCACAGGGAGGACATGCAGACTCTACAAAGAAGGCACTCCAGCTAAGAATTGAACAGGAGAACCTCTTGCTGTGAGGCAACAATGCTACCGCTGTACCACCGTGGCTTTTGTTCAGATGATTTGTATAAAAGGAAATTAATGTATAAAGAAAGTGTATATATTTTAAAGTTTAACACTATGTCCCCTTTAGGACGTAATTTGGAATGTAATTGGAGGCTGCTTATTTGAATTAATTGAATTTTAATTGAATAATTGGGTTAGAATTGTGTATTTAAATAGGTCTGTTAACTGATGGTTTTATACATTCCTTGAAGGCTTTGTCGAAGCGCTGGAGATCTATTAAACTTTTGGACAGTTCCTAGCTGTTGTTTTTTGATTTTGGTTTTATTCTTTTGTGGTTGTTTTTTTTTTTAATATCAAAAAGCAATTTTTTTGTTTGGACAAGTCCACCTCCATCAACACTCACCCTTACTTAAATATATTAACTACATGGTCATACCACCACAGGAAAAAAAAATACATGCACAGGGAATCACTGTCACTATGCAAACAAAAGCTGCATTTCAGCAACTACTGACTATACACAACAGCTGCTGCCATTGGGAAAAAAAACAGATGGGTGGGAGTTTGGCATAATGGTTAAGGTGTTTACCTTACGGAAACAAGGTGCAAGGTTTGATCCTCCCAGGGGGTAACTGGCTAGGCTTAAAATGGCCTGAAAGGGCTGCTAGCCCAGTACTAAATTATAAACATTTTTATGTACTTGTATGCATTTTTACTTCTCTTTACAGAACTATATCTAACTATGGCACATTCAGTTGAATGTACTTTCAGCCAAATGACCATTCCACTAAATGGGTATTCAGTCATTATGCTACACTGTTCTGGAATTCAAACTAAAGACCACTTAGCCATCTGTTAGGAAACCTAAGTTATATATCTTTAATCTGAGAAGTGTTTCACCCATTTGATGAAACACTAACATGTTTTCAGCTTTATGTTATTTTGAATTGCCTTGCTTAATAGCACTTAACTATCTTTTATAATGACATTTTTATTGTTTTCATATTTTTTCTTGTAAAGCACTAGGGAGTGAAGTCAGAGAATGAAATCTGTTACTGCTATTATTTTTATTACATTTAACACCTTTTATTTCTAAAGTGGCAGCCTATTCAGAAACAGTTCCATTCATAATTTGTAATGAAATCAAACTATTTAAATGTATAAACACAAACAATTTTTAAAGACAACTGAGGTATACTGGTATACTAGGACAGCTGCTTGAAAAGGCAATGTATCCAATCACAGTACCACAGTGTCCTAATGCTCTTTTTTCACAAAGCAGTGTAGTCACTGACATGTGCATGCACATACAGACACACAAATGTACACGGAAACAAACATGCACACAGACACACACACGTGTGCACACACATACACTCAACACACTGCACATACACACACACACCATATACATGCACACGCACACAGACATCCATGCACACACACACACACACACACACACACACACACACGTGTGCACACACATACACTCAACACACTGCACATACACACACACACACCATATACATGCACACGCACACATACATCCATGCACACACACACACATCACACAGCATGCACACACGTGCACACAACATACACACACATGCACACAGCATACACACACGCACATGTATACACACACACACACAGAAATGCACACACACGCAATTTAACAGTGAGTGTTTCACAAACAGATGTGTGTGGTGGCTTAGTGTTAATGCTCTTTTTGCACACAGAATTAGGGTCTGAATTTTAATACAGACTTCTAGTTACTGTTGATACAGAACTTTTTATGTCCTCTCTATGTCTGCCTTTCTTTTCTCAGGGTGCTCCAGTTACCTTGCACCTTCCCAAAACACAATAATTCATAGGTTAGTACTAAGCTAACTGCCCTTGTGAGCCATTTTAAGCCTAGCCAATTATCCCTTGTGGGACTCAAACCCTGCACCTTGTGTTTGTAAGGCAAACATCGTATTTATTTATTTATTTAAATTTGTTGACCGGGCGTGTCCGACTGGACGTGGGTCCATTTTCAGCGGAGGCCCGGGGAGAAAAGCTCCACAGTAAAATAAACAGACAGTATTTACATTGGATTACATAGCGATTAACAATTTAACATAGAAATTACTTACAACATATTTACAGATGAAGAACATAGTACATCAGTAGACAACTAGAATCTTTATCTGTGAAGTACATAACAGGCATTAACAAATGTAACAATGAGAAGTTCCTGCTGTATAATAAGTACTAGGCTTGTGAGCATCTGAGCTTGCTATCATCTAGGTAGTTAGTGGAGGTGAAAGAAAGGTAGTAGTTGGATGGGGTGGATGATATTAGAGTGGGAGTTGCAAGGGCATAGCCAGCATGTTTTTAGGTGCACTTTTAATAAAGTTTTGAAGTTGGTGCATGATGGTACGGAGGTAACTGTGGGTGGGAGTGAGTTCCATAATTTGTCTATGGCGCAAGAGAATAGTGCTTCACCAGCAGAGTTATTGGCTTTAGTGATCTGCAAGTGATTTTTGTTGCTGGATCTTAATGGTCTGGTGGTGCGATAGGGTTGGAGTAGATTCTGGAGGGATGGGACATTTAGTGGATGGTTTACTAGTTTGTGGGCGAGTGAGAGTTGATACCACTGAAGCCATCTTAGCCATTAAGCCACCCTACCAACCCAGATTGATTAGTTATATGAAATGTTCCAGCTATATGTTGTGTTTACCCCTGCCCTTGTGGCCCACATCATACAGAAAAGTGTCCAAGAATGATTAGTTCACTTATCCTGTTATTAATGAGTGTTGTGGGGGGTACAGTGCTGCAAATCAATATATAAATAAAAGTGGGGAAGAGGGATCAAAACGGAAGCACAATATCATAATCTCCCACATTCTACACTTGGAATAACAGCATGTGGTCAGAAACAAATAGGAAGGGTATAAAGCAAAATAGAAAAGGAAGATGTTTGACGTGTCAGGTCATTGGTGACATGCATGTCTAACATGTCACAGGTAATATCGTACATTATTCCTGTAGTCTCACAAAGTAAGACATTCCTTGCTAAATAACATTAATAGCACAAGTTATGTTCATTTTCACAGCATCAGACGTATGGATGGATATGGACACGAGCTAGAGTTTCTTACTAAATCCACCCCCTCACCCAGCGGCAGACAGGATATGAAGAGGAGGTTATAAATGTATATTTCTACCAGCATTAAGTCTGACCTATGAGTTTCTATATAAGCAGAAAACAGTGTCCCACACTACTCACTTGAATTTTATTTCCAAAAAAATGTTTTTTTTTTCTTCCCAAGTTTTGGGCAAGTATAAATTAGGTGATCCTATTTCATTTGTTGAGTACACTTCCCAAATATGTAACTTTTTCTACTACTGTTCTTCACAGAGAATGGCTACAATGGTTTGTATATATATTAGCATTGATTTCGAGTTTTTGAGGCTTTTACATATATTTTTTTTCTCTGCAGCTGTACAATGGTGACGTCAATATATATGTAAGTAAGGATGATCTGAGGGCAAAAGCTCTCATGTGTGAGTTACAGAGGGGACTTAGACACAGAAAACACTTTTTTCTTACATCTGATTGAAGCTTTGGCTGGTTTAGTTACATTGTTGCATAAAGGAACCATTTCTCTCATCCTTTTTACCTATAATGTGACAGAGAGCAGTTCAGCACTACATATGATGCCATGTCATTTCATATGATGCCATGTCATTTCATATGATGCCATGTCATTTATTATGATGCCATGTCATTTCATATGATGCCATGTCATTACATATGATGCCATGTCATTTCATATGATGCCATGTTATTACATATGATGCCATGTCATTTCATATGATGCCATGTCATTACATATGATGCCATGTCATTACATATGATGCCATGTCATTTCATATGATGCCATGTCATTTATTATGAGAATGACACATTTCATTTTTATTTCTCCCATTACAGATTTTATACTTATAAAGTTTAAACTCAGAACAGTTAGGACAGAATGTGGCTGTGTTATAGTGTTAATGTGACACGGTGTTCCCTTTTGAAGAAGCCTCTATTAATGCATAAGGGACAAGGAATGGAGCGTTTGAGGGAGGGTCTTAACACAAGTTTAATTCTATGTATTCATTTAGTTGTTTGCTCTCTTATTTGCGTGTATTTGGCTATCAGGATACAGCACTAATCTTCATGCACCATTTTCCAGATTCACCCATGGAGAACTCTGTTTAAATGACTTGATCAGAATAATATAGTTGACAGATGGAGGCTGATGGAATTGAACCCTGGACTATGGGAAGCAACTGGCTAACAGCTGATAGCCATGGTCCTGCATTAAATTCTATGATTTAGGTCCTGTGAAATGAACTTTATGGCATCTGAAATACTCAGTCAAGGAATCTAAACCTCTTCTGCAACATCACCAGAATAGTTTGGATGGAAAGGTGTATCTTGCATAGTATACCCCTGCTGTGGAACAGACTTCCCATCCATGTGAAACAAAGTTCGTCACTGTCCAAATGTATAACTTGGATGTATGGATGGGTAATAGAAAAGTTACCCCATGACTTCTCTTGTACTACTAGTGGACAGCGGCAAAACTTGAATGATTTATCCCATGCACAGGTACCTCAAATTATCTATGGTATGATCCCAATTATTCTCACTAGGAGCGATATATAATTGTCAACCATGAGTTGAGTACAGACAATCTAACACCAAATGGGATAGATTAATTTCAGCACAAAAAAGGAAAATTAGCTCAGGTTAAAAATGTCCTGCAAGGGCAGCTGTTCTATGAACCTGGTAAATTAACAAAATTATTTTGCATAGAATATTAAATAATATGCTTTGCCAGCACATTCTTGGTCAGACTCTCAGAGAGCAAAGAAGCCAGTTTTATGCCCCTATACCGCAAATGCAGTTATGTTTACTTCCTCACGTACTAATCCACCATCAGTCATATTCTCTTCCATGTGA
Source organism: Protopterus annectens (assembly GCF_019279795.1). Lineage (NCBI taxonomy): Eukaryota > Metazoa > Chordata > Ceratodontiformes > Protopteridae > Protopterus > Protopterus annectens. Next base: position 710,051,057 of record NC_056751.1, on the reverse strand, counting down.
AAATCATCCAGCCACCTTAACATATGCTTTCCTCCATCTTCCTGAAGAAAAGAGTACACACAACTTTATCAAGAGTCTGAGGATAACCAGAACTCATTTTCCGAGTCAAACACTTTATCCGAACTTATAGTTACTGAAATATGTTTTTTCTTTTTGTCAGCATAGTGTAGGTGAATAGTTTTCACATTGGCAAGTGTATTTATTCCCCAAATGAAAAATGAATAAAGATAAATATTTCACAGAAAATAGTTTCCAAAATCACACAGATCCCCTGCCATAACTGCTAACTTACCTTTATCCTACGCCTTTCAAACATACCTCCCTCAGATTTACTATAGCTTACCAGACTATTGCTCCAAATGATTAAAACTGTTGCTGAAACAATTACTTTTCATACTGCTGTTGCTGTCATTGTTACTACTATTACTACCGTTACTGTTATTGTTTCAGTTATTGTTGTTGCTGTTACTACTGCTGTTACATCTATTACTTTTACTAATGTTACTGTAGTACTTTTACTTTTGGTGCTGCCACTGCTTCTGCTACAATTATTAATATTAATATTCATATTAATATTAATATTATTCCATTTTCCATCCATGTTTTGAACATGTAAACTGCTCCTTGGACTAAATGTTGTAGCATGTTCTGACATATGTAAATAGGTATATTTTTTGCATATCATTGTATCTGTAAATATGTTTTGTTCATTTTGTTGCGATTCTCTTCACCTGGGTTGTGCCTGCAAATGTTCTGTTGAGATCACTGCACCACCCAGGTAAACAAATATAAATAAATAAAATAAATAAATTGTTACTGCTGCTGTTACTACAGAAAGTGTTACTACTGGTGTGAGTGTTATGGCTGTTGCTGCTAAGGTACTGCTATTGTTACCATTACTATATCTCCACTGCTGCTGCAATTACTACCACTGAAATTACTCCTATTACAGCTGCCACTTTAATGCTGTTGCTGCTACTAATGTTACTACTGACATTGCTGTTGCTGTTACAGATAATTCCAACATTACAGTGTTGTTGCTAGAGTCACTGTTTTTGCTACAGCTACCATTACAACTGTTTCTTTTACAACTTCAGTTATCACCACTGCTGCTGTTGATAGTAGTACTACACCTGCTGTTACTACTAACTATTACTGCTGCTACTACTATTATTAGTATTGTTAGACATACTATTACTGCTGCTACTACTATTATTAGTATTGTTAGACATACTATTACTGCTGCTACTACTATTATTAGTATTGTTAGACATACTATTACTGCTGCTACTACTATTATTAGTATTGTTAGACATACTATTACTGCTGCTACTACTATTATTAGTATTGTTAGACATACTATTACTGCTGCTGCACAACTACTATTGCTGGTACGGTTACTAGTATTACTGTTGATATTACTGCTATTAATATTGCTGCTACTGCAATCATTGCTACTGCTGCTACAACAATAATGTTATCATTACTGCTGCGACAACAATAATATTATTATAACTGCTGCTGTTGTTACTACTATCACAATTATTACTGCACTGTTGCTACCTATGATACTTAAACTATTTCTACTAACATTACTGCTGGTAGTATGACTATTGCTGTTACTATTGCTACACCTGCTACAGCTACTATTGCTATGTCATCTATTGATACTTCTAGTTTTACTTTTGTTACTACTGGTATTACTTGCACTACTGTTGCCACATGTACTATTACTACTGCTTCTTCTGCTTATGCTGCTACTTTTTCCACTTGCTTCTACTACTCCTGCAGCTATTATTACTACAGCTACAATTACTAATGTTGCTAATAATGCTATTGCCAGTACTACTGCTACTATTGTTGCTGTTATTACTACTGTTGCCAATACTTTTGCACAACTTCCACGTATATTGCTACTAATGCAGCTGTTGGTATTACAGTTACTGCTATTTCTACTGAAACTGCTTGAGTTACTGCTCTTTCTGCTACTTCGACTGACAGAGTACCTCTGTTTACTGTTTCACAGTTCCAGAGTCTGAAGTTCAGTGCTGAATTTGGGCTACTGCATGTATGGAATTTGTATGTTCTTGCCATGTCTACATGGCTTTTCTCTGGATATTTAAGTTCCTAGTCGCCACACCAAGACATGTTGGTTAAGTTGGTTTATGTAAATTGTCTGTATGCACATTAGATTTAGCCTTGTCTTTATAATGTTGTTCATAGCTAAAAAAGGGTCACTGGACCACATCTCTTACCAGGTTAACAAATACAGAAAAATACAGAAAAACAAACAAAAAAACTGTAGCTGCTGCTAATACCACTTTTTTTATTCATGAGTCCTGTATTTTGGAAGAACTGTGCACTTATTTTAAAGATCAGTTCATGCACATGTGATGCAAACAAGTTCCTCACTGGATCCTACTTCTGAACTTTTTAAAGGCATGTGTAAGGAAATATGTTGTTTTCTATCTGTCATCACAGCTCACATTCATGAGAGAAAATGGTATTATAATCTGAAAAGAAAGGTGTGGTTTAACTTTTTTCTAGATCACAGCTGTCCAACCTTTTTGGTTCAGGGGCCAGTTATCATAATTACCATGTCCAACATGTATCTTCTCAGGCAAAGCAGTTTGTTGTGGGACATGACAAGGAGTGGATAAAATGCTGTGGTTGGCTAGATGGTGTCCCGTGTTCATTGGATGAATACTTCTGATCTAGCTGAATTGTATTTCAAAGATTTTAAAATAATGATGTCAGTTTGTTAACCTGAAAGGCCCCCCTAGGCACATAATCCCTTTTCAGGGGAACCCCAGGAGCAATGCCTTATTAAGTGACTAGGGAAATGAAAATTAAGGTAATCGAACCTTGTACCACATCACCTATGCCTTACAGCCCTAACCATCCATGCCAACTGTCTGACAATCTCTATTTAAGAAAAATTGTCATAAGTGTGTATTCATAAACACATATTTCTTAGTTGCAACAGGGAGCTGTGCAGATACTTACCTCTCCCCCCTATGACATTGTGCGTTAGGAATTCAGTTTATTTTGTTTTACTAAGTCTCCTTATATGATGCTACATTTCTTTCTGCGGTATAGCAGTAACATCATCTTTATCATAGCTTCTCTCACCCTCTGCACCCACAATCCTAACAAATCATTCATATGGACTTCAGTGCATGCATAAACGCTGCTATAGGTCATGACGGATCTGCTCGGGGGATGCTTATCGTTGGCTCCTTTATGTTACCTTGATGCAAAATGCAGCTTCTGGACATAGAAAACACCCATTTTCTTACAACTTTTATTTAAGAGTAGCTTCTTTTGTTGAAGTCTATAGCTTTCATAAAACAAGCAGGACCTTTTAATGGTTTAATGCATTAATATTCAGTTTTTTATGTTTCTAAAGAGCTTGTTCATAATTATGAAGAAAATGCAAAAGAGACATGGGGAATTCTCATACAACGTCTGCCCTATTCTTCCCACTTGCAAATTTTCTGTGCTTGCTGCTTTGCTAAACATATAAATGCATACATACAACTATTTCAGTCAGGGACATTAATGCCCTTCTAGCCTGCCAGCATACCAAAAACACTTGTTCCCATAATAAGTGTCCAGGCTGTTCTTAAAAATATTTAAACTAAACTACAACACCCAAATCCTCATATTAGAATTATATAACAAAAAGACACTCATTACAGCTAACTGAAGAAATTAAATCAAATATTTTATTATCAATAAAGCATACATCCTTTACACAATACTGGAAAGTGTTTAATTGGAAATGCTTGCACAGAGCATTATTAACTCCAGATAGAATTATTAAAATTAATTCTTCCTCAAAAGGGAAAATGTTGGAGGTGTGAGCAAATACACAATGCAGCTTGGAATCACATTTTTTTCGACTGTGTTAAAATTAAGCCATTTTGGAATGGTATTAATAACTTTCTACAAGCTTTATTTAATGAATCATTTTATTTAACTAAAGCTCTTGTATTATTAAATGTGAACGAAGGTCCTCATTTGAATAGGTCAAACTTGTATGTAGTATGGACTATACTTGCAATTTCAAGGAAGTGTATAACAAGAAGATGGAATGCAAACACAATACCAACTTTGGATGACTTCTACATCCTACTAGAGGACCACAGCATTATTGGAAATTAAAATTAAAGAACTAAGAATTTATCCAAAGCCATTTATCAGCAACCCTCAGGGAAAAGTCTTATCATTGATTGACACTATACAATACTTGATCAGACACTCTGATAACTGGATTGTTGTACTTTAAAGTAATTGTATATATTGAGCTCTGTTATAGTGTCAGGCTTATGTAAATAGTGTACATAGTTATTAAGATGTTGTATACAAATACTATGGAATTTATTCAACTGTATTTGAAAAATAAATTTTTGAGAAAAACAAAATATTTAAACTAGTACATGCTTTAATGTAATTTGGTAGTCTGTTCCATGCATCAGCTACTCTGTCAGAGAACCATTTAGTACACTTCTCATTCCTATAAAATCTTCTACATGGGTTGTCTGATGATTTTCTACTGCTTTTTGATAACCCCAAACACTCCCAGAGGTAGTTGTCTCTATATGCCCTATACCTTCTTAAATATCTATAAGAGACAATGTACAAGTTCAGATATTTCATTTTTTCATAATAACTTACATTTTCACATCCATGGATACCCTTGTTATATTTTCTCTGTACTCTTTCCAGTTACTCATGCTTGTTTTCCTATACGTTTGCCATATTATTATTCCATACTCAAGTTTGGGACTAATGTAACTAACAAACAATGACTTCATCATTTCTGATTTCCTAGACTTTATAAATGTTTTATACAACCTATAGTTCTATAACTATCACTAACCAATAGGTGAATATGATTAGAAAACCCCAAAGCTAGATCTACCCATATACCCAGGTGCTTAACTGAATCTACAGTTTCAATCACTGTGTGCTGTATTAAATACTTACCTTTCCAGTTTATGTCTCCCAAATCTCACATGCTTAGTTTTTGATGTATTTATCAGCATATTATTCTCCTGTGCCCAAATGGTCAATTTTGTCAAGTTCTTTTGCAGACATGCCTTAACTGTAACACACGTAATCAGTTTACCCAATTTCAGGTCATCTGCATATAGACTGTCGAACACCTCAGATGAAAAATTTTAAGTCTGAAAGATACAATCTAAGCAAGTAAGGGCATATGACAGAGCCCTGTGGAACACCCTAACTGTAACGAAGGATTTCACCTGTCCAATTGCTGTATGATAGTTGTCGTGTCCTATTTGTAAGCCATGCAGCTATCCATCTTATCAAGAGTACATCAATACCTAGTTGTTCTAATTTATTGATCCATTTTTTGTGTATGACCCTGTCAAATGCTGAAGTTAAATCTGTATAAATTACATCACAACACAATTTTTCATTCATAGCTGTTATTATATTGTTATAGAACATCATGTTACAGGTGGTAATAGATCTGTTTCAACATATGCATGCTGATATATGGTTTCGAGTGCCAACCTATCCAGTTCTGGCAATAACCTATCTAATATTACCCTCACCATTACCTTTCCACAACATGAAAGTAGATTTAAGGGTCTATATGACTCTGGGTTGGTCCTACTCCCCTTTCCCTTAAAGACAAGCTTAATAAGCGCATGTCTCCAGTCTTGAAAATATCCCCATATTTGTATGATCTAGTGAGTAATAGCTATAATGGTACTGTAAGTTCTTGCTGAGTGTTCTCAGGTCATTATTACTAATTCTCTTTCCTCCCTGTGCTTTGTTTGGATCCATTTTGCACTGTCCTTTTTCGATATAATCTAATCTTATTCCAGTTTTTGCAGTTACCTGGATGTCAGCAGGGCAACTAATCACCCCTTTTCTGGAACCAAACTGTTTTGTGTAAGATTTTGTAAACATATCTATAATGTGTTCTGTCTGAAAATAAATTTTAGAATCTACATACAATTTATCAATTTATTTATTTATTTATTTTACATTTGTTTACCAGGAAAGCCCAAATGGACACCAGTCTGTTTTCAGTGGAGGCCCGGGAAGATAAGCTCCAGTAAACAGTATAAATATGTAAACAAGAAAAAAAATCATAATATAACAATATAATACAACAAGTCAAACAATACGACAATATTGTGCAATACAGGATCTAGTAGAAACAATAACAAAAGAACAATACTTACATTTGGTAAAGAAGGAGATAAGTTACAATAGAATAAGGAAAGAGAATGTGATTTATAGTACAATAACAACAAATATGACAGATGTAGTTAGATATAAAGAGCTCAGAATTTGCATCTTTACTCCTTCCACATCATATGTATCTATAAAAAGCTTTCCTATTATGCTCAATATCTTTATGTAAATGTTCTTCAAAATTTTCTTCATCTTGTCTCACACTGTACTTAATTTGTTTCTCCAGCTTATCTATTTCAGTTTTCAAAGTTGTAGTTCGACTTCTCTTCCATTTCTTATATTTTTTGACTCTCAGCTGAAACAGGTATCTTGTTCTTATGGAAAGATATTTTCTTGACATTGTATGCCTAGATCCTGATCTTAAACATTTTTTTGATTTTTAGCACTCAAACAATTTATCTTTCAAAATGTTCCACATTCCATCCACAGTTTTTTCACTTTACACCTCACTCTAGTTAGTTTTACACAGTGACTGTTTTGCTTCCATATAATCTGTAATTAACCTTCTGTGCATTGGCTTAGATTTCAGTTTGGCAGAATTATCTAGTAACAAATTAACCATTATAACCCCATGATCACTGCACATCAATGGTGATAAAACTTGACTTGAAGTTATAATAATTTCTTTAGGAACACAAACATTGTCTAGTATGTTCTGTTCCCTGGTATGTTTTCTTTACAAACTGAAGCAATTGTTGTTCCTGAACATACGTTGTGAATAATTGCCTTACTAATGTTGTTGAATCAATATTATTCCAGTCTGTTTCTGGTAAATTTAAGTCCCTAGCTAATATTATTCTTCTCTCCTGCGTTTCATGTAAGAAATTTATGAATTCCTCTAGGTCATCAGCACTTGACTTTGGTGGTCTATACACATCAAAAACAATTGTTATATATTCCAGGGTGGTCTTTATTGTCACAGTTACACAGTCTATAGTATTGGTGTTATCAATGAGCATGTAATAATAACATGTCTCATAACTACCTTTAATCCCTATCATAACACCTCCACCTGCTTTTTTGTTAGAATATCTGTTACAGTAAAAACACTTATACACCGAAAGAAATGGTTTCCAGTCATTGTTTTTAACCATGTTTCATGTCCCATAAACAATAACAGCATCAATCTTGTGGAAATGTAGCAAACGTTCCCATTAAAAAAAACTTTATTGTTAATGCTCCTAACATTAACAACCATCAGAGATGCATAAAATGTTGCTATCTGTGAACTGTTACATTTCCGACCTGGTAAAAACCCTGCATAGTGTTTGTCAAATACTGCAAAATATCTGCTGCAAGAATTCTCTTCCCTGATCTTGACAAATGCACGCCATCCAGTCTGAACACGTGTGCCCAAAACTAGGCTTGGATGCGCTACACATTTCCATTTTTTAAAAGGGACATTTTTTCCATATAGGTATTTACCCAACAAAATATTTTCATTCACGGTGACCTGACTATCCTTTCTATATGTGATTTGTGGAAAATATGTCCTAACACCAGTACAGGCTATACTATCTAAGAGGGCTGTAAGTTCCCTACTAACAGTCAGAGAGTCCTTGTGGATGAGATCATTTGTAGTGACATGAATAAAAACAGATCCGTACTTCCTTACATTAAGACATTCCAAGGCTTGTCTCATACTATTTATGTTTGCTCCTGGCAAGCATAACACTATTTGATGTACATTATCTTCTCTGCAGATATAAGTATCAGTTCCTCTAATAATTGAATCTCTAATTACAAGAATATCTTTCGTAATCAGATCTGAAGAATCTTCAACTTCTAATACAGCAATGTCTGCTCTATCAGTTGTTACGAAGGATAGATCTTTATCACCATTAGTCATATTAATCCCACTGTATTCATGTAATTCTCATCCAGCTGGCTTTGTATACCCACAGCTTGAACCATGCTGTCAACATCTGTCTTTCTCTTCTTTTTTCTTACAGTAATGTTCTTCAATCCTTCCACGTTGAGTTTTTATTTCTTCCTTTTCACCTGTCCCTTGCCTCTTTTTTCAACCTTTTCTTTTGGAAAAATGATGCCTTTTTCTGTAGACTGAAGGTTTTCTGATAGAAAAATGTTATCATTCATTGTAATCTGTGTGTTACATAACAAAGCTGTGTCCTTTTTAGTGTGCATTCTCTTTACTTTACAGACATTTATCAGTTTCTTGTTCTTCCTTGTTATTTGTTGTGAACTTTCTTTCTTTCTTTTTTGTTTCCTTCTAAATACTCTGAATTCTCATATTGCTGAATACTTGCATCTAGAATTCCAAAGTTGTCAGGGGCATCGTCTTGTTTTTACAGGGGTTGAATGATCTTTAAAGACAATAGACCCATAATTTCCTAGATGTGTTCTGTTTGCTTTTTGCCTAACATTATTTATCTGACCAGTCCAGTCTCTGATGTATGTAACAACAGTTCTCTAAGCCGTGCCAATTGCACAAGTGCAATCATCGGTAAGTCTAGATTTACTTCTAATAACGGTAAGCAAATCATCCAACTTTTAACACGCGGAACACAGATCACCAGTGTTATCAGCTGTTACCTTTAAATATGCATAGCATTTAGTACACAGTATAAAATATTTGTGCTTTACCAAATCATTAATGGCGTACTCATTTAAGAAATCCATATTCAGCTTCAAATGAATTAAAAATTATAAAAGAAAAGAATAATCAAAATCAGTAAATCAAATCAAATTAAATCAAATTCTATGAGAAAAGTCACACAAACAATATACAACTAAATACCAAAGTAAGTACAGTAAAGTTGTTTTAACTGAACAAGTTCTGAAAGTCAGACAAAAGCTGGAATTCCTCACTATCAACTTGCAGTCACACTTAGTAAAGATCAATAAATCACAAACCAATATAGGATTGTTTAGATAAGCTCTGGATTATCCTCTCTGCAGTCTGTATGAATTTATAGCTGACTAGGCCCCATGGGGTGGCTGGAGCTTGCCTGCCTAAAACCTATCTGTTTCTAACAACCAACAGTAAAATTAAAGGTAAAATAAAATATAAATCAAAGTAAATTGTCTTGTCTACAAGCTATCCCTTCCTTCCTACAAACAGTGAAAAACATTTGTAAAAAATAAAATATAAGTTAAAATAAAACTTCTCTTACCACTCAACTCCACAGTAAATCACAAACCAAGATAAGACTGGATAAACTCTGCATTGCTAAACGGTACAAAAACTATCAGCATCTTGAAAATTCATCATTTCATTCATTTTTATTGCCCATTTATTCAGTTCAGGGTCACAGGAAGGTGGAATTTATCTCTGTTTTAACTGGGTGGGCATATAGCAAGAAGTCAGCCTTGCACAGGACCCCAATGCATCACAGGACAACAGGTTAAAGAATAATAATATAAAAAGTCAGTTGCCAAATGGCACAGTTGCCAAATGAAAGGTGCTGAGTAAAGTGAATTCTCCACTGTGTGCTGGACTGTGGATACAGTAACTGTACTCAGTATAAGTTATTCTGCCTTTTCTAAGTTGCTCCAATCTACTCTATGTTTCTATCTGTATCTCTGTATGTTTCAAATACTTCAGCTATAAACAGCTCATCCGCCATCATTCATAACAATGTTACTTGATCAGAGCTAGTTGAGAATAGATTTCCCCCTGCAATCCACCAGCTAACACTAAAGAAACTATTTTTCCAGAGGTCAAGTCCCTACACATTACTTGTTATTATGTACACTAAAGTCATCATTGCACAATTGTGTGGAAAGGAAAAATGCCCCAGTAAACTGCACAGCAGTGTCACAAAAACAGTGATCCTATTGTGACTAAGAATCTAGCCATCTAATTAAAAATCACTGGGGCCTTTGTTATGGCCCTAAACCCACCCCTGGTGACTAACATAAGCACCCATGTCACTGCAGGAGTACCCTATGCCATCCCCCTACATATGCATGCTCCCACTGTCCTGGATCCAATTGGCCCACATCCTTCCACTCCATGGTCACCTCACATGAGCACCCATATCACTGCAGGAGTACCCCGTGCCATCCCCCTACATATGCATGTCCAGACTGTCTTGGTACCACTCAGCCCACATCCTTCCACTCCATGATCACTGGTGTCATGCAAACTCTGTTGAGGAGTTTCCTGTTTATCTCCTATTTTACAGTCCTGTATCCCATGTGGACATCCTTGTCCACATTGTATGGGGAGAGACACACCAAGTTAGAGGTCTACCATTACATCGAACTTTATTTCTTTTCCTAGTTGTACTTCCTTTTCTTTCTCAACATCTCATGGTCAAAGGAAATTAGGCAATAGTGGACTGTGAAAGTATCAATTGGATGAATTCTCTTGAATCTTAAAATAGATTTTAAAGATGTAAATCATTCCAACACTCCCTTTCTACACCCTTTCTGCTAAGTTCATATGATAGATAAAAAAATGTTTTCTTAATCGAACTTTAAAAATTTCAGCCAATAGTATGTTTTCAGAGGATGACATATTTTTAAAAGGTGCTACTCAAGGTTTTGTGGTTAGGGCAATTTTATTTTCATTACAAATTAATAATCTTCCCTGGAATCTTCCAAATTGTAATTGCATGTTTTACACAGATGATGTAATAATAACTAAACCACAAAAATCCTCAGGGCTTTCAGAAAGATTTACAGCAAAACTGTAGCTTGGTTTGAAACCGTATTTCTGCAAGTGAAACTTGACATTAATTCATCTAAAACAACAGTGATGTTTTTGGAGCTCCTCAAAGATTAAAATCAATACTCTACAAATAACTGACATTAATGGGAATCCTATTTCAGTAGTTACTAACCAAAAGTACCTAGGAAATTTACTTAGTCAAAAGGTATCTTTGCATAAGCACATAAAAACGTAATTTGCATATGGGCTCTCACACATACTAACGTTCTGAGCCTAGGAAAACGATAGGGATTAATATATTCATTTTCAGCACAGACTTGGATATGTTCTTCCACTTACTGCGGCAAATTTCCCTGACAGCTCAACACTGATTCAAAAAAGCTGAAAACAATACCCTATGAGTTATTTATCTCAAATAAATGAGAATGCTGCTGTCTCACTGCAAAGAGCACCATACTGTTACTAAAT
>NC_056751.1:710029716-710034716 GCF_019279795.1 Protopterus annectens | reverse complement strand
GTGCAGATCAAATTTTAGTTGGACATCAATGATGACCCCAAGTAGTTTGGCCTGTGGTTCCACATTGATAGGGATGTTATTGTGGGATGTTATTGAGAAGGAGGATTTAAGATTACTCATATTTTTAGGGGTGAATACCAGGAGTTTAGTCTTGTTTGGATTTAGTATTAGCTGGTTCTTGCTGAGCCAGTTCTCAATAGATAGGAAGGATGCCTGGGTAGTAGACTGTAGATCAGTGAGTGTATCTGCTATGGTAATAAGAGTGGAGTGATCTGCATATTGAACAAGCGATGACTGTGGGCAAGATTTGTACAGCTGGTTGGTGAAGATATTAAATAATAGTGGGCCAAGGATTGATCCTTGAGGGAAACCCATCTTAACTGGTAGTACAGGAGAGATTGCAGAAAGCCATTTAACAGACTGGAGTCTATTGTTAAGGTAACTAGTAAACCAGGAGATTGTGGAGGTGGACAGGTTGAGTTCTGAGAGTTTGCGTAAGAGTAGGGGGTGGGAGACAGTGTCAAAAGCTTTGGAGAGATTGAGAAACAGACAAGAGGCCAATTTGTTTTGATCTCTAGCTTGTGATACGGTGTTAGTGAAAGAAATTAGGCAGTGGAGGTGGTATGTTTAGAGCAAAAGCCACGTTTAGAGGGGGTAAGTAGGTTCTCTTGTGAGAGATATTGAAGGATTTGTTTGTGCACACATTTCTCCAGAAGTTTAGAAAGGGGGATAGAATAGCAATGGGTCTAAAATTGGAAGGTTGAGAGGAGTTACCTCCTTTTTGAATGGGTAAGGTGTAGAATTGTTTCCAGATTGCTGGTACATTGGCTTTGGAAATGGAGTGGTTAATGGGTATAGAGATGGGGAGGTCTAGAGAGGAGGCTGCTTTCTGTAGAAGATCTGAGGAAGGTTGTCCCTGGAGGGGGAGCATGGTTTAAGTTTCAGAAGTAAGGTTTTAATGTAGTTAGTGGAGATGGTTTTGAGAAAAAAGGTGAGAGAGGGGTTAGTGGGACAAGGAGGGATGTTAGGGAGGGTATTGTTTGTGTTGAGGTTTGTTTGGATAGTTAATTTGCTGATAGTTTCAATGAAATAGGAGTTGAGGTTGATGGCAGTTTCTAGTGGTGAATTAGAGGGATGTGGTTGGGGGGAGCATGGGTTGCCTGGATGGAGAATTTGACTGATAGTGTGCCGGAAAGTTTTGGGATTGTCTACCTTTGTGCTAGGAAGGTTATTATAGATGTTCCTCTTGTCATTGTAGACAAATTTCTTGATGAGGTTGCGGTTGTTTGTATTGGATGAGGTGAGAAGGAAGTTTGATTTTGGACCAGAGCCTCCAAGCCTTGTGCCTTTTTAGCATTAGGGAGTGAGTGGAATGGGTTAGCCAGGGAGATATTATTGATTTAACCCTAATAGTGTGTAAAGGAGCCAGGGAGTCTAGTACGTTTAGGAATATTGAGTTAAATTTGGTGACAGCTTCATCAAGAGGTAGCCGCCTAAGGGAAGACCATTTGATAGCCGAGATATGGTTGTTTAGTGTGTCGGAATCAAAGTTTGTTAATTTGTGACAAGCTATGAATTTATGTGGTCTGCTGTAATGTGGGGTAAATCTGAGGACTTTGATAGGACTGTGGTCACTAAGAGCATCTGGCAGTGTTTCAGGAAAATTATATTTGTGAGCATGGGAGACTAGTATCCAATTGAGGAGAGACTTGTGATTAGTTGATTTTTGTAGTATAAGTGGGAGTAGCTATTAGTTGGGAGAAACCATGTAGATTAGTGCTGAAGGCAGGAGAATCTGATAAGAGAGGTAGCCAGTTTATGTTGACATCACCCATGAGTATGGTTTCATTTGGTAGGTGTTGGGTGAGTCAGGAGAGAATATTTTCTAGTGTAGAAATATTGTCACCAGAGGGAATGTAAATTGCTGCTATGTTAATTGTGGTGTGAGCATTTGATTCACAGTTTACGACTAGTAGCTCAGCTGTAGAATCTGGGGGGGAAGGGATAGTTAGAAGGGTAACACTGAGGTGGATGGAATATATGATAGCAACTTCACCTCCTTTTCTCTTTGTTCTGTCTACTCGTAGGATGTTATAGCCTGGGGGAAGAAAATCTCTGTTAGGAATATGGGGTTTTAACCATGTTTCACAGAGGGTAAGGATGCCAGGAGAGTGATGGGATAGCCAGGCATGGATTCACTTGTTTTGTTAACTATGCTTCTGATGTTCATGGAGTACAGAGATAGGTGTTTCTTGTGGATGATAGGAGCAGGAGAGGTGGAGAAAGTGGAAGGGTTGGAAGAGGAGGGAGAAAGAGGTCCACGGTTGGGATGGACATCCCCTGAAAGAAGGAGGGCAGTGAGAGAGGGAAGAAATGTGAGAGGTGGGGGAGATAGAGATTTGTCTTCCCTCTGGGAGAGGTAGAGTATCTGGGGAGATTTTGATTTTAGGAAGGTAAAGCATAATAGATGAGGTGGGAGAGAAAGTTATAAATGTATGAGGAGGTTGGGGAAAAACAAGTAGGAGGGTGGAGGTTGGTGGCTGATAGTATGGTTGCAGTTCAATGTTGTAGGATGTGAGGTTATATAAAATAGGTAATGTGGAGGTAGATACAAATGATAGAAGCAGGATGTTGGTTAGCATATTAGGAAATTGGCTTATTTGAGGTAGAGGTTTGATTAGTTATAAGAATGAGTATATTGTGAGGTAGGAAAGAGGTGAGATAAAAAATGGAGGGCATTTATATGCCACTAGTACAGTGATTATGAATTGGTATAGTGTGAGTCTGTGTAGGCAGGGAGGAGAGCGAATGTGTGATGAGAGAAGTTAGTGGGAGAGGCGGTTGGGGGAGGGGCTGAGGGGTGTGTTTGCAATGGGGATGGATAAACTAAATTATGTAAGGGGTGTGTGGGAATGGGGGTAGGGTAGAGTAGGGGAGTGGAGTGGGCCCAAGCAAAGCGAGGGTAAACTAATTGGGGTTAAACCCTCAAAGTGTACCTTATCACATACAAGGTCAATCAGCGGATTTAAGTGTAAAAAAAGATCAGTTGTTCCATGTAAAGAGACAAAGTATTTGTAAAGAAAGGCTATAGAAGAGCAGGGAGGCTAACAAGAAAGTAATGGCAGAATGGAGGCATGGTCAGTGTAATTGTGAGCAAGTTTGTAACCAGCAGGCAGGCAGGGGAGAGAGGCAGAGCTGAGAAAAAAGAGGATGAGAGGGGGACCGTGTAGTGTGCAAACACGTGGTCGGCAAGCTAGATTATTTATTACAAGAAAACACGAGGACCTACACTACTTTATTTTTGAGTCTGTACATCCAGAAGTTAAACAGTTCCCAGTTAAATAGCACATTCCAAGGGAGCACGTCTCTCGGGAGGGAAGTTTTCAATGGACTGGCAATGGGACTGTAGGCTAGAAACAAGTGAAATACATAACCATGGTTAGAACACACAGAGGGGGTAAGGAGAGTTAGGGCTCATAAGCTCAAAAACTGTAATAGAAGCTTAAATAGTGCAGCTAATTTACTAACATATGTATGTATGCGTATATACATATGTATGTATGTGTGTGTGTATATGTATGTTTGCATGTATATATGTATACGTATGTATGCATGTATATATGTATATACATATATATGGATGTACGTGTGTATATACATATGCATGCATGTGCGTGTGTGTGTGTGTGTGTATGTGTGTGTGTGTGTGTGTGTGTGTGTGTGTATATACATATGTATGTAAGTGAATATATACATATGTACGCATGCATGTATTTATGTGTGTATATACATACATAGGCATGTATGCGTGTATATACATATGTATGCACGTATGTGAGTGTATATATATATATATATATATATATATATATATATATATATATATATATATGTATGCATGCATGTATGTTGTATATACATATATAGGCATGTAGGTGTGTATATACATATGTATGCATGTGTGTGTGTGTGTGTGTGTGTGTGTGTGTGTGTGTGTGTGTGTGTGTGTGTATACATATGTATGCATGCATGTGCGTATATACATATGTATGTATGTGTGTATATATACATATGCATGTATGTATGTGTGTATATACATATATAGGCATGTATGTGTGTATATACATATATATGCATGTATGTGTGTATATACATATGTATGCATGGTAGCTCAGATGGATGTAAAAGATCCCACAGCACCTATTGAAAAGAGTAGGGGAAGTTCTACAATATCCTGGCCAAATTTCTCATAGTGGTATAAATTGCACCTGTGGTCTCCCCTAAAAAGAGGCTTGCCATCATCATGTGTAGCAGCTTTTACATTTTACTTCACAGCACATGGTTCTGATCCTGAATAAATGTTTGGTATCCTGCCTGAGTTTTGAATCTTATGCCACAGGTGTATGCCAGCCAACTCAAGTGATGTAACTGAGTACAATGTTAGTATGTGTCAAGGACTATATAAGAAAATAAAACATTTTATAGAAAATGTGTCTCTACTGTTAAACATAACTTTGTAGTGATTAATGAAAATAGCTGTTGATTTACTTCTGTCTCTTTATATGCTAGTGGTCATAACAGAAGTTTGGTATTAAAGGAGGATAAAAAATTGGGACATATAAATGTGTATATATATGAAGGGCCTCACCTTACTCATGCCTGCTAACCCTAACTCCACATCTGCCTCTAACTCTAACCCTGCACAATAAAATATGAAAACCCCTTTCCCTTACACTATATATATGGATCTAGGACTTTTGATCAAAAGATCAAAAGTCCAAATCCATTATGGGCGAGCATACTTACGCGAAAGTGCTTTTCACTAAAGAAGCACTTTCGCATAACTATGCCTGTTGCGGAGGTCATACTACGGTGCGGATAAGGGAGAATTCCTTTTTCCCCACTGTAGTGTGACCTTGGAGAGAGAATATTTAAGTAGATAGACAGATAGAAAGAAAAAAAGATAGATAGACAGAGATAGATGTACAAATAGATAGATA
>NC_056751.1:710019716-710024716 GCF_019279795.1 Protopterus annectens | reverse complement strand
CCCAGGTCTCTGATTACTTTTTTGGTACTTAGTGGGTTACTGTCTATGTGATAATTTGTGGGTATTTTGTTTTTCCCAAAGGGGATGACTATACATTTCTTGGCATTCAGTTTAAGGCCGTGATTCTGGCACCAGTTGTCCGTTTCGGTGAGGCCTTTCTGTAGGATGTATGTGTCAGCTGGTGTATCGACTATGGCACCTAGTTTGCAGTCATCTGCGAACTTTGTCAGCCACAACCCTCCCATGTTTGCTTTCACATCTGAGAAGTAAATGCTGAACAAGAGGGGTCCCAGGACAGAGCTCTGTGGGACACCACTTGTGACTGGCTTTGAGTCTGACATGGCTCCCGCAATCTTGACTTTATGGGTTCTGTTCTTTAGCCAGTTTGCAACCCATCTTATGACATATGGATTTACTTTTAAGCTGCTTAGCTTTTCTATGATCCCCGAGTGGAGTATTGTGTCAAAGGCTTTAGCCAAATCCAGGTAGGCTGTATGGACTGCCTTGCCCTCATCAATGGCTCTAGTGACTGTTTCGAAAAAGTCAACCAGGTTCAAAAGGCAGGATCTGCCTTTTACAAAGCCGAACTGGGTGGGATCAAGTGTCTGTAGGTCCCCAATGTCATTGTTTATGAGTTCCATAATAATTCTTTCCATAGCTTTGCAAACCAGGCTGGTCAAGCTGATGGGGCGGTAGTTCCCAGGGTCTGTAGTGGAGCCTCTCTTGTAGAGTGGTACCACTGTTGCTGTACGCCAGTGTTCAGGTACATATCCCATAGTAAGGCTAAGGTTAAATAACATTTTTATATGCGGGTTTAGCTCCTCTTGGAGTTCACGTATCACGCAGCCAGGGATACCATCAGGTCCCATAGATGCTGTGTTTTTTGCTTTGTTGAGGGCGGTTCTCACCTGGACATCAGAGATGACAAGGAGGTTACATTCAGCTGGGATGAGTATTTCTTCTTTTGGAGGTGATGGATGGGAGAAATTTGCACTGAACCTGTCTGCCAGAATGTTGGCAATATCTGTGGGTTCGGTAATTTTTTTGTCATTGTGTACTAACTCTGAGCATATCTGAATGTTTCTGCCCAGGTTTCTAACATAACTGAAGAATGCCCTGTGGTTATCTTTAGTGTCCTTGGCGATTTTTCTCTCAAAGTTGGCCTTGGATATTTTTATGAGAGAATGTAGCTTTCTACTAGTGCTGATCAGAGATGCCTTTCCTTTATGGGATTTTGCTCTGTCTTGCAGTAGCTTCCTTCTTTTGTTATACAATTTGTTTATGGCTGGGGTCCACCAGACAGTACGCTTTCCTTTGGTGGAGAGGGTCTTGGTTTTATTTGGGATTGCACAATCCATGCATTCTTGGAGATGTCCGTAGAAAACATTTGTGTAGGATTCAGCATTGTGGGATGTGGTTTCCACTGACCCTGAGGGCTTAAATTATACCATCTCAGTCTTGAGAAGTGTAAAGTCAGCTTTTGAGAAGTTTCTCACTGTAGTCTTTTGTGCTGGGGGTGGAGGTGGTAAATGTATATCCAGGGTGATTAGTTTGTGGTCAGATCTCAGTGAAGGCAATACTTCTGGTGTGGAGCATTTTGTCCCCATGTTTGTGATGATCAGGTCTAGTATATTATCCCCCCTTGTGGGAGAGGTGACTAGTTGTTCCATTACATTTGAGTTTATGAATTCCAGGAACCTTTGAGCTAGGGTGTTAGGGCTAGAATAGTGCACCCAGTCTATGTTAGGGTAGTTGAAGTCTCCCAATATGATGGTATTTGGTGAGACATTCATATCTTCCAATGTCTTCAGGAAGGCTGAGTGGGGTTCTTGAGATTTGGAGGGTGGTCTGTAACATGCAACCAGTTGTATAGCAGTTTTGCCTATGGTTAGCTGCACCTGGATGGTCTCCGATGCTTCATGAGTTGCCACTAACCTAGAGGTGTGGGTGTCCTTGATGAATATGGACACTCCCCCTCCCTTTGTGGTTCGGCCCAGATTTTGAGGCCGAAAAGCATGGTACGAGGTAAAGCCTGGTAGCGCTGGGGTGCTCTCAGGAGCCTTGAACCAGGTCTCGGTTACAGCGCAGACATCGATGTTCGCCATACTGAGGAGTGCTTCGAGAGCCTGCATCTTGAGATTTAGACTTCTGGTGTTGAGCAGCATTACCTTTAATTTTATTCCATTTTTATTTTCTAAGGAGGTGGGTTCGTCTTTTGAGCCTTGCCTAAAAAAGGCACAATGGGGGTGGCAAGAGAATACGAAGTTCCACAACCACTGCACCACTATTCACCAAAGCAACGAAGTTCACTTATGAAAACCAATTTATTGTTACAAAAAACAGACTTAGCGCTTTCACCATTAAAATGGCATCCTCAGAGTCATTTGAAACACTGAAAACTTGCACATTATATATCCACACACCCCACTGATTAGTCATAACATCATAATTAGTTAATTAAAATTGGTTAAAATGAAACTCAAAAAGCTTGTTTTTGACAACTAAAAATGCTTGTAAACAATATGCTTGTGGAAATAACTATTGAACCCCCCACACACACACACACATATTCATAAATTAAACATATATTATTGTTAAAACTGTATAGTAAAACATTCAACATTTGACAATTTGCTTGAATGTGCTAACAATTCCTATTGAATGTAGTATAGTAATACACTTAAATAATAGCTGACTTGTGTTTCAAAATAGGTTTGAGGGAAATGTTGTCATTAAGACCAGGGTACCTCATAGCATTTAATTGCAATTGCCATTCAGTTTCTAAAAAGGCTACCCTGTTTTTTATGTCTCCCCCTGCCTCATGGTGCATTCTGTCAACTACAAAGAACAAAAACTTACTAAAATTGGGACAATGACTAGTGTGCAAAAACAAAGCATTGTGTACATCTTTTTTCTTGATTGACCTAGTGTGTTCCATAATCCTGTCCTTGAGCTTTCGTGTGGTCATTCCTACATAGAAAGCATCACAGGACATGCAAGAAGCCACATAAACTAAATTCTTGGTTTTGCAACTACAAATTCCTGGACAAGCTATAGTTCTTCCAAAACCAAGTACACAGATGTAGGCCCCTTCCGCAATAAATCTACAACATTTACAAGATCCACATTTGGTCATTCTAGATTTGACATACCTACCATCCTTCTCCAAAATTGTTTTAACATTTTTTCCTTTACTGAAAACAGTCAGCGGCTTGTCACCAATCACCCTTTTTGTGTCAATACTCAGTGTGTTAATCCACGCACTCCTCAAACAAGCACCAATTTCATCTGATTTGTCATTAAATTTCAAAATAAAGGCTGAACCATCCATCCTATTGTCCCTTTGGTCCCCTTTGCAACCATCAAGTCAGAATCAACAATTGTTCTAAGAATTGGCGAATAAATAGACCTTCTCTTTTTATACACTTTCCTTTTGATTCTCAACAATAACTCCAAAGGGTAACCTCGGTCCAATAACAGACCAATCAGTTTGTAGATTTCTTTCCTAAATACCTCGTCATCGCTGACAAGTCTGGAAATACGCACCATTTGGCCCTTAGCCACCCCTTTTCTCTGGTGGAATGGGTGACAACTCCCAAAGTGCAACAGTGAGTTCGAGTAACTGTCTTTCCTAAAGATGGTACTCGTTAAGCCAGATGATTCTTTGACTAAGGTAATATCTAAATAATTGATACAACCCATGTTCCACACATACGTAAACTTTAAAAATTCCGTGGTGGAACCAAGATACTCAACAAATTCACCAGCACTAGATTCATCACGTCCATAAAATCAGTAAATCATCAAGAAACCTGTGGTACATCACAATTTTTTGCTTGAATTTTGAGGGAAAAACATGAGCTCTCTCCCATGCTAACAAAACTAAGTTAGCAAACACAGGGGCACATTTCACCCCCATAGCAACCCCAGATCGTTGCTGATAAACCTCACCCTCAAATTTCATAAAATTGTTTTTAAGAACTATTTCCATAAGGTCATAAAGCAAGTTAATCTTCCCCTTGTCAACAGATATGCTAGCATTAAGACTATCAAAAAACATTTCCAAGCCTAATTCCTGTGGAATGACCGAAAAAAGGTTGACTACATCAATAGTCAAAAAAACAAAAGAGTTGACATCATTTTTGCATCCCCTTAGTCTTTCCAAACAATGCCATGAGTCTCTCAAAATGTGAGAGACTTCTCCCAATGCTGGTTTAGAATATTCATCAACGTATGCTGCAAGTGGCTCTGTTTTGGACCCCCCAGTGGCCACAATTGGTCTAAATTGTAATTTGTCTATCCCTTTGTGAACCTTGGGGATACCAAAGATATTGGGCATAGTAGGAAACTTTACAGTCAGGTAGTCGTATTCAATTTCACAAATGACACCCTGATATAGTGCATCCAGTAGAAATAAATCAATCTTCTGGTATGCCCTATTGATTTCATTGACAGAAACCCTGGTGTAAGTACTATCATCTTCTAGAAGCTCCATCATACTTGAAATGTAATTAATCGTATTCATAAGAATCATGCCCCCACCTTTATCAGGTTTCATACATCTAATATGCCTAGAGGTTTTTAGTTCCTTAAGAACCAAACTTTCATCAACAGATAAATTGTCAGGAATGGTACTTTTATTCAAACAAATCCTCCTGAGGTCGTTCTCCATTAACTTCTCCAGTACAACTATCTCTGGGTTGTATGGAGGAATAAAGGTGCTCTTTCTTTTCAACCTAACCAAGCTTCCATTATTGACAGTTTCGTTGTGTTGCTGGTCAGTAGCAAAGTACAGTTGTAAATTCAACTTCCTCATAAATAACCTCATAGCAATCAAAACCTCTGCAATATCCAACCTAAAATTGGGGACAAATTTAATACCCTTGCTAAACAAATCAAAATGAGTGTCTGTTAAGTCAACATCAGTGTAGTTGTATATAAAAAAAACATGTTTCTCTACTATATCACATTTTGAAACAACTTCATCTATAGTGTCACAC
>NC_056751.1:709789716-709984716 GCF_019279795.1 Protopterus annectens | reverse complement strand
AGTCAGAATGCAAGGTAGATAAAACAAAAAGAAGCAATGTGCTCCTTACCTGCATTGAACATTCTTTGCTAAGATGTACGGCCAAACTGATTTAGGAAAGTAACACTAAATGTTCAGGGTTACTTTTCTCTCCTGCACCTTTTGCGGGTTTTGAAAAAAAATATAACGTTTTATAGTTGTACCAGTGTTAATGTCCAGACATTTTAATGGGACAGACAGATAAAACATGCCAAAAAAAAAACAAAAAACAAAAAAGCATGAACATGGTTGTAGACAATCATGGTACTTTAAGATTGTTCCATCATATTTTATGTTAGCTATGGGGAAAACATAAAGTTAAAAACACTGATCTGAGTTTATCTGGTCAAGAATATGTCATACAAGAAGTTTTAAATATATATGGCTGAATGAAAAGGGCCATTTCCAAAAAGTATATAAGTGAAGCGTTCCAATTCTTTCATTAATTTATTCTCACCATCTGGAGTGCCCTTGCTGACTCTGCTAAGTGAACAGCATGTTCTGTTGTTTTGTTGCAAAATATATGACATTCCTGCAGGATTATATGAACATATGCATGGATCATTATCTATTGATTAAGCAAATTCTGATTAATTGACAGCTGTTTCCATTTGAATAAAAACTCAAATTTTGCCTAAGACTGTGAAACCTGTGAGAATGCTACATTCATTAAGAGGTACAGGTGTAAATCTATTTGCATGAAGAATTTTAAGGGTCTCCCACTACAGCCAGGGCCAACATTTATATTTTGAAGTCCACTTTTATAAAGACATTCCAGAAATTAAGTAGAAATCATTAAATGAGACCATAAATGCCTCAATAGCTCATTTGGGGATTGTCCTTCTATTTGTTTGATTATTTGCTTTGGTTTGTCATCTGGATAGTTACTATTAGAGGTTCATCTTTTACTAGAGAGACATGGACAAATATTATCATAGAACACACGCACTTGAATACGTACAATTTCCATCCGTGGGGTACAGTATCTACATATACAGACTACAAACATACAAAAATGGAAACCTGAGGTGATGCTGATGCCAGTGCTGATTACAGCATAACAGCAGACGCAAGAAAAGCAAATTTAAATATTTTAAAAACCTAACAGCAGGCCTACAGAAATTACTCAACGCAACAAAGGAAATATGGGAAAAGAGTATGCCAGCAAAGAATAAGTAACTTGCTGACAAGAGAAAACGGTGCCACTATCTTCTAGAAGAGCAAAACATACGATTCACGAAGTTATGTGAAGGAAAACATTGTGTAAATGATATTATGAACTGGCTGGAAAGTGCTACAAGGAGAGTCAACCCAGATCAGAAAAAGTTCTATATAAGCTCATTGTGGCAGGGTGAGGTCACCAATGCCACAGATGTGACACACAGATGGCAAGATGCCACCAACTGTGATGTCAAGAGGGCTAGTACAGATGGAGTTTGAATCCCACCACTGCCAACCAATGTTGAATTAACAGAAAGAAGTGCATATGTGTCTATTACAGGGATAAATTCACAGAATACAACTTGGTCTCCACAGTGTAAAGGGAATATGCACTGCTGTCCTGGGTATGGGCTTTCAAAATCCACACTCAAGCTAGGCTACACACAGGCCACCCACAGAGCTGAGTCTTGGACCAAACACTCAGGCCCCTTTCATGCCACCCTCTATTTGAACAAATGTCTTCCAGTGCTCCTTTATCTATAGTAACTGCCTTTTGTAGAAATTATTATTTTCATACAGACACAAGCAATTCCTGAGGAAGGCTGGCAGAATTCTTCAACAATTCCCTGACACAGGAGTACCGCCACACCTCTGAATTAGGGGAGATACACTTAATTGCAAGTTACTCAATCAACTGAAATATAAATAAAATAATTCATATCTTTCAATAAAAGTAGATATAAGCAATCTAATGGGAGACATGTACACATAGCTTATTAGCCAACAGTCTAAATAATGATTGCCCTCTTCTAAGAAAAGTAACAGTGCACACACATACACACACACACACACACATATACATATATGTATATAATGGATGCCAGCCATAAGAGCTTAAAGGTGAATGTGTGAACTTTACTTAAATAATAAGAAAATAATGCAAATGCAGATTAAAATAGACATAGGATGCAATAAAAATAGTTAGAGGCGGGAATTTAATAAACACTTTGTAGGAATAGTGGGAAGCCTACACAGAGTTACTGTGGGCATGTCTGCGGCTACCCCTCGGCAGCGTGCCTTGCATATTAATGAAGGCACGCTACTGAGACAGAGCCATGTAACATGGTTACAGAATCAGTGTAGGGGGTGTGTTACAGTGTCCAGAGATGAATAACACACCCCCTGGACTGTTAAAGTGCTAGATGGCACTGAAATATAAAAGTACAATATGTTATTTCCTTTTTTTTTTTTTTTTTTTGCACAGCACGGCACTTAGCTACACACACATGCCCGACATCTAAAAATAGAAACTGGATACTTTTACTTTTGACCTCAAAGGTCATGTTTCAGCATAGCTAAGCAGGTTTATACGGTGCGGTGTGGTGCTTAGCAGTGCTTAAACGTAGTGGAAAGGTATATAGAAATATATAGCATTTTTCAACATATCCTTGTAGCTGAATGGTTAGAGTCATGACCCTGTATGCAATAGGTGCACGGTTCGAATACACAGACAGACCGTTTAGCTTTTTACATTTGATAGCAATATGTCATATATTTTTTTTATTTTATTAATTATGTGTGCATTGCCATTTGTTAGCTGGGTTAGTCCAGCTGGGCTAGAAGCCCAATTTTGGTGGAAAACTACAACCCAGTTACACACAGGTCCACAATACCAAAAATACACACTCCAAGATAAAAAAAATAAAATGCAGAAGGTCAGGAAATATAGAAGTGTAATACATACACAGAATAATAAAGTAGTAGTCATGAATAAATAAGTTAATATTAGTTTTATTTTGTTTTGTTTATTTTTTTATGTTTTCTTATTGAAATGTGGTTTGCCCTTAGTTAAACTCTGCTAAGCACTGCTAAGCCAAGCCAAGCAGTGCTTAAACAGGACCCATTTTAGCAGTACTTAACAATGCACACCAACATTAGCTGGTTTGGGTACTGCTAAGCAATCCCTGTTTAAGCACTCCTCAGCTCAGCTAAGCTGATTTGCACACCACTAAGCAGTGCTAAGCATTGCCAGTTTAAGGACTGCTTGGCTCAGTTCAGTGGGTTTGCACAGTGCTAAATGAAGTGCCGCATTTTTAAAAATTGCCCAACGATGGCAAAAGGCAAGAAAACAGCCTTATTTAAGTGCAACAGATGGGAATATAGCCAGTGGCTGTTGGAGTTTGATCTTGGCAGAGACTTTGGCAGGAGTTGGAGTGGGTGCACACTTCCGCGTGCAAAGGTGGGGCATTCTGGAGTCCAGGGTCATGGCTGGACTCCTTGTTAAAGACCAGTTACAGGGATCAGAGTACAAGGCAGAGCCCTGGGTCCAGCTGACATGCAACCTCACCAGTGTAACTGGTATCCCCCACACAGGTGAGCAGGTGCATCATTATGATGATCTGAAGCATAGGAAGAGGGGATGTCTGGACACTTGGGTCAGGGATGCTAGAGATGGGAATGTCCCACAAGTTTGTAAGTATTGTTAGATTGTTTTGTCAAATGCTAGTATGAATATGTGATAGATTTTGTCAAATGCTAGTATGAATATGTAATAGACAGGTATACATAATGGTGTTATTCTCTCCCCACAGCTGCAGAGGAGAGAGCTCACAGCCTGGAGGCCCATGCAGGTCACGCCAAGAGTGTGGTGAGTACAGCTATATCTTGCAAACTATAGTAATATAAATAAGAAAGAGTACAGTAGTAACTGCCAGTAGGTATATTCTGTTTTGAGTGTACTGCAATGAATGTGGGCATAGACCTGGACTGATATAAGTGAATAATACTAGGTACACTTCAATATAAATGGAAGCATGAAACCTGATAATGTTAAGGACAGAAAGTTACCACTGCATTAATAATGTTAAAAAAATAAAAGTTTATACTGTATTAATAATAATGTTATGGTAAGAAGTACAACTGCATTCATAAATATTAAGGGAATACATCAACTACGTCCATAACTGCTAGGAAATAAAGTACAATTGTATTCAGAATTGTTAAGGGAATAAAGTTAGTAATGCATACATAGTAGAATAACAGCAATCTTTCACTGCCTGGATTATTTAAAGTGTTCATCAATAAAGACTGTTACATGTATACCAATCACTGTTTCATGTCACCATGAATAAAGCTGAGTTTTTCCAAATGTTGTGTGTATTTTGTGCTGTTGGTCAAAAAATTGAGTATTACAAGTGCTGTGCAGTAAACACAGGAATAATAACAGGAAGTGACTGAAGGTTAGCTGATAAAGAGCTGGTTTACTAAAGCGCAGATGTGAAGCTGTACTACAAGATATAATGCATTATGAAACTTCTTTTGCACTAAGATCTGAACCTAGAAACGTAATGGCTAAGGTGTTATAGTGTGTTTCTCTCAGGATTATCTTGTGTTAAACACTGCGTGTCAGCTATATGCATTCCTGCTCTGAGATACAGTGCTGCAGGCAAGTATGAAACTGTAATAGCTGTAGACTGCACATATACAATCTGCAACTGTATATGGGTCAGGTAGGCAGCCCAGCAGTCTGATATGGTCTGTACACATCACACATATTCCCATCCACTAGGGGTTAAATGTGCACACCTGCATTCCAAGTATTAATACACAGTTCACGTACTGTCTCTGTCATTCATGAATCTCATGCATGTGTGTTCAAGTGTCACTGCAGTCTTGTATGACACTCTACCTTTATTACCAGGTCACAGTTTGTTGCCAGGTGAGTGTTAGGCATCTTTACTCAATCCATACTCAGCAATGGCTCAGTAGCTCAGAGTGATAAGTGTTACGTATGATACACATTTTTCACACACAGACTGGGATTCAAATCCAGGGACAAGTGCTACTAAACATTAATAGAAACTGTTCTGTATTGTTAACAGATGTTCTCTCCACAAGAATTACAGGTAAATAAATGTCTGCAGTAGCCCTTAGAATGGGATAATAATTTATGTATTCAGATGTAGAGTGTTGACAGCATTGCTCAGCAATGTGATAAGACTTCAGAAAATAAAGGCAAGTACAATACTAATAAAAGTTATTGCAAGAAATAAAATGTATAATCTTGATATGGCTGTATGCCTGGTGTGTCTGCGAATGTCTGCTGATAGTCTAACCCTATGCCTGCCAAGAATGGTATGATAAGCATAAACTCTCTGTACTGTGCACGATACATGTCTCTCAAGTGTCACTCTGTCACAGACTGTGATCACTGTTGCCAAATCCCTGGGACACAGATTTAACAGCCATGTGATTTATCTGAATAGCACAGTCACACTACATCAGTCCACAGTACTCCTTGGTAGTCACATATGTTCCCCTGAACTGTAGTAATCCCTGTAGATGTCTACCTGTAGGTGTTACAGCTTGGCAAATACTGTCCCATGCAGATAGCTTGAGAGGTATGTAGGTGCTACAGAAAGCTATAGGGCACTTGTATACATAAAGTAAGGGCAGATCTGTAGAGTACAGCAGAGTTTTGTTGCAAACAATATAACCTATACTGGTAGTAGTGGCATGATTTTCTCTCTCCCCTGATCCCTTATCTGCATCATCATTTATTATTCTTATATATTAGGCATGGTTTACTTTTGACATATGTTGTTCACAAAACGTTACGTAGTGCCCTGTGTTTTATTATTGTTATCTATTACGACGGTTGCATACTAACATACCTTGTTGAATTACCTATTTTGTTGGCCTTATGCCATAACTGTTACTGGCTTGCTGTTACAATACTGACTGTTATCCCAATTATTGTTGTGTTCTGTATGCTATGGCATGTTACTTTATTGGGTTATGTGATTTGTTCTGCAGGCTGTTACAACTAACCACATGTTCTCTTCATTACTAACCTTTACACTTTGAAAAACCTCAACACCATAGCTTGAGTGGATAGGCCGGTTCCCACAGATCCACCTACCCTAACTCAACTAGCTATGGGACCAGGTCACAGCACATCTGGGACTCAACCTGGAGCTGCCCCTCTGCTGGTCCTGCACCACCTACAGGTGGAACTGCCTCAGGAGACAGGCCTCCCTGGAGCGGGTGTGGACAGGGAGTGGTCACCCAGTGACAGCTCTCAGGGATTGTGTGCAGGATTGTCCAGCATGATTTGGACAATCGAATGCACTAGATTGAGAGCAGACTGGCTGACCTAGAGGGCAGGCAGGCCCTGGCAACCACCCTTCAGCACAGCTGCCTTCAGGGCCGTGAAGTAGCAGTGGTGACTGCCAATGGGTGGGAAGCTCAGTTCCACTGCTGCTGTCAGGGGGCACTTGGTTCTCTGATTCCACAACATCCCCGTCCAAGGTGTTTGCCCCTCTCATGTGTCACACACCACCCCTGTCTGCTGTCTTGTTTGTCTTGTCTGTTTGCAAATGTTACCTCTCCAACCCAACTTACCTCCCCACATGTACTTATATCCCTTCCCCAGCATTCCACTCTTTCCTTAAAAAAATTGGGCATTTGTTCCACAAATAAAAATATCACCTCATACATAGCTCTCCATTTCACCCACACCTACACGTCCCACAATCAATCATTACAGCAATTAATCAACAAAGGTCACCCACACCCCTCCCTCTGGGATGTGAGGCTCCAAATGCCAAATTGCACACAACCTGCACAGCTGTTGCTGTAAAAGAAATGGGGAGCTATGGTCCTTTCCTACACCCATCCTGCACATCCATATTTGCCTTTCATATTTGTTTTTCCCCCCTTGCTTGCCCCATTAAACCACTTTCCTATAACCCCTTTTTTTATTTCTTTTTTTTGGAAATAGCATGGGTTCACACAAACCTGCTTAAAGCTGCTTTAATCACCTTCTGTCTTTCTGGCACTGTCTGCACATCAGCAAAATAATCACACTCCCAACTCTTGAACCCAGGAGCCTGCCAATTAGGATATAGTGCATTAGCCCACTAGGCCACTCAGCTTTGAAGAATCACAGCTGTTTCCATAAACTTATCCTGATTATCACTGATGCGCAACAGAAAAAAAATTTGGCTGTGCCAAGTCTCAAACCCAGAGCCTTGTCAACTACAGCACAGTGCATTAACCCACTAGGCCACCAAACATATCCTTACTGCTTGTGACACACTGCTTGTACATATAATGGGAAAAATGACAACGTACTTGGGACTGTGATACAGACACCAAACCAGTACACAGAAAAATAAATATTGATGGATGTACATGAGACCTAGGATATCAGGTAGAACTGACAACTGCACAGACTCTTGCAGAATGTCCACAGTTGTGCCATGTACATTTGGCACAGTTGTTATATGACCTATGCTGTGTGCTGACATACTGGCAAGTCAGTGCACATTGAGATTAATAAATCATGACAGACAGTTCAATGTCACACGTCATACCCATTCATTCACACATGTTCATGCCAATCCTGTGTAAGTCTTGCAAATGCACCTGCTATAGTATTGACTCTGTAGCTCAATCTGTTACATTCCTAGCAAGCTTAACACTTTTTCACCAACAGTCCTGGCTTCCATTCCAGTGTGTTGCATGTCAAGTACATGCTTGTCAAAACAATTAAATGACTGAGCTGTGCAATTTTAAGCAGAACTCGTTGCTGCTACTGCAGTCACTGCCACCCATATTAGCACCTCAAAGGCCTGTAGGTTGGGACACACTTCACAAATATGTATAGGTGTCCTAAATGTCACCTACCACTCTCTGGATGACACTATTACATAACATATGTACCAGAGGCACATGCCTCACCTGGACTGTTAAGTGTACCTTAACCCTGGCTATGCTGTGACAACAGAGCTGACACTGCTCCCTCTCTCACATATACAGCTTGCTGTCCCCCAATGTGTTCACAATCCCCAGTATGACTCCTAGGCAGAATGCAGCAGTTGCAGCCTGCAACATATGCATCAGTATGTTCGGCTACCTGTTACAGACCTAACACCTCCCAAACACCTACAACGGGGAATCCACACAACACCCATACAGAAAGGAGTGGGGGGATGGTCAAGTGACAGGGACATGTGTCAAAGTCATCCCCTATACACAGCTGATAGACCAGTGGTTACTGCAGCAGCATGCATATTCTGATGCAAATGATGTATGATACTCACATCTGTCTGTCTCCTTACTGACCTCAACCCACATTGTTAAACAGTAAACTGCCACATAATCAGAAAGTCTGTTCACAATGGCCAAACATAGCATGCAAAACTGTGTACATACCAGATAAATCCAAACAGTGGACAGCATTTCATCCTACCTTCTGTGATCCTGTAGTCCCCACACATTGATAAAGTCCTTCTCAAGGGCCAGGAAAAAGGCCAAGGCCTACATGAAGGCCTAAAATACAGCACTGTGTTGCCATGACTTTGGCTAATGAAAATGCAACCCAGCTGTTCGGGATGCAGTTAGCAAGTCTGAGCCACAGATTGGTGCACAGACAATCAGCTGATCATGAACATTACCTACAAAAGGCAAGCTGCTGTCTATGGTGCACAGGTCTGTGACTTTCTCTATGATGACAGACTGTGCTATCCTAGCATTCTACCACAGGATATCTGCACACACAGTAGTACAGCACTATACCAGGTATGTAATAGTATTCCCCATGTAATGGGATGCAGATGAGGGTATGCAGTCATGGGAAATCGAGATTACAACAATAGAGGTCTGTGGTAAATACCTTGGAATTACATGTTGCTGTTAGTCAGCTGTCCAGCAGCTACAGGCTTCCCTTTTGGCTCTGTCTGCTGTGACATAGATCACAGCTCTGGCCCCTGAGTCTCCCCAGCAAAGGTCAGCTCATGTGCAAATGCTACTGGATTGTGCATTAAACAATAATGAGAGTCAGTAATGGTGGATACAGCTGGCATATCACATGATGTACTGTCAGTCTGCTCCTCTCAATCTGTAAGTGTCACACAGGCATAGTTCAAACAATCCCTGACTGCTCCTGACGTACTCTGGCTAGGTCACTGTGTACTCAACACCTATATATCATCGCCTGAGAGCTAATACCTGTTGACCCCCCAAAGCTGGAAAGCAGATTATAGCCAGTAGTGGTGGGGGACACAGGTTCCACCTCAGCAACTGAGTATATATATTGAGCATGCAACGTAAGGAAATGAGTACAGCACCAGATATTAAAGTAACATAACTGTTTACTGAGGTGTCTGGCATGTGACAGCTAGATTCCCCACAGTCTGGAAACAACCATTACATATTGTCCAACTGTTTTCCAGGCATCCACATTTGTCTGGCAGAGGGTCCACATATATCAGGCACATGTACACATTCTTCAAACATCTGTGTACTGCAGATGTTGGACACCCACAAGGTGGATACCCTACAACATGTTTCCAGTGCTGTCTGTAATTGTGTTGCACACATGTTGCTAGACTGTCCCCATACACCTGAAGTACCACTCACCTATTTGTCAGATGGTGGCTGTATGACATGGTACTGCTATGTCACCCATAGGGGACACACCACAGTAGATGACAGTGATGGGTTTGGACACATAACAACATAGTCCATCACAGCACACAGGGTCATAAGTGGTATACCTAGGATCATACAAGGTTACTAGGCTATTGGCCCTGAGGCCCTCATAAGCCTATCCCAGAGTTTAGCCTATGTGTATGCAAGTCAGCACCCAATGCCATATTCCAACACGGACATAGGTGGCATCACAGGGGTGTATGTCCTGTTAACCATCCATTCCTCCATGTTTCCCTTGAAATGGTGTAAATAGGTACTCTCCCTGATGTGGACAGGGTGTCCATTCCTCAGCTGGGTGAGTGTGTGGGACACACATCCGACCTGCCAACAAGCCCTGCTGATTTCACAGATCAGGTTGAGGGTGTGTGTGAGGGTTAATAGAGTGGAGCTTGACTTGCAGTTGTGCATAAGTCCATCAAGGTGTAGAACATGATTGCCTTGTATACCAGACAGAGGTCACCTCTAAGGAGTCTGTATGACAGTGGCAGAGAGATGGGCTTATAGCCTATCTGTGTATGGTAGATGTTTGAGACCATGGTATTCCCTGGTGAGGATCCTCTGTAATCTACCCAGCTGCTGCATGTGCTTTGCAAGGTACATGATGAAAGGGGCATTATAGTCTCCAATGGGCCTTATTGGGGGGAATACAAGGATGTTATGAACCCCATGTCCCTGGATGACATACCCTTATGTGTGAGGTGGACCATGTAGAAGGCTTTCCTTACAATGGAAGCAACTTGGTGGTCAAATGTCATGTTGCCATCACACTGTGTACACAAATCACTCTCAACTGATTGCAAGCTTAGGATGTTGTTAGTAGTGTGATAATATGTGGGGACATCACTCTCCCCAAAGGGGATGATGCTGCATGTCATGGTATGCAGCATGAGGCCATGTGTCTGGCACCTGTCATGTGTCTGCATGAGACTCTCTTGGAGGATGTCCACATTACTAAGGAATTTGGTGACAGGACCCAGCATGCAGGTAATACGCGAGGAGTTAAACTCACATATATGGGGCAGCTGTTGAATCCCAGGGTCTGACATTGCCTTGTAGATGTGACATAGCCACCTCTGGTCAATCTGTCTGTTACAGAGTGGAGCACTACTGATTTGAGCCTGTCTGCATGGGGAAGGTGTTGGAGGTCATGGATTACCTTTGTGGGTATTACCATGGCCTTTCCAGTTGATGCAGATGACTGGATAGGAACATACCACCCAGGGCTTTGTAGTAACTTATTGGTCTACTGACTGAGGACTATACAGAGGTAATGACCACCTTTTTCCTGGATGCAATCCCTTCACCTATGAGGTGAACCATGTACAAGGCTTTTCTGACCACTGCCGCTACATGATGGTTGGGTACAACATTATTATCAACCTGAATACCCAGGTCTCTCAACACAGATTGTGTGTTTGGGGGGTTTCTATTGATATGGCAAACAGTGGGGCCATGTCCGTACCAAATGGTATGATGGTACACTGTTCTACATTTAGCTTGAGGTCAGGACCTTGCCACCAGTCCATACTTGGTGTAGGATCCTGTTGCAGTGTGTTAAGATCATTTGGTGGGTCAGTGACAGACAGCACACAACTTACATGCACCACAGCCTTGGTCAGTACCTACAAATGTGGGTGGTGGTGGTTAGCAGTCATGCCTAGATACATGTGGGTTATTTCGGAGATGCAGCTGCTCACTGGGCCTCAACATGTATACATACTCCACACACATAGGCAAGACAGACTAGGGTTGCCACCTTATCAAATGACTAATGTGGGACACTTCTTGTAGTATTGTGAGAGATGCCAGGACAAACCATACCCACAGTAAGTGTAAAGGACAGAGCCTCTCATTTTTTGCTAATTAAACTAGTGAAAACACATGCTGTGCGACTAAACACAACTCAGCAACATTGGACACACACCCCTGCTTACCAGTGCTTAGCTGAGCACAAACAGGCACCGGTGAGCTCCAATCCTGTTACGCCTAGCGTGACACACCCCCTTTTGATGTCAGCTGCCTGTTCTACTGCTACCTACATGGTTCTAGCCCTACCATGGCTTGTATCTATGGATACAGTGGCCTTTTTTTGCTATTCAGTAACCTCAGCTCATTTACATACTTCACTACTCCTGGACCTGCCTCCATAGCAACCACTGAAACCTGCCATTGTAAGACTCTGCATGCTGGGCACTATAGTGTAATATTTTTGAAAATGTGTAATTTTCATTTTTTACACTTTTTAATTTTTTTGTTCATAATGGCATGTTTCCGCTTCACTGCTCGCCTCTCAAATGTAATATATGTATTAAAAAATTATTTTATTTTTTATTGATTTACATTGCTTTTTGGACTCACTGGCCATTTGCATACCTACAGTGCAATATCCACCCTTTTATTTGGGCTTTTACAGCCCATGTTTAAATTTTACATTCCTGTACCCGGTTTCTGTCCACTTACATTTCTAACACCAACATGGCACCTACATGGGTGCCTTTCTGCTTATCATAAATCAACCTCATTAGTATGGATTTCACCAGCTTATGAGGTGATTTGCATTCCATGGACACTTCCATGTTCACACGCTCATGCATGCCCCTTAGCTATGTTTACTGGATCACACGGCTGCTGGTTTTGGTGTTGGTGCTGTGTCACTAAGCCTACATGGACAATCGGTCCATTTAGGCTTTACTGAATTCCTCCTAGAATATATGCAGAAAAATCTAAACTGCAGATGCCTACATTCTCTGGCTTTCTTTTACTTCAAAAATATTGTCTCTAACTGTCCTAAGTTAGATAAATAAATAATTTTTACTCATAAGTGGGTCCACTACAAACAAGGTAATTTAGCATAGCACAGTTTTATGCTTACAGATACACAGTGATATACATAAAATGTTTTTCCCAAACACTATGGTCATCACATGACATCATTTTTCTTTACCAGGGCTCAAATTACACTGGAGTAAAAGAAGTAGTTAGACCAGTTCTTTTCCTTGTTATAATTACATTACTTTTGTAACAAGAAAAATTGTCGATACATAGCCAAGACTGCTTCCTTTCAATGACTTCACCCTTGTATGGCTTACTGAAATGTAAGCTATGGAGTCCATCAAAAACTGCAGCAATTACATTTTAAAAGACAGCCCCTGGTCTTTCAGCTATTTTTTGTCAAACTAACAAGAGAAGTCAGCAGGACTGGAGACCTAACTCATTTCAAAAGACATTACCTGCTGTTTTATTTTCAAAAAGACAAAATTCATACATTCTTAAGCCATGAACACAATCATTATCATGACATCACCCTCAAAAAATGGCAGACCATTGGTATGAGGAGGAGAAACAAGCAATTTTCACCCACTGTAACCCTCACTTAATTCAAAATATCTCTCTTCTGGCATCTCACTCCAGCAATGTGTTCAAAATCAGATGAGAACAATGATATCTAGGCAGTGTTCGAAGACAGGAGGTAACTATGCACCTATGTTATGAGAATACCCAAACAGGCAATGATGCACTCTCTTGTCCACAAACAGACACCCCACTCTTCTTTATTAAAAGTAAAACTATTGCTGTTAGCATGTGGGATAATGGCACTCAGTTTGGCAAACCATGTTACATTACTTGTTAGCAGTTACTAACCTTACTGTACTGTTCCTGTTTATGAACCAGAAGAAGATACCATTGGACCCATCATGAAGCTGATATTGGTACTGTAAGAGATTTTCACAGCTTCTAGTCTCAAACGGATGAGTTTAGGTCAGTTTTTTTACAGCTGGGAGGACTTTACATTACTGATGTTGCTATTTTTGTGAATTGCCATTTTGTTCTTGGTTATATAAATGCTAGGCTCAGGTTAAAATAGACACAACCTTTTGTAGCTGCACTAAATGTGTTTCCAGGCATAGATCCAAGAGAAGCATACTGCACTTCTGAGAAACAGAATGTCTGAGAGCTGTTGGCAGCATGGGACCTCCCACAGAGCACTTTGGGGAGCTAAGGAATGAGCAAATGTGGTTCAATCATTTCATATATGATATCAGTCCAGCTTTTGTAGGTCTACAGTCAGTTTCTGGCATGTTTTCAAAAGAATATCTGTTCAGCAAATGACCTATGTTTGGAAGTAAAACTTTTTGTTTCAGCAGTGCAATGAAGAGGCATTTGGTGACCTAGATGCATAGCAGTGGAGAAATGGGGAGCTACAGCTTACTTGCCAAACTGACTGCTCTCCTTTGTAGGCTGTGCAGCCCTGAAGTCAGCATATTTGTTTACATTTTGCCTACTGGAGTAGGGGTGCTGATCAAAGTATGATATTTGCAGGCTAAGCCCATGTTACATTTGGAGAGTAACAATAAAAAATGTTCTTTGACAAGTAAAAATAGTTAAACAGCAACAGCAATTCTAGAGCAAACAAAAATAAATAGTTAAACAACAAAAGCAATTCTAGAGCAAGTAAAAATAATTAAACAATAATTATTCTAGGACAAGCAAAATAGCTAAATAATTGTTCTAGACAAGTAGAAACAGTTAAATGATTGTTTTAGGGCAAGCAAAATAGTTAAATTAAAAGTGTTCTAGAACAAGTAGAAATGGTCAATAATTGTTCTAAAACAAGTAGAAATGGTTAAATGGCAATAATTCTAGAACAAGTAGATATAGTTAAACAACAATTGTTCTAGGACAAGAAAACATATAAACAATGACAGAGATAATACTACTGGCAGATAGAGACACTATATTTAACATTACAAGAAGCATCATTTCATGAATAGTATAACCATAGGTAAATATATGCAACAATTAAAAAGCACATTCATGGGCATAACATTTATATATTTTCACAGGGCAAAATAATTCAGGTTACAAAGTAGCATAGAGGAAAAATATCAGATAAGAGAGGAACTGCATGCAGAGGAAATGTTAGTGGTTATCTGATATATCCTACATTTTGGCATTTGCATTTATGTTTATATTGTTGCAATATAAACTGTTTCAATTGTAGTCTAAACTTAGTGGAATCTGGATTGTCAGTTAAGTTGTTAGGAAGAGACTATTTGAGTTCTGGAGCAAGTAAAGGGAAGCTGTGGTCAAAGCAATGCAGTTTGCTAAATGCTTGATTACGCTTGAGGTGAAGCCCCCTTCTAACATTGTTAAATTTTTTTAATTAACTTGTTGAATTTACATTAGGCAAATTATGGTCAACAAACTTGAATTCATTGTCTATGCATTCTTACCTCTGAAACAAACATCACTTGCATCCTGCTAACATTTATTTATTTTTGTTAACCAAAAACACTGATCCACATGGATCTTTGTTATACTCAGCCCTGAAATAATGCCTGGTTGAGTGACTTGCTCAGAATCCCAAAATAGGCAAATGAAGGCAGAGGGAATCAAACCATGGACTACAGGAGCAATTTGCCAGCAGCTCATAACCTTAACCATTTGTTCTAATTAATAAACATACAGGGCAACATTTAAGATGTATTTAAGCACATCTGAGCTGAAGAACTGCATTACAGATGGCCAGTCAGAAGTTTCCAAAACCAAACAGTTAGGATCAGCTGCAGAGTTTGGTTATGCTGGGGCATATATCCTCCTGTCTTTTGTAATCCTTCTTACAGGAAGCCTTTAGAATCGATGATGCATAATTGAGGACTGTTACAAAGAATTATCAGAAAGCAGTTAACCTTAGTTAGTGGTAAATGAAAAAGATAACAGAGGGAACTCTTTCTTTTAAGAATTCTTTATAGCATCTTTATAGTGTCATCAACATATCTCTTAATTTTAGCTCCTAGTTTAGAAAGTATAAAGATTTTTAAAGCAGGGAATTCTTTTGACGATATAGGAAGAGGATGTTAAAGTTATAGTAGGCTTGATATTTCTTACTTAACATTTCAGGAGTCAAAGAAAACTGCCATTGCAGAGAGTTAAATGAAAGCTTATTTGCAGAGAAACAATCCTCCAAGACTGAAATGTCTGCTTGCATCTACAAAACAATCTTGTTAATATAATTAGATGAATGCCAGAGAAACCACATCATCAGTTTACTGGTTAGTTTTATCCTTTTTGCAAACTTTAGATTTCACATTTTGCTCACAAATAAAGAAAGGCACCAGACACAGAGCTTTTAGAAACCCAAGTCAACACGTCTTGGTTTAGCCTACTTACAGCCTTTGAGCCACAAGGAATAAAGTACTGAAAACAAATTAATGTAGTCTGTTCATGGTTTTGATGATTAAATGGGTAGTCCTCTATTACGTTTTATGTAATTTGTACTATTGGAATTATTTGTACATAATTTGCCAGCTCTTTGTTTTATGACTAGCATACTGATTGGTAAATTGTTCATATAATTATTATTACTGTATTAATGATTTGTATTTGCCTTAACTCTGCTTGGATGTGCTGAAGGGGCTGATCTTAAATCATTTCCATAATCTTGACTTACATGGATCATGCATGTTTGCCTGCTGTTAACCAGGGATGTGGCTGAAAAGCCACTTCATATCGTTTCATTAACCCATTTAACAACAAACTAACAAACAAAATAAGTAAGTTATGTAAAGTTCAGCCACAGACAATATAGTTTTACTAGAAAGTAAGCATAGTTCAAAGAACTGTTTTTTTTATTTATTTATTCTGGTTGCTTTATGCTATAATTCTTACCAAATAATCATAAAAACTGACAATAACAAAAATTTGACCCATAGGTTTCCTTGAAGGTATGTTATGAATGGGAATATACATTGTGAAATACAAAATATTCCATAAACTATGAGACAAACTTATCTGAGAACTTTACTCAAACAAAAAGACATTTCTATAATAGAGAGGGAGGCTCAGGAGTTTGCATCTGGTTATGTTTATCAGTGTCACGCAGTTATAACTACAGACTATGGGAATGAATAACTAGATGAAAGTATCATTTCACTGCCTTACATCTGTGTTCTATACCGACATACTGCTGACACACCGACATGCTCTATGCAATGTGCAAGAACCATTATCTAGTCTGTGAACATCAGTATGTGCTTAAAGAACTCTATTTACTAAGTAAGTTATAGAGGAAGCTACAACATGTACGTGAGGGGTCACACATTTTAGAAGAACGGTGTCCACAGAGGCCCCAGTATCAGCCTTTAGTGCACTGAATAACTTGCACATCTTTTCCCTAGAGAGTCTTGGGAAAAAAGGCAACCAGGCACTCTGCTGTGAAGTCTTATCAGCACACCATACTGCATTTAATGAGGTTCCCTGCCAGGCACTCTGCTGTGAAGTCTTATCAGCACACCATACTGCATTTAATGAGGTTCCCTGCCAGGCACTCTGCTGTGAAGTCTTATCAACACACCGTACTGCATTTAATGGGGTTCCCTGGGATGTTTCAATGGCTGTTACTTCCAGGCACTCTGCTGTGAAGTCTTATCAACACACCGTACTGCATTTAATGGGGTTCCCTGGGATGTTTCAATGGCTGTTACTTCCAGGCACTCTGCTGTGAAGTCTTATCAACACACCATACTGCATTTAATGGGGTTCCCTGGGATGTTTCAATGGCTGTTACTTCCAGGCACTCTGCTGTGAAGTCTTATCAACACACCGTACTGCATTTAATGGGGTTCCCTGGGATGTTTCAATGGCTGTTACTTCCAGGCACTCTGCTGTGAAGTCTTATCAACACACCATACTGCATTTAATGGGGTTCCTGGGATGTTTCAATGGCTGTTACTTCCAGGCACTCTGCTGTGAAGTCTTATCAACACACCGTACTGCATTTAATGGGGTTCCCTGGGATGTTTCAATGGCTGTTACTTCCAGGCACTCTGCTGTGAAGTCTTATCAACACACCGTACTGCATTTAATGGGGTTCCCTGGGATGTTTCAATGGCTGTTACTTCCAGGCACTCTGCTGTGAAGTCTTATCAACACACCGTACTGCATTTAATGAGGTTCCTGGGATGTTTCAATGGCTGTTACTTCCAGGCACTCTGCTGTGAAGTCTTATCAACACACCGTACTGCATTTAATGAGGTTCCCTGGGATGTTTCAATGGCTGTTACTTCCAGGCACTCTGCTGTGAAGTCTTATCAACACACCGTACTGCATTTAATGGGGTTCCCTGGGATGTTTCAATGGCTGTTACTTCCAGGCACTCTGCTGTGAAGTCTTATCAACACACCGTACTGCATTTAATGGGGTTCCTGGGATGTTACAATGGCTGTTGCTTCCAGGCACTCTGCTTTGAAGTCTTAGCAGCACACCCTACTGAATTTAATGGGGCTTCCCTGGGATGTTTCAATGGCTGTTACTTCCAGGCACTCTGCTGTGAAGTCTTATCAACACACCGTACTGCATTTAATGGGGTTCCCTGGGATGTTTCAATGGCTGTTACTTCCAGGCACTCTGCTGTGAAGTCTTATCAACACACCGTACTGCATTTAATGAGGTTCCCTGGGATGTTTCAATGGCTGTTACTTCCAGGCACTCTGCTGTGAAGTCTTATCAACACACCATACTGCATTTAATGGGGTTCCCTGGGATGTTTCAATGGCTGTTACTTCCAGGCACTCTGCTGTGAAGTCTTATCAACACACCGTACTGCATTTAATGGGGTTCCCTGGGATGTTTCAATGGCTGTTACTTCCAGGCACTCTGCTGTGAAGTCTTATCAACACACCATACTGCATTTAATGGGGTTCCCTGGGATGTTTCAATGGCTGTTACTTCCAGGCACTCTGCTGTGAAGTCTTATCAACACACCGTACTGCATTTAATGGGGTTCCCTGGGATGTTTCAATGGCTGTTACTTCCAGGCACTCTGCTGTGAAGTCTTATCAACACACCGTACTGCATTTAATGGGGTTCCTGGGATGTTTCAATGGCTGTTACTTCCAGGCACTCTGCTGTGAAGTCTTATCAACACACCGTACTGCATTTAATGGGGTTCCTGGGATGTTTCAATGGCTGTTAGGCAACCAGGCACTCTGCTGTGAAGTCTTACCAACACACCATACTGCATTTAATGAGGTTCCCTGCCAGGCACTCTGCTGTGAAGTCTTATCAACACACAGACTGCATTTAATGGGGTTCCCTGGGATGTTTCAATGGCTGTTACTTCCAGGCACTCTGCTGTGAAGTCTTATCAACACACCATACTGCATTTAATGGGGTTCCCTGGGATGTTTCAATGGCTGTTACTTCCAGGCACTCTGCTGTGAAGTCTTATCAACACACCGTACTGCATTTAATGGGGTTCCCTGGGATGTTTCAATGGCTGTTACTTCCAGGCACTCTGCTGTGAAGTCTTATCAACACACCATACTGCATTTAATGGGGTTCCCTGGGATGTTTCAATGGCTGTTACTTCCAGGCACTCTGCTGTGAAGTCTTATCAACACACCATACTGCATTTAATGCGGTTCCCTGCCAGGCACTCTGCTGTGAAGTCTTATCAACACACCATACTGCATTTAATGAGGTTCCCTGCCAGGCACTCTGCTGTGAAGTCTTATCAACACACCATACTGCATTTAATGAGGTTCCCTGCCAGGCACTCTGCTGTGAAGTCTTATCAACACACCATACTGCATTTAATGAGGTTCCCAGCCAGGCACTCTGCTGTGAAGTCTTATCAACACACCATACTGCATTTAATGAGGTTCCCCGGGATGTTTCAATGGTTGTTACTTCCAGGCACTCTGCTGTGAAGTCTTATCAACACACCGTACTGCATTTAATGGGGTTCCCTGGGATGTTTCAATGGCTGTTACTTCCAGGCACTCTGCTGTGAAGTCTTATCAACACACCGTACTGCATTTAATGGGGTTCCCTGGGATGTTTCAATGGCTGTTACTTCCTCTGCAGTGTCAGAATGCTCCTATGCTCGTTGGCTACTCTCACTTAGGATAAAAATGGAGCAGCTGACAGACATCGTAGAGATAGGGAATATGCGACAGAACTCAATGGCAGAAGGCCTTCAGCTTAAGCACACAACTTCTGTTAACTGTAAATGTACCTATTGTGCATGTGTTTCATAGCTCATATCTACATCTCTCTCTCTTTAATATATATATATATATATGTAAAACACAAATGTCTGTCTACCTGCAGATCTTAAGGGTTACCAGTGAGCATGTGTGTGTGTGTGTGTGTGTGTGTGTGTGTGTGTGTGTGTGTGTGTGTGTGTGTGTGTGTGTGTGTGTGTGTGTGTGTGTGTGTGTGTGTGTGTGTGTGCATATGCACATAGGAGCATGCATGTGGGAGCATGTGTGCGTGCGGACATGCAATGCATGTGGGAGCATGTATGGATACATGTGTGTGTGTGCGTGTGCACCTGCATGCACGTGTGTGCGTGTATTTTTTTTCTCAAGTCGTCTGCATAATTACCACAAGGATAAAAAGTCAGTAAAATAAAGCTTTTTTTCTTTTAAACTACATGGCCTAAAATGGGGGAAATTATCAGCTACGAACAAAATCATAAGATCATATGATGACCAGTTCTTGTTCAAATAAATCTATGACAAAGGGTTTTTTGGTTGAAACTTTACAATTGCTAGTAATAAACCCTATACAGTATTTTGATGGTCTCATTATTTCAGCTACTAAAACATAAATATTTAATCAATGCTGAAAGCTGGCATGAACTGCTGGTGTAATGCAGCAATAAAGACTAAAATCGTGCATTCAGTAAAATAAGGACATGTAAGGGAGTAAGGCAAACGATACAGAGAACAATAATTTCAGTCCACACAGCAGTATAAATGAATGGATGGGGGGGGGGGCATGTGCACCTCTCCATTATCAGAATGCTGTGTATGTGTGTATATGTGTATGGGGGATGAGGATAGCTTACTGTCACTATGTAGCTCACTGATGACACCACATAATGCTGTGCCACGGTCTAATGACAATAAGCAGTGCATTGGTCTAACAGCAGTGCTACTCCTTGATAATTATACATGCCAACATTCAGGCCTACAGCAGTGCCACTGAAAAGGGACAGAACAGTTGTCCAAGAAGTATGTTGCTCCCCGTTAGAAGCGTGCAGCACTCTGGTATAATTATGACACAGGGGAGGTCACTCACAAGAAGAAACACTTTCACAGAGCTGCAATACTCTTTAAAGTAGCCCAATGATATCAGTGTTACTTTTTACAATGCCACTGATGAAAGGAGTATAAAGTCCGTTTGATATCTACATTATTCCTGGTGATTCTGTGAAATGCTTTACCATTCAGAAACATTGCAGTGCCATTCATGAGTGAATGGAACAACTAACTTACTACACTGCTGCTCCCTGTAGTAACACTGTAGTGGGCTGACACTATCCTCTCAGACTTCAATGCCACTAATGGTGGCAGGACATGTGTGTCACAACTGTGTTGTTGCATGATTATTGCATGCTATACTCTGCAAGTTTTCAGATAAATGGCAATACTGCTGATGGTAGGGAGGAAGGTGCTTACTAAAATTTTATGCTTACGAACTATGAAATAAAAATCATTGCAGTGTAGTTGCTTAGCAGTAAAAGATGCTTTAGAATTTGCAAAGGTGTTATTAGATCATATTATACTCAACTTTCATTTTGAATAACTCATGAGCATTTTGGCTTCCTAAGCCATGCACTACAGAAAAATATCTAAAAATTGCAAGAAAAAATACATAATCTTCTGTAAAAATACATATGGAATGATTATACAATTCATCTCATACTGCTGAGATATGTTGAAAAAGCAATGTGTTTTACTGTTTTGCAGGATGACACATTGCACAAGCAGCCCTTAGAGTGTTGTTCTAAAGTAATTATGTAACCAACACACACCATGTAATTATTATTTGTTAGTCACGTGATACATCTATAATGCAAAACAAAATTTGTTTTCTCACAATCAGTACCTACTTTACAATGGATAACACTTAAAACACTACCACATGGTAGTTATAATTTCTACACTACCCCTAGGGGAAACATTTATTATTAAATGCACGCATTAGCACGACCAGGAACATTATAGCATGGTAAATGGGTATCTTAATCATCCTCAAAGGACAGCTCAATTCTTGTCAGACACAAGTATGCCATCTGCAGTAGTATTATATACCTTCTCATGAAACAATACTTAATTTGTCAAAATTCAGTTTGTTGTCTGTCTTATAAATACAGAATATAAAATGAAGCACCAGTTTTAAATCATGATGCAGCAATAATTATGAAAGATAAAGATACTGCGTAATGTAACAATATCCAATTATTTTAATTTGACGATTGTGGAGCATGAAATGTGGGTGGTGCAGTGGTGAAGTGGTTAATGTTGCTTCACAACAAGAAGTTCTCTGGTTCAGTCCTTGGCTGAGGTGTTTTCTGTGTGGAGTCTGCATGTCCTTCCTGTGTTTGTGTGGGTTTTCTCCCCCATTCTGAAGACATGTGTCTAGTGTGTTTTTCCCTGGCCCTCTGCTGAAAATAGGCTTTGTTCTAATCAGACTTTCCTGGTCAACAAATGTTAAGTAAGTAAATATGGTGCGCATTTTCTGCTATTAAGTGCTATAAAGAAGGCAGAATGTTTTAGTAGGTGAACCAGGAATTTTTCATTAAGATTGCCATTGGTGGGGTATGGCCTATGGTTGTTGTACTTCCCCTTAGTG
Source organism: Protopterus annectens (assembly GCF_019279795.1). Classification (NCBI taxonomy): domain Eukaryota; kingdom Metazoa; phylum Chordata; order Ceratodontiformes; family Protopteridae; genus Protopterus; species Protopterus annectens. Next base: position 709,962,396 of record NC_056751.1, on the reverse strand, counting down.
ACTTTAGTGTTCATATGGGGAATGAAGAAGATAAGTGTAGCAACATGACTAGGAGGAATGACTTGTTACCTCATATTTGACTGATGACCTGTTTGGGATTTCTGTGCTAGTTAAGGACTGTGCATAACAGCATCATGCTTATTTTATTTATTTTTTTATTTGCAGTTTGTTTACCAGGATGGTTCATTGGGCCACCCAGTTTCAATGGAGTCCTGGGGAGAAAAGCTCCAGTAAATGCAAATATAGTAAATTACAGAATTACAAAATAACAGCAATTACAAAGTTTACAAAAGCCCTTAATGAGCTATTAGAAAAAGAAAAGACATGGTAGCAACAGTTGCAATAAATTGGCATTTGATGCAGCAAATGCACGAAAAATCCCATTATAAGTAAATTAAGGTAGTATAAAGAATGCACGTTCCTTCAGGAAATTATGGGCTTAAGGAGGCTATTAGCAGATTTGTTTGGTATAGAGAGAATTATAGTTAAGGATGTTATGCAGGATGAGATCAAGAGCATTCCCATTGTGAGGTTAGGTGTGAGTAAAGTAAAGTTTTAAAGAGAGAGAGACTGTTAGTGGTACGGATAAGAGGTGGGAGAGAATTCCAGTGGCGTGCTAAGCAGAAGGATAGAAGATGTTTGCCTGGAGGGTGGGCAGGTTTATGTAGTTCTATTAGATTTTGGAAGGTAGATCGAAGGCACCTGTTAGGAAGATGCATTTGGAAGACAGATGCAAGGGAGGGGCAGAGAGAGGGGCTAAAAATAAGGTTGTGTGCATGGATAAGTTGAATATAGGTAAGCTAACTGAACAGTTCCAGCCAGTTCAGATGGTGCAGTGAGATGCCGTGATGGGTATTGGATCCATGGCCAGTTGCAAATTTTGAAATTTTATAGTAACAGGAGAAGAGTTTTGATTTGAGGAAGGATTGCAAATTGGTAAGGATACAGGGATGGGAGGCATGAGGTATGTGTTAGCAAGAACGAGTCTGGTGGAGGGAGAAATTTAACGGTTGTGGCTATAAAGCATGCCAAGTTTCTTGTGAGTTTTTTTTTTATATTTACCTGAATATGGCTATCAAACTTTAGTTGGTCATCGATGAGGATTCCTAACAGTTTAGCGGTGGAGACTGTTTCAAGAGTAGTGCTATTTCGGCTGGTGATAGAGAATGAGTTTTTGTCTAGGGTGATGCTTTTAGAGGGGAGAAATATCATTAGTTTAGTTTTGGCTGCATTTAATGCTAGATGGTTATCTAGCATCCATTGTTCTGCAGAGGAAAAGGCATCTTGAGTTAATTTTGTTAATGAAGAAGTGGAGGTTGCAGAACAGATTATTGTAGAGTCATCCGCACATTGGATGAGGTTGGTATTAGGCATGGCATGGTAGAAGTCGTTAATGAAAATATTGAATAGAAGGGGGCCTAGAATTGTGCCTTGGGGCACACCTGTGGGAGTGTTTAGGAATGGTGAGGTAGCTTTTTTCCACTTAACTGCTTGTTGCATATTTGATAGGTAACAGGTGAACCCTTGTTTAAACACAAGTATACTCATAAATTTATGAGAAATTATGATGAACTTGAGATGCCATCAGCCAAAGAAATTGTTTTTATTTATACGGATAAAGTTCTGCTTTTTAATGCTCCTGGGTAAACAATATGTGCTAAGTAATTGTTCATGAGTAAAATTGGTATCAGAGAACCTGGAGCCAAAGATCAGTGACTGACAGAGTTGTTGTGTCATCAGACCTGAGGCCACATGTCCTGGACACTCTGACCAACAGAGGTGCTAAGCTATCAGCTGATCACTGTTTGGTGGTCAGTTGGGATGGTAGCTGAACCGACTTGGGAAACCAAAACATGTTGTGATGGTGTTCTGTTGGGAATGTGTTATCTGTGCCTCTGAGATGGATGAATTTGGGAAGGTGTTGTCTGTGCTTTGAGATGGAGGAATTTAGGTTTCACCACAGAAGAGCTTCTTCAACAGACCTGAGGAGTCAAGAACGTGGGGTCAATGGATCCTGCTGAGTGAGTGGGAGCACGGAGGTGTAAGCAAAGGATGGTTAGCACTTGTCTTAGTGGTAACAATAAGACCTATTGGTGGACACCAGCAGGGAGTGAAGTCATCAGATTAAAAGAGAACTTCCCAGGAAATGCCAGTTGTAGGGATCACTGGATTTGACTGATAGATACTCACAATCCAAGTAGGCAGCAACTGTGGCAGTCACAAAAGCAAGGAGCACCCATGGAGAAAATGTTATAAGTTCTCTCTCTCACACTGTTTTCCATACATATAGCTTCCACTGCTTAGGTTGAGGAAACTGTTTTTGTGCTAATTTCCATTTGTTGCATAAAATGCACCATAACATGCAGTCAGATTTGCTGTTAGCTGTTCAGGATGGAATATGTGCTTCTAGTCCAATGAAATGATGGACTTGCAGCTGTAGATGATAAATGTCAAAAAGAGTTTGTGAATCCACAGTGAAAGGTTTAGAAATATGTGCAAGATGGGATGAAACAATGTTTGTTTGCAGGACTACAAAAAATTACCCAATCAGAAGACAATTCTCCTTGGAGTAGAATAGCTAGCCACTATCTCTATGGCTAAATCTGGACAATGCAAATAAAGCTGAAAATTCACCTGCAGAATGAAGGCTGCTGCAAGAGAAGTTTTTTTTCTATCCCATGGCAGACTAGAGCTGTGTATCAGCTGTACTGTGGGTGCAGCTGTCTGCATGAGGGGTGGGAGGTGTTGCAGAAAATACCTTTTTATAAAACACTACAAATGAATAATTTTTGAGTTCCATTTTCCATTCAGAAAAGGAAGTGATGGCTGAACTTACTATTTCTGCATTTTGAACATATGTTGACTTGACATTGAGGAAACTGGGTACACTGGCCTGCGGTCATTTTTATGATTTCTACCACTGGGGACTTTTAGCACATCTCAGAATTATTGCAAAGGATCTGTGAGTCTGGGCTGGTTGAGAAGTTACATTTGGGAGTTTTTTACAATATTCGGTCTAACAACTTTTGTTTCTTTCAGGAAATGGTATGTTTCAGCAGTACAATTATCATTGGAGGGATTGGATTCATCCTTCCTCGCATCATTTTAAATGAGGATGTATTAATAGGAGTGAATTAAGTGTAATGGGTGGACACATAAATTCTTAATACTAGGTTTCTAGTGACTTAAAATGAGTGTGGTCCCATTTCTGTGTTTCCTTTATTTCTAAGACCAATTAATAAAATTTCACATCTGAGGATCAGGGAGTCTCTGCTGGAAGGGGAGAAAAACTTCAGTGGGTAGACTGGATATCTTATTCATTGTATTATTATTTAATGGTTTGCTTTTTTCCTGTTCAGTCACAAAGAATGGAAGTTCTAGGTGTCACTAATGGAAGTGCCATATCACTGATTAGTGACAGTTATTTTATCACAAACAACCATGCCTAAATCATGTTAAAGTGCTTTAGTACCTCATTTGCTACCATCATCATTATATCTGTATTAGACATTCTCTGCTTAATTTTTATGTTGCATGTGTGATTTATATGAATATTATATATGAGTAGCATGTTTTGTATAGCTACTGCTGCTTTTATGTTAGGCTTTAATCCCTGCGACTCCACAAATGTGAGTTGTACAGATGGATCATGTTGGTAAGCAGAAGGAAACAGACAAATATAGACATCATGCACTGGCCTTCCTCTAATGAGTTACATGTCCTTTTAGTTTAGGTACTAGTACTTAGATGTGGCTATTTTATATGTATTTAAATAAATAAATGTGTGTGTGTGTGTGTGTGTGTGTGTGTGTGTGTGTGTGTGTGTGTGTGTGTGTGTGTGTGTGTGTGTGTGTGTGTGTGTGTGTGTGTGTGTGTGTGTGTGTGTGTGTATATATATATATATATATATATATATATGTATCTATATATATATATATATATATATATATAGGTCTACTTCAAAGGATTGAAATTTCACAACATTGGGCCTCTGATTTCTGAAGACCAGATGATCGAAGTTATGACATATCAAACTTTGTGGACGGAGATCAGCGTACAGCGTGGAACGGGAAATTTACCATTCTCTTCTCTGCAGTGCGATCTCGGAGTTGGTATATTTAAGTAGCTGGGGGTGAGGGGGTGCAGTGAACAAAGACAATTTTACCTGTTAGGTTTTCTTGTTTTCATGTTCGATATTTCACAACATTGATCATCTAGTCTTCGATGATCAGAGGTTCGATGTTGTGAAATTTTGATCCTTTGAAGTAGACCCATATAAATATATATGGGTCCCTATTGGATCACCAAAGTTTCAAAACTTTGAACATCATACAGCCAAGACCATATGATCAAAGTTTAGAAACTTCAAAACTAAAAAAAAAAAAATAAAAATATATTTTTTTACATTTTTGCAGAGGGGCAAGCCCCCCTGCACCCCCCACACTACATGTTAATTAAATATACCAACTCTGAGATCACACTACAGTGAGGAAAACAGTAAATTTCCTGTTCTGCTCTGCATGGTGATCTCCATTCTAAACATTCAAATTTTCAAAACTTCGGTCATATGGTCTCGGCCGTATGATAGTCATAGTTTTGAAACTTTGGTGATCCAATAGGGACCCATATATATATATATATATATATATATATATATATATATATATATATATATATATATATATATGTGTGTGTGTGTGTGTGTGTGTGTGTGTGTGTGTGTGCATATGTATGTCTGTGTAGTCCATGTAGCATATCTGAAACTGGCCAAAGCTTTTGACACTATATCCCACACTGGTATTGTAAATAAGCTACAAGACTTCAAGGTAAACTTTGCATTGTTATATGGGTTGCAAATTGGCTAAGTTTAGAACCCACATAATCGAGGTGACAGATCCCACTTCAGAAAAGTAAGAAAGTGTAGTGGGGTACCACAGGACTCAGTGCTGGGACCCATCCTTTTTGGCATATACTTTTCTGATCTCCATACCATAAAGCCAGGCCTATGACTAACCAAATTTGCTGATGACTCTAATCCTGGTATTATTATTCCTTCCTCTCCAGATATAAAATTGCTACATCAAGAGCTAATCCTTATAAACAAACGGTCCACAGGAAAAGGTAGTCTGGGACTTTGGCACCTCCCTCTCCTTGAGCCATGACATAGGAGCAGTCAGGAAGTTCTTCTACCTAGCCCAACTAATGTCATGCAAGTCAAAACAAGTTATTATCCCTCTTTCCTCAGCCCTAACTAAACCAAATTCAAAGTGAAATGCCCCTTCTGCAAAGTACCTAACCAGATATACTCTGCAGATTAAAAGGCCCCAAAGATTCATACGTAAAATATTATTGTTCTAAAACCCCTTAGCTACCAAGGCAGACCTGAAGCCCTATCCCTATATCTGTCTCTTACAGGCTCCTACAAGATCTATGGTTTGCATTCCATGCCACCAAAGTCCCTACCCTACTGGATCTCTTGTAACTCCATAAGACAAACCGCTACACAAACACTCAAACTAAGAAAACAAACCTTTACCAATGCATAAAACAAACATGTCTGAGGACAGATTTATTACTTAGTGGTTACCACATCTCTGTAACATCTCTGGAACATTTACAGGCCCCTGTTTGTAAATGTTTCATCTCCCAAGTCTCTGCTTACACTTATCAAGGGCACCAGAACTTGTCAGACATTTGGGGTGCATGGCTAGGCCTAAAAAGGGCCTTTGTGGTCATTAGCCAGAGCCACTGTCAGTGAATTTGGCATTCTCCGTGCAAATAATATTAGTGTTTGTGTATCTGTAGAACTGCATATTATTCCCCAGCACATACATAGCTCTTCTGGTGTGGCCCCACAATGTAATAAGTGGATTTTGATAGTGGCTTTGTGATGGCCTCACAACTCCACCCATTCTAAAACTAGCAGTGCTCACTGGCATGCACAAAAGGTTATTGTAGCTTGTGCAGGTGGGTTGTGGATGTTGTGGTGATTTTGTTTTTAATTTTCTTCAGAATTAAACCTCAGAGATGTGTACAGAAGGTTTTTATAGCCTGTGTTAGGGCTGGGAACAGTCTGGTAATTTTTTTCAGTTTCCTCAAAACCCTCAGAGGTGTCTACAGAAGGCCACTATTGCTTATGTAGGTACAGTGTAGTATGTAGGAGCAGCAAGTTGGACCACATTATTGTGATCATATACATGTGATTGTTTTGGGGGTAGGGTTAAGGAGGCCTACTACGTCATATATGCCTGACAGCAGCAGGTTCCCTTATGTGGTATGTTTTTCATCTCAGCTTGACATCAGGGGGGGTGGCTGCTTTTGGAGGTAAGGTGTAGAACCATATCAAATATAATTTATGTATCTTTGTAAATATTTACCTTCTTAGTTTATAGTGAACTATTATTTTGTCAGCTTTGAACATAACTTATTTCTTCCGTGGAAAAATGTATTTTCTAACTTTTTTGTTCAGGCAAATCATTTGATAAAGAGGCTAGAAACTACATCTCAGAACATCTATAACCCCATGGTCTCTGGGGGGCTAGTGGACTCCAGGTGAGCAGCTTAATTCAGGTATTTTCGTATACAGTTATTACAATGAAGTCTTGGCCAGTTAGGGTTTGTTGAAAGGGTGCTGGAAAAAATTAATGTTGAAGAGCAAATACGGAGGTTTGCTCCTTGCTCAAGTTTTTTTTTTTCAGGCCATCATTGGATGAAAAGGTTAGAAAATAGCTCTAAAATGCATCTCACAACATCTATAACCCATGGCTTCTGAGGATCTAGCAACCTCCAGACCCCGCAGCATTATTTCATTATTACAGTATACTCTCTGATAGTTAGAATGCATTGAAACAATGCCAGAAAAAAACAAAGTTTAAAAGTTAAGACTGTATTTCTTTCCTTAATCATGGTTTTTGCTCAAGCTGTCATTGGGGCCAAAAGGCTGAGTGAAAAAAACTTAAATACTTCTCAGAACATCCAAAATCCCCATGAGATCTGTGGGCTGCTAACAGTAATATATAACCCAGTTGTAGTCTATTGAAAAGATGCAGGAAAAATCTGAAAAGTAAGACAAAATGTGCAAAAACAGTAGAAAAAAGTAATTTGAATAATGTGAGGAGGTCATGGGAGGTTGCAGAGGTTTGGGCAGTTGACAGTGGTGGCCTCCATGGAGCCCTTTCACCTAGGGCGACATTTCTCCTAAGGCCCTGTTGTTATGTATCACTCTACTTTTCAGGATCTTAATGGATGGAAGAGACAGGTAGGAATGTTGTATGTATATAATATATTGAAGTTTATGCAATAAATATATCATTCCTTTTTGTTTTCAGGTTTTTCTTTTAGGTTTACCATTGGCATTTACTAGGGTTAACACCTGTCCCACTTTGCGAGGGACAGTCCCTCTTTGGGCAGTTGTGTTCTGCAAAAAAATTGAAAAAATGGCAAATGTCCTGAGATTTTAGGACAGAAAAATATTTCCTATATTTTATGTAATAGTTGCATAAAACAGTTATATTGTATGTGAAACACCTAAATGTGATAAGAAACAGAATAAGCAACTAAAATGCTACAATAATAAGCTTTTATTTAGGAAAAAAAGTGAAGTTTTGTCCTTTGTACTGGCCGTGGGTATGTTTTGCCCTGCAAAATCTGACGTTTGTACCAAAAATGTCCCACTTTAGGTATGTGAAAAGGTGGCAACCCTAGCATTTACAGTATAGGTAGGCAGTTCTTTCTTTATGCTTATTTATTTAGTTATTTATTGAGATGGGCATTCAAAAGACATGCGTAAATGGGCGTGCCTTTGTTGAAGGTTGGACGTCGAGCTGGCACCTCGGTGTTCGTGAAAATCTACTGCCAATCATTAGCGTACCGGAGTTCCGCTGTGGCGACCCCTAACCGGGAAAAGCCGAAAGACAAACAACAACATTTAGTGATTTATTGAAATACAGTTCTTTCCAATGTACTTCTGTACTTTTGTAAACAGTAAAGTCAGTTTTTGAAGTCCATGGGGAGCACCATTTTTATGTGACTTTCTACAGAGTTTTACATTTATCATTTTTAATGTGCAAATGTTTTAGTACAGGTACATGTTTTACAGAGTTTTGTGAATCAAGCACTTTACATGGGAGGGTCTTTTAGGAAAAAACACACACAAACATGCACACGCACACACACACACACACACACACACACACACACACACACACACACACACACACACACACACACACACACACACACACACGTTTTGATAAATAATAATTGCTATCTATCTTCAATGTTTTTTTTTTAATGTAATGCTTTGTGTGCTTGTTTTTTTAGGCTTACAGAAAGTGTCTTAGGTAGGATAATATTTAATGATTTTTGTTAATGACGCGACCACTTCTGTGGTTGGTGTGAGTTAAGTCTGACTGATGCTGGCATTAGTAGAGTGGTGGTAAATGTTTTGTAACACAGATTTATGGGTGCTAAATTTTCATAACACAGATGTATGGTGACGTTCTTTGATGATGCAGGCAGAGTAGGGGTAAACAAAATATATAACACATCACACCAGATAGGTATTTTTTAACAGAACCTTTTAGATATACCTAAGATTAGGAGTTAAGATAAATATATCTCTGTGTGAGGGGGTGACTGTCTGAGTCTGTACATGACAACATGGTGAAGTGATAGTAATCACTGATTCTTTTGCTTCTATAACCTAACTCATGATGTTTGCAGACAGATGTAACCCAAATGTACAACATCTAGATAATCACTAGCTGATGTTATACCCTCTGCAATGTGCCCCATCTAAAAGCTTGCAGCACTTTAATATACTGTGATGTAGACATATAATATATTATACAGTTAAGTAGCTGCATAGTACATCACTGTGACACATGTACAGAAATGGCATAAGTTATTCTCAGCTGCATTAGCAAAATACAGTGTGAGCACATAACAGCAAGGCATCTGAATGTTTGGTAAGTTACATGCAACAGCCAACATTCATGCATTGTATGTAACTGCATCCAGTCACAATACAGTAAATCAACCTCTTCCAGCTATGTCATATATTCCCAAATCAGAAACCATAAAATAATTTATCTGCCTCTCCCAGCCACCCTGCATAATATGTATCTTCCTCTACCATGTTATTTTCCAGCCATGCCTTTGCCAGATTATACCTGCATGCCACACCAGAATATAGGTACCTGTTCTTGTCATCCTTGCCTCAGTTTATTTTTATTTACATATTCTATGAACTGGGCTGAGTCTGGTTTTCTTTGGAAAACCAGGAGCACTTTCTGGTTAAATGCCTTGTTCAAGGTCATGCAATAGACAGGTGGAGACTGAGGGAATCAAACCCAGGACTATAGGAGGATGCTGATTCGCAGTCAGCACCTAAATCCTAGGCACTAAACTGACAGACCTGACAGTAACATATAATGACATTTCAACACTCTGCAACATCTTCCTGCAACAACGAAATCACATGTACATGCCCCACTAACCTGTTCTTACTGTACGAGTACCAGCCCTAGACACGCTGCAAATAGATCCACTTGCTCAAATTACATTGTAGTGCATATGTCTACTACAGCTACATTTACCCAGCAACCACATAATAGACCTACCTGTCTAGGCCATGACACATTGAATTTACCTGCCTCAGCCATGCTTCTGAGAAACACATGCAACAGACATCATACTTAGAATGGAAAGTCACATTAGCAGGTATTGGCCATGTTAGCTACCAAAGGTTTTATTTGAATAGCACAACAAAGTGAATGTAATATTTGTTTATTAAATCCTATCCAACACCTCAGAAACTGCACTGTTCTCCTCTGTTCCTGTGACTCATCCAAACCCACTCTGTTATCACTGTTACTGACGTCACTGAAAATACAATGCATGTCTAAGTGTTTCTCAAAGCAAAGGTATCTTTATTACAGCTGTTTAAATATTCACCAGTAAAAAAAAAATGTTTTAAAATTAAAATAAGTTTTGGACTGGATGCTTTCCCTGAATGGAAAGGAATATTATTATTTTAGCTGCACGAAACCAGATATGGCAGAAATGTAAAACACTATTATTGTTTCTAAATATGAGATTATCTATATGAATTGTGCTGTGATAAATTCTCTTTTGAATTCCTTGTAGACAGCCATGTGATTTATGAAAAGTGCATATTAACTTGACATTGAGAGGCACTATTCACCCTCTGATGCCAAGGACTAAGTAGAAAAAATAGAAGGAACAGATTCATAAACTAATAGCCTATTTCCTTCCATGGCAGGAGTGAAGTTGGAAAAATGCAGTCTGGCCCATTTCTACCATGAGCGTGGCTAGAGCCCTATCACCTTAATGAGGCCAGTTTGAATGTCAGCTTAGAATTCAACATGAAATTATTCACTCGTGCTGTAATATAAACTCCAACTTGTGATGTCCTTTAAAAGCAAACTGTCTAACCAAAGCTTCATGTCCCCCATTCCTAGCTGCAGCCCTCTAGTTGCTATGGAAACCATCTGTCTTTTCTTAACAAAAAAATCTATATGTTTTAATTCAATATTTAGATGACTCAGTTTGCTTTATCTCTGTTGCCTCAGATTCATGTTTTATTTCTTCTACACAAAAAGGGTTAATCTACTGAGTAAGGCTGATAACCTTCTCAACAGACTATGAATGCATTTGTTGAAGGAGTAAGAATGTAAATATCATAAAGGCATGCTAGAAAAAACATACGAGATGTATAAATACAGTAAGAAGATGGGACATATTGACAAGATCAAAGGAAAGTGCATGTGCTAAGCAGCCAGATCAAAGGAAATACAAAGAGATTATTAAATTATTTCTACGTAATGTATAAACATGAAAGACAGTAGCACATAGTCATGTCTAAATGCTGTTTCCTTTTAGAGTCTTATTTGTCTGTAACAAATTACCCTCACACCCACCGGCATCAAGACCACAACTAAATCATTTCATAAGAAGTAGCAGCATGTAAGCCAAAACACACAGTAAACCTTCAGTATGCACAGATAGGGAAGGGTTTTGGGAAAGTCCTAGGTGCATCTAAATTAGGAAAGCACCTACCAGCAATAATCCATTTCTGCTTCCTGGAAACGATAAAACTCTATTTCTTTCCATTCTGCTTGAAGTCTTCACTTTAAATGTAGTCTGAAGAGAGAGGCGGGAGGGAGGGATCTAGACAAATGCGTTGCCGTCCTCACCTGGATAAGTAGGAAAGGATGGTCTAGCAGTTTGTATTTCACTTCCAGGGCTGCATACAGTTTGCTCCAGTTACTAAAAATACCTCATCTCTCTTCCAAGGGAGAACAGCAAGATCAGGCTAGTATGTGTGAGTGCGTGTGTGCGTGCATGTGTGTGTGTGTCCGTGCATGTTTAGCTAGTGTATTGTCAGCTGCCTAATGCCAATAGAAACCCCTAGTTACAGTCTCCCCCCCCACTATCTAAAACCTTGCTGTGTTCCTCTTTCTCTCGCTCTTGTCTTTCCCTCTCTCCTTCTCTCCCAGCTGAATAGGCCAGAAATAATGGAAGGAGAGAGGACATTGTACGAGGCGTCACCCTGTAGACAAATTAATAATGCAAGGAGCCCCACCATGCATTTACACATGTACATTCAAACCTATACTTCTGCACATGCTCACTTTTCTTTCCTGCTTTCCACAGGAACATTTTGAGTTGCATACAGGTATACCAACCATGCAAGACATTTAAAAGATTTCTTACAAAAACAATTAACAGTATGCAGAACAAATATACTCTTCATAAAATATAACCCTACACATTGAAACAAAGAAACAGATGAAAGCAGGAAGACAAAGACAAAATAGTATATAAAGCCACAAGTACTCTGTTTGACATATAAATGACATCGATAGTTTGCATAGGTACAGGATCAAAACAAAAATATGCATCATGCAAAACGCATGATAAAAAAGTTACTAGATGGCCATTTTTTTATGGTTATCTCCAAGCCGTATGCAATCTTCTATACACATTAAATTATATTATTCCCTGCAGGCAGAAGACTTAAGTGACTAAAAACATTGCAAAATATGTCCCTCTGTTTAAAACAATGGATCACATGCAATGTGTGACAGGAAGAGTAACTGGAGGAAAGTTAAGGGACTGAATCATCTCTTTACTCATGTAGGAGAGGTGCAACATTGTAGAAAAGCAGTGTCTTCATTTAAGGTAAGGGACAAAAAGTGACATGGAATATAGCCTTTTTTATATAAAGGGAAACAATGTTTCAAATAAGTACATTGCCTTCATTCCTATGACATACTGTATTTATTGCTGCCTATTGCCTGTTTATAACAAAGAATATGTAGGAAGAGGTGTGTGTGTTTAGTGTAGGACTTGGGTTCATAAAGGTTATCACGATGTACACTATACAGTATGTACACTTTGAGTGATCTTTAATAGACAGCACAAGCATTGTGGCAGAGGTGTTCCTGAATTCAGAAAAGTTACCTCAAGGTTTGCACATAATGTACACCTACTGTTAACCTTTATGAATCTGTTCTTTTTGTTTAACTAAACAATTTTGTTATATTTTGTATGATAAAATATTACAACAAGGAGTGACAGTCCAGTGATTGTATACGTTATAGCACCATTGTTATTCAGTTGCCTTGAGTAAAACAGTCCCTTTCCTGCATTTTACATCTTCACTCAGATATTATGTTGCTTCACTTTTAACTTAATGTTGAAGTTATTCACCTCACAATCTGAAATTATAAGGTTCAGTCCTGACCTCCAGTCAACATACATTTGGAGTTTGCATATTCTCCCTTTGTCTGTCTCTGTGGGGTTCTTCCCACCTCCTAAAAAATACAGTGTGTTTTCACCTCAGACTCACCCAAAAAAATGAGCAGAGTCATGGCAGCACACAGATTCTAAGTGGTGCCTACTGGGGGAAGGGTTGGGTAGAATAACCACTTTAGGCATCAGTGATGGTGAACAGTATTTTTTAGACAGGAGAACAGTGACCACAGACTGTGTGCTGTGTCAGGGCTAGCCAGCTTACAGTGTACAGATTGGCTGTAGGTAATTTAATCACATTGATTAATGCTGCCAAAAATGGGCATGGATATTTGCTGGTGATAAGTGGGTTGAGGACCTGACCTATGCCACAGAACCATGATAATGATGGGAGGGGTCTATGTGCTGCTATTGGTCAGTGTGTGTCCACCATAAAACCCAGCAGCTTTGGGTGGCTAAGCTACTGGTTGGCCTGTGTGTAATTGCCCAGCCTGAGCTACCCAGAATAAATATGTGGAGTGAAATTTGGGTGTAAAACCAATCAACCTGCCAAACATGAGTGAAGAATAGCAACACTGAATATACTTTCTCTGACAGGACACAGCTTGGAAGTAGATTACATGATGGCAAGGAGAAGAATGGACATCCTGGGGTCCAAGTAAAGGACACTGCAGCACAGCTGCTTGTCTTGGGATGTAGAGTCTACAACTTAGGGGGGAACAGACTAGATATGTTGTGGGAATAGTGGTAAGAAAGTTTTCTGAAGCCCCTGAGGGAACATCATCAGAATTAGTGACAGACTTATTGTAATTAGACTGTAGTGTAAAGATAGGGCAGTATTTATAATCTCATCGTAGGCACCACAGCAGCTTCGTAATGCAAAGGAAAATAGTGCCTTCAGCCAGTAGGTGCAGAACCTACAGCCAAAGCAGGACAATATGAGCTGGTGTTGATAATGTGGGCCCTGAAAGCTCATATCAGGACATACAGAACATGGTATCAGGACAGCATAGGTCCACATAGGTGAGTCAACAGGAATAAACAAAGAGAAGCCATTCTAGACATCTGTCTGACCAATGGCTTGCAGATGGTCAACTCATAGTTCAGTGAGAGAGACAGACACAAGATCATACACAATAGTTACCAACATGCAACTCAGGTAGACCTCCTCCTTCTGAGGAAAGGGCAATGGGGTAGAATCAGGTGTTGAAAGGGCATTGGGATAGAATCAGAGGTTGAAAGGGCATTGGGTAAAAATTGGAGGTTGAAAGGACATTGGTGTAAAATCAGAGGTTGAAAGGCCATTGGGGTAGAATCAGAGGTTGAAAGGCCATTGGGGTAGAATCAGAGGTTGCAGAGTCATTTCCAATGAAAACATCATCCAACAGTTTAAAACCACTGGTGGCCACAGTCAGCTGCAAGCAGTGGGCAGAGGAGGTTCTAAGGTCAACAGAGACTAGGATGAAGACCGGAATTTAACTGGAATGAAAGCACAAGAGTTCTAGGAAATAGTCAGGTCTGTAACACCTCACAACTAGGATGAAGTAGGTAGAGTTGAAAAAAATGGTAGCATCTCAAAAGAGCATGTGCAAAAATTATAGAACATTATAGAACATATATGCAGCCAAGCCAGGTATGGAAATAAAGTTCATAAGGAAAGATGCTGCTGGAATGCAGAAGTCCAGGAAGTTATCAAAAGAAAGAAGGAGTCCCAGAAAATATGGGAGATAGGTAAGACAGGCCATGGTAAAAAGGAATACTGGTTGGCTAACAAAGAGGCTAACAGAGGAGTTGTAATAGCAAATAACAAGTCATCAGAGATACTCAATCAACTTCTGGAAAGTGACTTAGCAGATGTCAGAAGTAAACTCTATCAAGTTGCAAGGCAAATACAGAAAGATAAAAAAAAGATAGTCATTAGACACATTCATAAGGGATGCCACCAACTACCTGTTCACCAGTCCACAAGACATTCAGTGACAGATAGAAGTGTTTCTTGAAGTTTGAAATGAAGAAAACTCTACAACAGGGGTAGTACCCCACACACCCTGCAATATAAGAGGAAAAAGAGTCTCATCCCGGTAATCAGCACTAAGGAAAATGAAGTCAGGAAAAGCAGCAGACTCAGATGAGGTCACAGCAGACTCAGATGAGGTCACAGCAGATGTGGGTGTTGGTCACAGCAGATGTGGGTGTTTTGGAAGAGATGGCTCCAGTGTGTTCTCATAGCAGTATGGAGAGAGTGGCATATCCCAGGTGACTAGCAAACAAGCATTCTAATGCCAGTGTACAAGAACAAATTGGTCATTAACAACCATGGGAAGTATGGAGGCATTAAACTCCTGTCACACTATGTGAACGTGCTGGAGAGAGTGACTGATAAACATGTAGAATAGTAGAAATTAAGATGCAAGATGAGCAATTTGGATTCAGATGAAGATAAAGTACAACTGGCCCAGTGTTTGCAGTGAGACACATGGTGAAGAAGAAGCTACACATGAGGAAAGAGTCCAACTGGGCATTCCTTGACTTTGACAAAGCATATAACAATATTCCAAGAAAGCTGATTTGGCCAGTCCTGCTGCAGATCAAAGTTCCAGAAACATTGGTAGAATTAGTGCAGACTATGTACAAGAACCCAAAGAGCTAAGTACAAACAGTTCTTGGGCTCACAGAGAGGTTTCCAGTGAGAGTGGATGGGCATCAAGGCTCAGGTCTGAGTCCACTGCAGTTCATAGTTGTGATGGACTACATTAGCAAATAGGTCAGGTGGGCAGATTAACAAAGCTGCTGTATGCAGCAAATGTTATCGGAGTGGAATGCAAACTGAAGGCACATGAGATGAAATGGAGTACAGACGATGGCTGACATGGCAGCAAATGGGAGAAATAAGCAGAAGCTGAAACCTGAGATAGAAGAGGAAATAGTGGAACAGGTTAACAACTTGATGTACCTGGGATGGGTGTTTAACAAAAAGGAGGCTGACTGAGGAGGTCAAAGCTAGAATCAGTGGGGCTGCAGCCAACTGGCATAGGGTGTTAGAAGTAGTGCATGACAGAAGAATGCCAAATAAGCTGAGGAATAAAGTGTATCAAACTGGGGTGGGGGAGGGGGGTGCAAACAGTATTTTTATGTCAGAGAAACCTGGACATAGAAGGCAGAGACGTTGAGGAAATTAGAACTGATGAAGACAAGTGCCTAAGGCAGGTGGTAGGATGCACACTGTTGGATAGATGAAATTATGACATACCAGCAGAACCCAAAGTAGCTAGAAAGCAAGAAGAAATGAAGATGTCCAGCAAAGAGATGGACGGGCTGCATGTCCAGCAAGGAGATGGATGGACTACATGTCAGCAAGATGGATGGACTGTATGTCCAGCAAGGAGATGGATGGACTGCATGTCCATCAAGGAGATGGATGGACTGCATGTCCAGCAAGATGGATGGACTGCATGTCCAACAAGGAGATGGATGGACTGCATGTCTAGCAAGGAGATGGATGGACTGCATGTCTAGCAAGGAGATGGATGGTCTGCATGTCCAGCAAGGAGATGGATGGACTGCATGTCCAGCAAGGAGATGGATGGACTGCATGTCCAGCAAGGAGATGGATGGACTGCATGTCCAGCAAGGAGATGGATGGACTGCATGTCCAGCAAGGAGATGGATGGACTGCATGTCCAGCAAGAAGATGGATGGACTGCATGTCCAGCAAGGAGATGGATGGACTGCATGTCCAGCAAGGAGATGGATGAACTGGATGAAGGAAGACGTACAACAGTCAGGCATGATTGATGAGGAAGGCAGTAGAGTCACTGAATCGAAAAGATGGTAACAGTTGACATGACACCTCAATCCTACGTAGAATATGGGAAAAAGGGGGCTGAAGATGATGATGGTGGTGGTGGTATGTTGCTTCATGTTTTTCACCACATACTTATATTTTTCTTCTTCTTTTCTACCACTATCCTATGACACCCTTTACTAATTCCCCAGGTTTATGTTCTTTCTTCCCTTTCACACTTCCAGTATTTAACTGCCCTCAGTTTAACACACCCATAATGAAGTTCAAGCCAGAATGACATATTCTTGCTTCACTCTTCCCTATATGCCCCTCTTCTATCACACAGGATCAGTAAGTCTCTTCTACCTACATGCAGAAGGACAGCTGCCATTCCTTATAGCCCTACTCTATAACTTCCTTGCCAACTAGCACGCCCAACATATCTGCTTATTACCCACTCCATCTACCTCACATTGTCAACACGTGCCCTCTGTTATCAAACCTGTCTCCTTAAGAGGTTTATTATACAGCCTTGTTTAGGTTTATTATATGGTTTCACTATGTCTACTCAAAACTACCAAATTCAGAGCTGAAAATATCAGTAAAATGAGCTAATTTGCACAAGCTTGACTACTGAGAAACTCATAACTAGCTTGCTCAAGTCTATGCACAATATCAGCAAATGGAACACTTTAAATTTTTTTTTTGTTGTTGCAAGAGACATTCCACCATGAAAGCATCCCATACCCCAAAAACACCTTCACGCCAAGGTCCACTGCACGTTGCAGAAACAATGACTCTTAACAGACAGTAAAGCATCTTGATCTTTCTCTAGAGGTCTGTGAGATTGGGCAACCTGTAGAGAAGACATGCAAGTACAGTACCTTGGACATCTACATCTCAATAGTAGGCTATATTAACATTTCCTCAGCTGAGCTGTTATACTTGTGTAAGTGTGATACAAACCCAAGTTATCTAAGCAACCGACCATAAGATATCTTACTCCACCTTTGTACTCTTTTCTGTATTTTCCATAATGATCCTACTGCTCTAAATCCCTTAATCACCTTCCTAATTCCTTTCAACAATCTGTCTTCTCCAGTCAGTTTTCCTCCTATCCCAACCATTCCTTAACCTCATCACTGAGTTCTTTCCTCAAAACCATCCTAAATGTTTATAAATCCTTCTTCTTTGTCCTTTTTCTCCCAACTCCTACCTCCTCTATGGTAGTACCCTCTTATCCTTTATAGTGGCGCAGTGGTGCAGCAGTTAGCATTGTCACCTCACAGCAAGAGGTTCTCCTGTTCGATTCTCAGCTGGGGTGCCTTCTGTGTGGAATCTGCATGTCCTCCTTGCATTCGTGTAGTTTTCTCCAGGTGCTCCGGTTTCCTCCCACATTCCAAAGACATGCATCTGGAGCATTTCTCTACAGGCCTCTGCTGAAAATGGGATCTGTCCCAGTTGGACTTTCCCAGTAAACAAATGTGAAATAAAATAAATAAATTGTCTCCTTACTCATCCTTCTTGCCCTCATCCTCAGTTTCTTAATGCACAAATAACCCCTTTGTATCTTAGCCATTTACCTTCCCTAAAGCTATATACCTGTTTCTTCCCATGAGGACATTAGCATGGTCTTCTTCCCCAAGTCAATGCATTTTTTTACCTTTTAAATTTTTTTTTTGTTCTATCCATCTGGCTCGAGCACTCACCCCACCCCGCACAGTTCTTGCTCATTCTCACATTGCACCATAAATCCTCACCATCACCTCTACTAAAAAATACTCTCCCTTCACAATTCCCTGTGGTATATGGTTTGATTCCCACAGCCCTCATTTGTCTGCTGTGTGACCTTAAGCAAGTCACTTAACCAGACATTGTTCTCGGATCA
This sequence comes from Protopterus annectens, assembly GCF_019279795.1. Lineage (NCBI taxonomy): Eukaryota > Metazoa > Chordata > Ceratodontiformes > Protopteridae > Protopterus > Protopterus annectens. The sequence goes on along the minus strand of NC_056751.1, from coordinate 709,943,944 downwards.
CCTCTGAAAAAAGGACTGTGTCTCCAGTGGGCCTTCTTGGTTAAGAAATGGTATTATTATTATTATTATTATTATTATTATTATTATTATTATTATTATTATTATTATTATTATTATTATTATTATTATATCACTCTCCTCGAATATAGTCCTGTGGTAACATCTCCTCTCCTTGCCCCATTCCACTTTTCCATCTTACCCAGTCACTAAATCTACTTACTTAGAACCCCTAATTCCCTGAGCCACATCCATCTCCATCATGCATCTTACAAAATTCATATTCTCCTATCCTCCCTTTTAACTCTTACCTTTAAATTTTCCATATTTCTCCTCACCTTCTTCCAGTTCCAGAAAAATCTATCACATAGTTTCTGCACCTCTTGAAACTATTTTGAATCCAGTGAAATAAATTAGCCCTGTGTTCAATACAGAACATTCACAATTAGTGAAATAAATAAGCCCTGTATTCAATACAGAACGTTCTCAATTAGTAAAATAAATAAGCCCTGTATTCAATACAGAATGTTCACAATTAGTGAAATAAATAAGCCCTGTATTCAATACAGAGCGTTCACAATTAGTGAAATAAATAAGCCCTGCATTCAATACAGAATGTTCACAATTAGTGAAATAAATAAGCCCTGTATTCAATACAGAACATTCACAATTAGTGAAATAAATAAGCCCTGTATTCAATACAGAATGTTCACAATTAGTGAAACAAATAAGCCCTGTATTCAATACAGAGCATTCACAATTAGTGAAATAAATAAGCCCTGCATTCAATACAGAATGTTCACAATTAGTGAAATAAATAAGCCCTGTATTCAATACAGAGTGTTCACAATTAGTGAAATAAATAAGCCCTGCATTCAATACAGAATGTTCACAATTAGTGAACTAAATTAGCCTTGTATGCAATACAGAACTTTCACAAAGTACATATTAGACAATGTAAAACCATAGCAGCTTGTAAATTTTAATTAGACGAATGGATGAGCTCTTGTAAACTCATCCCAAGAGTCACTAGCTACTAACTTCTAACAGCATCACATCACAGCCATCCCTGTTCTTTCTCCACTCTTCTCTATTTCTCGTCTCAATTGCCTTCCTATTTTCATTACCTCTAAGGTTGTCACTTTTTCACAACTCCAAACTAGGACATTTGTTTTGGAAACATGAGAATTTTCAGGACAAACCATACCCAGAATCATTGGAAATTGCTAGAATCATTTTTCTAAAAATAAAAGCTAACACATACAATTTGAATTATGTGATTTCATATAAAAGTAATGTGCTTTACATATCAAATAATTGTTTTCTGCAATTTTTATCAATATTATTTATTTATTTATTTATTTATTTATTTTATTTAGCAATTGATTACCTGGATGATCTGACTGGGATGACAAGTATACCCATTTTCAGCAGAGTCTCGGGGACAAAAGCTCCTCATTGAATAGAGAAAATAAATTGCCTTGCAACATTATGAAATGATTACAGAGATAAAAAGCATAGACAGGATAGATAGAAAAATATATTATAATTAGGTTAAGCAGGATGCCTGAACATTATAATAGAGCGAGCTAAAGTGTGTAGTGATTATGTATCTTATCCACTCAGGATTAATGAGCGAGTCTAACTGTAAGAGGAGAGAGAGAGATGGCAGTGAGAAGAATATGTTAATCTGCGGAAATGGAAGGTAGGAGTCTGTTAGGTGGTAACATAAGTAATTAGAGTGGAGACGCAGCGAAAGGAAGATGCAAATGAAGAGCTACAGCAGTGGAGGAGAGCTAGGTAAGTGGTAGCTAGGAAATTTAATAGGTATTAAACTGGAAAGCAGAAGGTATCAGTATATCAGTGTTCAACAGTTAGCTCTAAAGTGGAGAGAAGAGGTAAACTTCAAATGTCTGATATTTCAGTTACTTTAGCATTGCAAGTGGAGAAAATAGGTAAGATAAATATTAGGGTTTGGCAATTCATTCGCTGGCATGTTTGTATTAATCTGGTGTATGGTATGAACTTATAGCAGAAACTCAGGAAATAGATATTGTCACAAAATCTCATGACTGCCATTTTTCTTGTTCATGCAGGTCATAACTGCCAATATAGGGACTATCCTGTGCAAATAGGGACAGGTGGTAACCCCACTTCCATCTAGCAAAATCCAAGCAAAAAACATTCTCTATATAGCCCCCCCCACCAAATTAAATCTACCTCCTATCATCATCTTCTGAGCTATTAGCTCACATTCAAGGATTCATCTATGGCAATCCTAGCTCTGTTTCAATGGTGAGCATGCCATTGGCTTAGTGAAAACTTATACCACTGCTTTAGAACAGATTCACTATCCACATAAAACAAAGTTATCCCTGTTCGTATTCAAGCACAAATTAGATCTATGGATGGGAAGCAGACAATTTACAAAATTAAAATGAAAAACAAACAGAAACGTTCACTAATTTAATAAACAAAATCAAATACAAAAAGCAAAGCTTTCGGGTTTCATTTGTTTCTTTTATAAAACTTTTTTTTAAACTCACTGCCCCATTGAGCCCTGGTCGCTTATTTGCATTCAATTCCAATATCCATGCAAAATCAGCATTTAAGCTGATCCAGGATCTGAAGAAGGATATTCCGAAAGCAGTTATCTGTTTTACTGATTTTAAAGTATTTTTATTTTGTGAATAAACCTTACCGTCTTGTGGATTTAAGCTTTTAAAAAATGAGTTATACATTTTCATCCTGCCAATATTAGGGCTATAAATGGAACATACTGTCTAACCTTTCCAAGCATTGCTCTGACTCTAATTACTCTCCTTCCCTGCAGGACCCTCTTCATAGTCTTTGTTCTTTTACATACTCCTCTTCTAAACAAAATGACTACAACCTCCTCCAGAGTCTCCCACCAAATATTCAGACTAACTACATTTAAGCTTCCTTACCTCACTTTCCCTAATCTTTTCAGTCCTACAACATTATGACTCTTACCTCCTCACTTCAAAACTGTCAAACCAACAGGCTTTCCTTAACTGAATAAGGCAACCTCATTGCATTCAAAGCAACTAAAGTCAAATGATCTCCCAAACATGTCCCCTACAGGGGAGGGATGGCCCTCCCCTAATAAACTAGACCCCTTCCTTTAGTAGTAGGCCTGAACCCTGAGCACAAAATGTGCCAGCACTCCGTCATCATGGAATGAAGGACATGAGTACCATGGTCCAGCACTTGCAGCTCTTCTTCTTCCAGTATCCATCACTCCATCATCATGGAATGAAGGACATGAGTACCATGGTCCAGCACTTGCAGCTCTTCTTCTTCCAGTATCCATCACTCCATCATCATGGAATGAAGGACATGAGTACCATGGTCCAGCACTTGCAGCTCTTCTTCTTCTTCCAGTATCCATCACTCCATCATCATGGAATGAAGGACATGAGTACCATGGTCCAGTACTTGCAGCTCCTCTTCTTCCAGTATCCTTCCATATGTATGTCCACCCTACCATGTCTGTTGCATTACCTATGGCTCTGCTATTTCTTCCTGTTCTTACCTACTCTTCAGCCACCAAACCTCACTCCCTACACCTTTCATAACATCTTCTTCACTACATCATCCATTTCCACTTGTAAGTAAGTCTCTCTCCTCTCACAACCCCCCACAGACTAAGTTCTGTTAGACTACCAGTGCTACCTCTTCTGTCTACGCCACAAGGAACTTTCCTCGCATCGGAGTTTGATCACACACACTGTCCCCTCTCTGTCCTCAGAAAGTGTCACCTTGGTCTACCCCTACACTCTCTGCTGTACGTCCTTCCCTTCACTAGTATAAATGCAGGACCTGGTGAGCTCCTTTACCTGGTGAGCTCCTTTACCTGGTGAGCTCCTTCACTTATCACACAACAAAGACCTTCACCCACTCCCATCCGTTCGATATACAACAGGGACACCTTGTGTTCTACCGTCAGAACAGAACATCAGGTATATATAACAGGGACACCTTATGTTCTATCATCAGAACCGAGCATAAGGTATATATAACAGGGACACCTTGTGTTCTACCGTCAGAACAGAACATGAGGTATATATAACAGGGACATCTTACGTTCGACCGTCAGAACAGAACATAAGGTATATATAACAGGGACACCTTGTGTTCGACCGTCAGAACCGAACATAAGGTATATATACCAGGGACACCTTGTGTTCTACCGTCAGAACAGAACATGAGGTATATATAACAGGGACACCTTGTGTTCGACCGTCAGAACCGAACATAAGGTATATATACCAGGGACACCTTGTGTTCTACCGTCAGAACAGAACATGAGGTATATATAACAGGGACACCTTGTGTTCGACCGTCAGAACCGAACATAAGGTATATATACCAGGGACACCTTGTGTTCTACCGTCAGAACAGAACATAAGGTATATATAACAGGGACACCTTGTGTTCTACCGTCAGAACAGAACATAAGGTATATATAACAGGGACACCTTGTGTTCTACCATCAGAACAGAACATAAGGTATATGTAACAGGGACACCTTGTGTTCTACCGTCAGAACAGAACATAAGGTATATATAACAGGGACACCTTGTGTTCTACCATCAGAACAGAACATAAGGTATATATAACAGGGACACCTTGTGTTCTACCGTCAGAACAGAACATAAGGTATATATAACAGGGACACCTTGTGTTCTACCATCAGAACAGAACATAAGGAACATATAACAGGGATACCTTGTGTTCTACCGTCAGAACAGAACATAAGGAACATATAACAGGGATACCTTGTGTTCTACCATCAGAACAGAACATCAGGTATATATAACAGGGACACCTTATTTTCTACCGTCAGAACAGAACATCAGGTATATATAACAGGGACACCTTGTGTTCTACCGTCAGAACAGAACATAAGGTATATATAACAGGGACACCTTATGTTCTACCGTCAGAGCAGAACATCAGGTATATATAACAGGGACACCTTGTGTTCTATCGTCAGAACAGAACATAAGGTATATATAACAGGGACACCTTATGTTCTACCGTCAGAACAGAACATAAGGTATATATAACAGGGACACCTTATGTTCTACCGTCAGAACAGAACATAAGGTATATATAACAGGGACACCTTGTGTTCTACCGTCAGAAGAGAATATAAGGTATATATAACAGGGACACCTTGTGTCCTACCGTCAGAACAGAACATCAGGTATATATAACAGGGACACCTTATGTTCTACTGTCAGAACAGAACATAAGGAACATATAACAGGGATACCTTATGTTTGATCATCAGAACAGAACATGAGGTATATATAACAGGGACACCTTGTGTTCTACCGTCAGAACAGAACATCAGGTATATATAACAGGGACACCTTGTGTTCTACCGTCAGAACAGAACATAAGGTATATATAACAGGGACACCTTGTGTTCTACTGCCAGAACAGAACATAAGGTATATATAACAGGGACACCTTGTGTTCTACCGTCAGAACAGAACATAAGGTACATATAACAGGGACACCTTATGTTCTACCGTCAGAACCGAACATCAGGTATATATAACAGGGACACCTTGTGTTCTACTGTCAGAACCGAACATGAGGTATATATATATATATATATATATATATATATATATATATATATATATATATAAAACAGGGGCACCTTATGTTCTACCGTCAGAACAGAACATTATGAACATATAACAGGGACACCTTGTGTTCTACCATCAGAACAGACTATAAGGTATATATAACAGGGACACCTTATGTTCTACCATCAGAACAGAACATAAGGTATATATAACAGGGACACATTATGTTCTACCGTCAGAACAGAACATAAGGTATATATAACAGGGACACCTTATGTTCTACCGTCAGAACAGAACATAAGGTATATATAACAGGGACACCTTATGTTCTACCGTCGAAACAGAACATAAGGTATATATAATAGGGACACCTTGTGTTCTACCATCAGAACCGAACATTATGAACATATAACAGGGACATCTTATGTTCGACCGTCAGAACAGAACATAAGGTATATATAACAGGGACACCTTATGTTCTACCATCAGAACAGAACATCAGGTATATATAACAGGGACACCTTGTGTTCTACCGTCAGAACGGAACATAAGGTATATATAACAGGGACACCTTGTGTTCTACCGTCAGAACCGAACATAAGGTATATATAACAGGGACACCTTGTGTTCTACCGTCAGAACAGAACATAAGGTACATATAACAAGGACACCTTATGTTCTACCGTCAGAACCGAACATCTGGTATATATAACAGGGACACCTTGTGTTCTACTGTCAGAACCGAACATGAGGTATATATATATATATATATATATATATAAAACAGGGGCACCTTATGTTCTACCGTCAGAACAGAACATTACGAACATATAACAGGGACACCTTGTGTTCTACCATCAGAACAGAATATAAGGTATATATAACAGGGACACCTTATGTTCTACAGTCAGAACAGAACATAAGGTATATATAACAGGGACACCTTATGTTCTACCGTCAGAACAGAACATAAGGTATATATAACAGGGACACCTTGTGTTCTACCGTCAGAACAGAACATGAGGTATATATAATAGGGACACCTTATGTTCTACCGTCAGAACAGAACATAACGTACATATAACAGGGACACCTTATGTTCGACCGTCAGAACAGAACATAAGGTATATATAACAGGGACACCTTGTGTTCTACAGTTAGAACCGAACATAAGGTATATATATAACAGGGACACCTTATGTTCTACTGTCAGAACAGAACATAAGGAACATATAACAGGGATACCTTATGTTTGATCATCAGAACAGAACATGAGGTATATATAACAGGGACACCTTATATTCTACCGTCAGAACAGAACATAAGGTATATATAACAGGGACACCTTGTGTTCTACCGTCAGAACAGAACATAAGGTATATATAACAGGGACACCTTGTGTTCTACCGTCAGAACAGAACATAAGGTATATATAACAGGGACACCTTGTGTTCTACCTTCAGAACAGAACATAAGGTATATATAACAGGGACACCTTATGTTTTACAGTCAGAACAGAACATAAGGTACATATAACAGGAATACCTTATGTTCTACCATCAGAACCGAACATAAGGTATATATAACAGGGACACCTTATGTTCTACTGTCAGAACAGAACATAAGGAACATATAACAGGGATACCTTATGTTTGATCATCAGAACAGAACATGAGGTATATATAACAGGGACACCTTATGTTCTACCGTTAGAACAGAACATAAGGTATATATAACAGGGACACCTTATGTTCTACAATCAGAACAGAACATAAGGTATATATAGCAGGGACACCTTATGCTCTACTGTCAGAACAGAACATAAGGTATATATAACAGGAACACCTTATGTTCTCTTGTCAGAACAGAACATATGGTATATATAAAAGGGACACCTAGTGTTCTACCGTCAGAACAGAAAATAAGGTATATATAACAGGGACACCTTATGTTCTATTGTCAGACAGAACATAAGGTATATATAACAGGGACAGCTTATGTTCTATTGTCAGAACAGAACATCAGGTATATATAACAGGGACACATTATGTTCTACCATCGGAGCCGAACATAAGGAACATATAACAGGGACACCTTATGCTCTACCGTCAGAACAGAACATAATGTATATATAACAAGTACACCTTATGTTCTATTGTCAGAACAGAACATAAGGTATATATAACAGGGACACCTTATGTTCTATCTTCAGACCAGAACATAAGGTATATATATATATATATATATATATATATATATATATATATATATATATATATATTATAGCAGGGACACCTTATGTTCTACCATCAGAACAGAGCAAAAGGTATATATAACAGGGACACCTTATGTTCTTTTGTCAGACCAGAACATAAGGTATATATATATATATATATATATATATATATATATATATATATATATATATATATATATATATATATATATATATATATATAGCAGGGACACCTTATGTTCTATTGTCAGAACAGAACAAAAGCTATCTATAACAGGGACACCTTATGTTCTATTGTCAGAACAGCACATAAGGTATATATAACAGGGACACCTTATGTTCTATTGTCAGAACAGAAAATAAGGTATATATAACAGGGACACCTTATGTTCTGCTGTCAGAACAGAACATTAGGAACATATAACAGGGACACCTTATGTTCGACCGTCAGAACAGAACATAAGGTATATATAACAGGGGCACTTTATGTTCTACTGTCAGAACAGAACATAAGGTATATAAAACAGGGACACATTATGTTCTATTGTCTGAACAGAACATAAGGTATATGTAACAGGGACACCTTATATTCTACTGTCAGAACAGAACATAAGATATATATATAACAGGGACACCTTATGTTCTACTGTTAGTACAGAACATAGGTTCATAGGTTCATATGTTGGTACTAGGCTATCTACCCAAAGGCATTTATAAGCCTAGCCAGAATGTGTTGGCTTTCGCCGCCCCCTTAGATTAGTCCCCTGTCCCTCTGTCCATCAGAGCCAGTGAAGTGATCCCTGAGGTAAACTTTCTGTTTCCCATCCACTCGTCAAGGTTTCTTTTGAAGAGTGTTAGCGAGGAGCTCTGCCTAATGTAGATTGGGATCTTGTTCCAGAGCATGGGAAGTCTCTGGGACAGGAATCTATCCCTCCAATACGTCCTATTTATTGTTGTGGTGAGGTTTAGATCCCTAGAGCATGTGGCTCAAGGGGATAAGGTTTTCTTTAGGTGGAGCATGTTCATCAATTCTGGGTTGGACATGGCCTTGTATGTCAGGCAGAGTGCAACCGAGTACAACTGGAGTTTCTTTAGTTGAGCTGCATAGGGCATCTGTTAGAGGCCAGTGATCCTCTTGGTGAGATACTTCTGTGGTCTTTCCAGCTGTTGCAGGTGTCTTGTAAGGTACATCCCAAATGGGGTGTTGTACTCTATGATGGGTCTGATGAGTGATGAGGAGAGGGGCACAATGACCTCTTTTTATCTGGATGCGAACCCTTTTGTGATTAGGTGGGCCACATAGAAGGATTTTCTAACCACTTTGGCAATGTGATTATTAAAGGTGAAATTACTATCTAACTTGCAATAAGAGCCACACAAAACCAAGTAAAATGAAAAGGTAGAATCTGGTCTGGCAGCAAAAGAAAACCTTTTAATTAAAATAATCCAAAGTACAATACGTAAAAAGCAATAATTCAGGTAAGTGCTTTCGTTTGTCACACTGACAAACTTCTTCTGACAAATAGAAAACATCACTTCCTTCTGTTAAAACCATTTGAAATTCCCTCCTTTCAATACTATTGGTCCATTTCACAAAAAACATGATGTCAGCAAAATGACAACAAAATCACCCCCAACCTTAGTCACACAAGACTGAAGCATATCTAAAAGGTGTAGTTATATAAATAAGCTGAATATACCTCAAACAATTACATTATAAAACCATTGTAAAACCTTAAAAATATATAACTGTAATAAACAACCCAAATTCTGAGAGTACGTGTAATACCTATGTAAATAGTAATAAATGTAAAATAAACCTGAAATAATGAAAAGTTATGACCACAATATACTGAACGCACACATAGTTTAGTGGTGTATAAATTTGTATGTTTCATGTATAAATATTATGAAATTCAAGTAGTGAATAATATAAAGTATAATACTAATAATAATGAAAAATATAGTAATAAATATAGTAAGGTATAATAGCCATTATGAATATTTTGTGCCATTCTGCACTAACCCCGAGCAGATCTGAGCATTGCCACTTAGATTCTTGACATAGCTAAAGAATGCCTTGTGGTTATCTTTGGAGTCCTTGGCAATTTTTCTTTCAAAGCTCGCCCTGGATGATTTTATGAGGGATCGTAGTTTCTTGCTGATACTGATCAGGGATGTCTTCCCTTCTTGGGATTTTACTCTTTTCTGTACTAGTTTCCTCCTTCTATTGTATAGCTTGTTCATGGCAGGAGTCCACCAGACTGGTTTCCTTTTCTTGGAGGAGTGAATCTTGGTTTTGCTTGGGATGGCACAATCTATGCATTCTTGTAGCTGCCCATAGAATGCATTAGTAAAGGATTTTGCAGCTTAGACAGTGTTATCCTTCAGCATGGGGGCTTTGAAACTTTTCACCTCGGTCTACTGTCAGAACAGAACATAAGGTATATATAACAGGGACACCTTATGTTCTACTGTCAGAACAGAACATAGATTCATAGGTTCATAGGTTGGTACTAGGCTATTTGCCTGAAGGCATTTATAAGCCTAGCCAGAATGTGTTGGCTTTTGCCGCCCCCTTAGATTAGTTCCCTGTGCCTCTGTCCAGCAGAGCCACTGAAGTGATCCCCGAGGTAAACTTTCTGTTTCCCATCCACTTGTCAAGGTTTCTCTTGAAGAGTGTTAGCGAGGAGCTCTGCCTAATGTAGATTTGGATCGAGTTTCAAAGCATGGGAAGTATCTGGGACAGGAATCTATCCCTCCAGCACGTCCTATTTATTGTTGTGGTGAGGTTTAGATCCCTAGAGCGTGTGGCTCGAGGGGATAAGGATTTCTTTAGGTGGAGCATGTCCATCAGTTCTGGGTTTGACATGGCCTTGTATGTTAGGCAGACGGTATGCAACCGAGTACAACTGGAGTTTCTTCAGTCGAGCTGCATAGGGCATCTGTTTGAGGCCAGTGATCCTCTTGGTGAAGTACTTCTGTGGTCTTTCTAGCTGTTGCAGGTGTCTTTTAAGGTACATCCCAAATGGGGCGTTGTACTCTATGATGGGTCTGATGAGTGATGAGTAGAGGGGCACAATGACTTCTTTTGATCTGGATGGGAACCCTTTTGAGATTAGGTGGGCCACGTAGAAGGATTTTCTAACCACTTTGGCAATGTGATTATCAAAGGTGAGATTACTATCTACTTGGGTTCTCAGATCCCTTATTACGTCTTCCGTATTTAAGGGACTACCACCTAAAGCAGCAGCTGGAAAGGCCCCAAAAGTTCCTCACCAAAAGGATAAAGGGTCTCAAAAATATGTCTTATGCTGCCCGACTGAAAGAACTCCAGCTCTATTCAGTCTCATACCGCTTGCTCAGAGGTGACCTGTGCCTGACATATAAGGCCATGTCAAACCCTGATTTGATGAATATGTCACCTCAAAAATCTAGATCCTCAGAACCACAAGGCGAGAGACTTAAACCTTGACACGGTTATTAATAGACGTGCTGGAGGGACAGATTCATCACCCAGAGACTCCTATGCTGTGGAACAAGATCCCGGTACATGTGAGGCAGAGCACTCGCTGGCCTTGTTCAAGAGGAATCTTGACCAATGGATGGGGGATAGATATACCCAGGGATTACTTCAGTGTCACTGCTTGACAGAGGCACAGCAAAATAATAGGCATAGTTTTATTCAAACTAAAGGGGTGGCGAAAGCCAAATAACTATGGGCTAGGCTTATAAATGCCCTTGGGCAGATAGCCTAGTATGAACCTATGAACCTATGAACCTATGTGGTAGTTTGTGGGTACTTTGTTTTTTTGCAAAGGGGATGACTATGCACTTTTTGGCATTTAGCTTGAGTCCATGATTTTGACACCAGGTATCCGTCTCAGTGAGACCCTTTTGGAGGATGTCTGTGTCAGCTGGAGAGCCAATTATAGCCCCTAGTTTGCAGTCATCTGTGAACTTGGTCAGCCATAGTCCTCCTGTGCTTGCCTGTACCTCTGAGAAGTATATGCCGAACAGGAGGGGTCCTAGGACTGAGCCCTGGGGAATGCCACTTGTAACTGGTTTAGAGTCGGACCTAGATCCCACAACTCTCACCATGTGGGTTTTGTCCGTGAGCCAGTTGGCAACCCATCTTGTGATGTACAGGTTTATGGTCAGGCTGGTGAGCTTGTCTCTAATACCAGAATGGGGAATGGTGTTGAAGGCCTTAGTGAGGTCTAGGTAGGCTGTGTGTACCACCTTTCCCTTATCTATAGCCTTGGTAACTGTCTCAAAGAAGTCCACTAGGTTTAGGAGGTATGACCTGTCATTAACAAAGCCAAACTGGGTAGGGTCCAGTTTTTGGAGGCTCCCAATGTCTCTGTTAATGAGTTCCATGATGATGCGCTCCATAGCCTTGCGGACCAAGCTAGTCAGGCTTATAGGGTGATAGTTCCTGGGGTCTGTTGTGGCTCCACCTTTGTGGAGCAAAATAACCATTGCTGTGCGCCACTCTATGGGTATGTAGCCTGTGGAGAGGTTGAGTTTGAACAGTGTGTTTAGGTGAGGGGTTAGTTCATCTTTGAGCTTGTGTAGAATGCAGCCTGGGACACCGTCCGGTCCCATTGATGCTGTGTTTTTGGCTTTGGAGAGGGCTGTTTTAACCTGAGTGTCTGTGATTTCAGGGACTCTACATTCTTCTGGTATGGTTATGGGCCCTTTTGGGGGTGAGAGGGGGGGTGAAGTTTGCACTGAACCTGTCTGCCAGGATATTGGTGATATTGGTTGGTTCAGTGTATTTTGTGCCATTCTGCACTAACTCCAAGCAGATCTGAGCATTTCACTTAGATTCTTGACATAGTTAAAGAATGCCTTGTGATTATCTTTGGAGTCCTTGGCAATTTTTCTTTCAAAGCTCGCCTTGGATGATTTTATGAGGGATTGTAGTTGCTTGCTGATACTGATCAGGGATGTCTTCCCTTCTTGGGATTTTACTCTTTTCTGTACTAGTTTCCTCGTTCTATTGTATAGCATGTTTATGGCAGGAGTCCACCAGACTGGTTTTCTTTTCTTGGAGGAGTGAGTCTTGGTTTTGCTTGGGATGGCACAATTCATGCATTCTTGTAGATGCCCGTAGAATGCATTAGTAAAGGATTTTGCAGCTTGGACAGTGTTATCCTTCAGCATGGGGGATTTGAAACTTTCCATCTCAGTCTTAAGTAATGTGAAGTTTGCTTCTGAAAAGTTTTTCACAGTGGTTTTCTTGTCCAGGGGTGGGGGCGGAATATGGATATCCAAAGTGGTTTGTTTATGGTCAGGTCTAACCAGTGAGAGGTTGACCTCTGGTGTGGAAAACCAGTCGCCCATGTTGGTGATGACCAGGTCCAATATGTTGTCACCTCTGGTGGGAGTGTTGACCAGTAGAACCAGGGCATTTGAGTTTATAAATTCTAGGAAAAGTTGGGCAAGGGAGTTAGTACTTGAGTAGTTCTCCCAGTTAATGTTTGGGTAATTGAAATCACACAATATTAGGGTGTTTGGTAGGACCTTTATGTTTCCCAGTGTTTCCAGAAATGCAGAATGGGGGTCCTGGGCATTGTGGGTGATCTGTAGCAAGCTACAATTTGAACTGCAGTTTTGCCCATTGTTAGTTGCATGTGGATGATCTCTGAAGCATTGTGCTGTGCCACTAACCTGGAGGTGTGAGTATCCTTGATGAATATGGATACACCCCCACCTTTTGTATTTCGGTTTGGGTTCTGTGGCCAAAATATATGGTATGAGTTGTAGCCTGGTAGTGCTAGGCTGCTCTCTGGAGCCTTAAACCAGGTTTCTGTTACTGCATATATATAGATTTTCTCCATACTGAGGAGTGCCTTGAGGGCATGCATTTTGAGGTTTAGACTTCTGGCATTGAGTAGCATTACCCTCAGTTTTCTGTTACTTGTGCTATTTACAGCAGTGTGTTTGTCTTTTGAGCCTTGCCTAAAAAAGGCACTATGGGGGTGGCAAGAGACTTAGCCAGTATTCAAAAGCCTAAAGGTGACAGGTGCAAAGCAGCGTGGCTTGTCGAGCATGTCATCCCAGGCAGACAGACATTGGATCCTCTTTGAATGACATCAGAAACTTAGCCAATTGCTGAAATCAAGAATTTTTTCTCTATAGCATGGTATAATTCTTGGTGAGGGAAGGATGCTACTCGTGGTCAGTGTCATACTGGCCTGGGCTACGTGATTAGAGAGCTCTTACATGTTTCTCTTCATGTAGTCCAGGGAGGTATGTCTCAGGTCATTCACACTAACATGGACAATGAGAGAGTCATATTTGTACTTGTTATGGAGTGACCTGAGTGCTTGTGTTATGTGGCGGATCCTGGCACCTGAAAAACAGCTAACAGTAACCTTCTCCTTGTTCAGTCTAGTGAGTGGGACATCAGTGTGCCTGGCTATAGAGTCACCTATTACTGGTATGTTGGGTATGTTATTTTGCCTTAATGGCTGTGATTGCATGGCACACTGGTTTTGTGAAGTATGTGTTTCATGGTTTGTGTTGGGGGTACAGGTTGCTTGGATGTTCGCTTTGGAGGTCTATGTTCATTTTGCAGAATTTTATTTAGAGCCTCTGAGTATGTTTTCATGTATTTATGTGTGTTTTTTGCCTGTGCTAGTTTAATAGGTCTATGTAAGACTGGTGGTGTGATGCAAGTATTTCCCTTCTCCTCTTGACTGTCTGATCCAGTCTTGGGCTGAGAGAGCTTAGCCTCTAGTTTGGCTGCATAACTACATCTCTGGCATGCATTAGTATAAGGTATAAATAACAGGGACTCCTTATGTTTTACAATCAAAACAGAAAATAAGGTATATATAACAGGGCACCTAATGTTCAATTGTCAGAACAGAACATAAGGTATATATAACAGGGACACATTATGTTCTTTTGTCAGAACAGAACATAAGGTATATATAACAGGGAAACCTTATGTTCTACCATCAGAACAGAACATAAGGTACATATAACAGAGTCACCTTATGTTTTACGGTCAGAACCGAACATAAGGTATATATATATATATATATATATATATATATATATATATATATATATATATATATATATATATAACAGGGACACCTAATGTTCTAGCACCAAAACAGAAAATAAGGTATATATAACAGGAACACCTTATGCTCAATTGTCAGACAGAACATAAGGTATATATAACAGGGACACCTTTTGTTCTATTGTCAGAACAGAACATAAGGTATATATAACAGGGACAACTTTTCTTCTACTGTCAGAAGAGAACATAAGGACCATATAACAGCGACACCTTATGTTCGACCGTCAGAACAGAACATAAGGAATATATAACAGGGACACCTTATGTTCTACCGTCACAAAAGAATATAAGGTATATATAACAGGGACACCATATGTTCTATTGTCAGAACAGAACATAAGGTATATATAACAGGGACACCATATGTTCTATTGTCAGAACAAAACATAAGGTATATATAACAGGGACACCTTATGTTCTACCGTCAGTACAGAACATAAGGTATATATAACAGGCACACCTTATTTTCTATTGTCAGAACAGAACATAAGGTATATATAACAGGGACACCTTATGTTCTATTGTCAGAACAGAACATAAGGTATATATAACAGGGACACCTTATGTTCTATTGTCAGAACAGAAAATAAGGTATATATAACAGGGACACCTTATGTTCTACCATCAGAACAGAACATTAGGAACATATAACAGGGATACCTTATGTATGACCGTCAGAACAGAACATAACGTATATATAACAGGGTCAGCTTATGTTCTACTGTCAGAACAGAACATACGGTATATATAACAGGGACACCTTATGTTCTATTGTCAGAATAGAACATTAGGTATATATAGCAGGGACACCGTATGTTCTATTCTCAGAACAGAACATAAGGTATATATAAAAAAGGGACACCTTATGTTCTACCGTCAGAACAGAACATAAGGTATATATAACAGGGACACCTTATGGTCTACTGTCAGAAAAGAACATAAGGTATATAAAACAGGGACACCCTATGTTCTATTGTCAGAACAGAACATAAGGTATATATAACAGGGACACCTTATGGTCTACTGTCAGAACAGAACATAAGGTATATAAAACAGGGACACCCTATGTTCTATTGTCAGAACAGAACATAAGGTATATATAACTGGGACACCTTATGTTCTATTGTCAGAACAAAACATAAAGGTATATATAACTGGAACACCTTATGTTCTGTTGTTATAACAGAACATAAGGTATATATAACAGGGACACCTTATGTTCTATTGTCAGAACAGAACATAAGGTATATATAACAGGGACACATTATGTTCTACCTTCAGGACAGAACATAAGGTACATATAACAGGGATACCTTATGTTCTACTGTCAGAACCAAACATAAGATATTTACAACAGGGACACCTTATGTTCTACTGTCAGAACAAAACATAAGGTATATATAACAGGGGCACCTTATGTTCTACCGTCACAACAGAACATAACGTACATATAAAAGGGACACCTTATGTTCTACTGTGGCAACCGAACATAAGGTATATATAACAGGGACACCTAATGTTCTTCCGTCAGAACAGAAACTAAGGTATATATAAAAGGGACACCTTATGTTCTGCCGTCAGAACAGAACATAAGGTATATATAACAAGGACACCTTATGTTCTACCGTCAGAACTGAACATAAGGTATATATAACAGGGACACCTTATGTTCTATTGTCAGAGCAAAACATAAGGTATATATAACAGGGACACCTAATGTTCTACCGTCAGAACAGAAACTAAGGTATATATAAGAGGGACACCTTATGTTCTATTGTCAGAACAGAACATAAGATATATATAACAGGGACATCTTATGTTCTATTGTCAGGAAAGAGCATAAGGTATATATAACAGGGACAACTTATGTTCTACTGTCAGAACAGAACATAAGGAACATATAACAGGGACACCTTATGTTCGACCATCAGAACAGAACATAAGGTATATATAACAGGGAGGGACACCTTACGTTCTACCGTCAGAACAGAACATAAAGTATATATAACAGGGACACCTTATGTTCTACTGTCAGAACAGAACATTTATGTTCTATTGTCAGAACAGAACATAAGGAATATATAAAAAAGGGACACCTTATATTCTACTGTCGGAACAGAACATAAGGTATATATAACAGGGACATCTTATGTGCTCTATTGTCAGAACAGAACATAATGTAAAAATAACAGGGACACCTTGTGTTCTACCATCACAACAGAAAATAAGTTATATATAACAGGGACACCTTATGTTCATCCATCAGAACAGAACATAAGGTGCATAAAACAGTGACACCTTCTGTTCTATTGTCAGACAGAATATAAGATATATATAACAGGGGCACCTTATGTTCATCCATCAGAACAGAACATAAGGTACATATAACAGGGACACCTTATGTTCTATTCTCAGAACAGAACATAAGGTATACATAATAGGGACACCTTATGTTCTATTATCAGAACAGAACATAAGGTGTATACAACATGGACACCTTATGTTCTACCGTCAGAACAGAACATTAGGAACATATAACAGGGACACCTTATGTTCGACCATCAGAACAGAACATAAGGTATATATAGCAGGGACACCTTATGTTCCACTGTCAGAACAGAACATAAGGTATATGTAACAGGGACACCTTATGTTCTGCTGTCAGAACAGAACATAAGGTATATATAATAGGGACACCTTATGTTCTTTTGTTAGAATAGAACATAAGGTATATATAACAGGGACACCTTATGTTCGATTGTCAGAACAGAACATAAGGTATATGTAACAGGGACACCTTATGTTCTACTGTCACAACAGAACATAAGGTATATATAACAGGGACACCTTATGTTCTATTGTCAGAACAGAATATAAGGTATATATAACAGGTCACCTTATGTTCTATTGACAGAACAGAACATAAGGTATATATAACAGGGACACCTTATGTTCTACCATCAGAACAGAACATAAGGTGCATATAACAGGAATACCTTATGTTCTACCGTCAGAACTGAAAATAAGGTATATATAACAGGGACACCTTATGTTCTACCTTCAGAACAGAACATAAGGTATATATAGCAGGGACACCATATGTTCTATTGTCAGAACAGAACATAAAGTATATATAACAGGGGCTCCTTATGTTCTACCATCAGAACACAACATAAGGTATATATAACAGGGACACTTTATGTTCTATAGTCAGAACAAAACACAAGGCATATTTAACAGGGACACCTTATGTTCTACCATCCGAACAGAACATTAGGTATATATAACAGAGACATCTTATGTTCTACTGTCAGAACAGAGCATAAGGTATATATAACAGGGACACCTTATGTTCTACCATCAAACCAGAACATGAGGTATATATAACCGTCAGAACTGAACATAAGGTATATATAGCAGGGACACCTTATATTCTACCTTCAGAACAAAGCATAAGGTATATATAGCAGGGACACCATATGTTCTATTGTCAGAACAGAACATAAGGTATATATAACAGGGACTCCTTATGTTCTGCCGTCAGAACACAACATAAGGTATATATAACAGGGACACCTTATATTCTACCTTCAGAACAGAGCATAAGGTATATATAGCAGGGACAACATATGTTCTATTGTCAGAACAGAACATAAGGTATACATAACAGGGACACCATACGTTCTATTGTCAGAACAGAACATAAGGTATATACAACAGGGACACCTTATGTTCTACCATCAGAACAGAACATTACGTATATATATATATATATATATATAACAGAACAGAACATAAGGTATATACAACAGGGACACCTTATGTTCTACCGTCAGAACAGAACATTACGTATATATAACAGGGACCCCTTATGTTCTGTTGTCAGAAAAGAACATAAGGTATATATAACAGGGACACTTTATGTTCTACCATCAGAACAGAACATAAGGTATATATTGCAGGCACACCTTATGTTCTAATTTCAGAACAGAACATAAGCATCATATAACAGGGACACCTTATGTTCGACTGTCAGAACAGAACATAAGGTATATATAACAGGGACACCTTATGTTCTATTGTCAGAACAGAACATAAGGTATATATAACAGGGACACCTTATTCCTAAACCCAGAGTCATATGAAGGGAAATGGGTCTATGGGGCTGCCTCCCTGGTCGCCAGCTTGCTGGTAGGGTTTATCAGTGGTTGAAAAATCATTGTAGTTTACATTACTCAAGTTACCTATACCCAATAAAGGATTCACAGGAAACTTCCCTGTCTTAAGAGGTCTTTTATTTTCCTCCCAATGAAAAGTATAAAATATGAATTAGGATTCTGATGAACTATGACTTTGGATTCTGATGAAAATTAGACACTTGTTTGTGGATCTGTTTATTTGACTTAATAAGTTGATTAAATAAAATTGTTTTCAGTTTCTTTCCTTACATATTTTAGCCTGTATATTAACTGCATTTTAAATGTGGGAGGAACATAATTTTTTTCTCTTAATCCTTGTATAAAAGAATTGCCTGTTTATGGTTTCTTAAGGCAACATATGGGGTTAACAGATGCTTTAACAATAACTGTAGAAATTCACTGAAGCTTTACAGGTGTTTGTTTTGCGCATTAGCCTTCGTAAAGGTTCCAGTGCAAGTTGTCTTTGCCCCAAGGGCTTATCTGCATGTAAGAAATGTTGCTAGTATCTGTATTCTAAGATTTACAAAATTCTGTAGAACTGTAAAGCTATGAGTTGCTACAGTGCACTTATAGCTGACTGTGGTCACAGACCGTTGTGTATAGTACGTTTTTTCAGGGGGGGGGGGATTAGAGTCTAGTGTTGTTTCCTAAATTCTCCTACCTTGGTTAGTAACAGGCAGTGGGATTTCTGTGCACAAGTGTCAGCTGACCACAAGTGGATTCCCATGAAGTAATTTAATTAACTGATAATGGTAATATAACAATCTGAGATATACATACTGAGATAGACATACCTACAGGTCTCTGTGCCCCCATCTCTTCTCTGAAGGTACTAGGGGAAATCCTGTTTTGGTCCTGCCTTTTCAACTTGCACTCTTTTCTGTTCTTCATTTCACTTCCAGCCACTGCTTGGGGCGGTCATTGTGAGCATGTGCATACTGATTGGCTGCCATTGCATTTGACTGGAAGCCCACTTTGCTCCATCCCCAGCTGCCACCCCCAGATGTCCTAAACCTATAGCTACATAACTCCTCCCATTATGTTGTTAGTCACTCATATGCATTCCCCACTCCATCCTACTCAACATTCAGACTCACCCTTAATCAGTGACAAACTTAACAGCTGCACTATGCTTTACTTTAAGCCTCTTGTCAAATCCTTTACCTAAGGTTATACAAACACATTACCATCAACTACCAATGTCACTACCCTAAGTAGATGTCTGCAACTCATAACACCATTTAATCTCAATTTCATTTCAAGTCTAGCATACTACGACACAGCCCTTCCCCAGTGAAATAGCCCACAAGGCAAAGTTCAAAATACTCCTTTCATTTGACCCAAAACAAGTGTCTGATGCTCTCGGACTAAAATCCTCAGCCATAACCTTAACACTTCTTATTATCATTGTTACAAACATCGCCCCAATGCGGACATTCCACCTCTTCTAAAAGCAGACTTGCGCCAGAAATAAATATATCCGTCTCCACAGGAACTACATGCACCAATCCATTTAATACTTCTCCCAGTAAATGTTACTACACCACCAGCCCACCTAACCCCTCTCAAGAGCAATACCACATGCTTCCACAGAACTCACCATCCCTTAAATAATATCCATACCACATCTAAGCGTAAGTGGACCTTATTGCATTTCACTATATGTCTCACAAGACTAATTACAGTCTTCTCATCTGCAGTCATATAGAAACCAACCCTGCCCCCCTCAACCATGTTCCCAGCTACACAGTTCCTGGCGAGGACTCCTATATTATACCATTAAATGGATTTTACTCAATGTTGGAAGTCTAAAAAACAAACTTCAAGAAATAAGCACCATCTGTGCCACTTATGACCTTGACTTCATTGCAATCACTAAATCACAAAACAAAAGTGATACTCCCAATCTTAACCTCTTCTATTGTAAGTGCACATTCGATGTCCACCCAAGGAAAGGAAATGGTGGAGATAAGTTGAGTTTTCATGTTTTAACAAACTTACTTTAACCATCTGTAACCAAAGTCACTCCACTATTGACACAGACCCAAACTAGCTAACAGCCCAAATAAACATCACTGTTACCTGACCTCTGCTTCTAGATTTAGTCTACCTCCCTCCCACCAGCAATGTAGACAAATTCAAACAGTTTTTAGATGACATGTTTCAAAATGTCTGAGTCCTGGACAACCTACTCATTCTAGGAGGTTTTAACATTTACCTTCTCAGTCCTAATAAAATCTCTACTCTTGACTACCTCACCAGTCTGGCTTGATTCAACTAGTACAAGAACCCGGGTCTATATTACATATTTGAACGCTTAAATGTTCAAACCGCTAAAGATCGACCTTTAGTGATCAAACACTTAAATGTTCGAATATAAATAAAAATTAAAAAAAAAAATTAAATTAAAAAAAATAAATAAAATAAAGGGTGTAAGCAGGGGGGAAAGTCCCCCTGCACCCACCCCCACCCCCCGCTACTTAAATATACCAACTCCAAGATCATGCTACAGCGCACGTAATGGGAAATTTTCCATTTACGCACTGTAGCGCACTGAAGTTCGATCTCGGAGTTGTTATATTTAAGTAGCAGGGTCTTGAGGTGCAGGGCTTGCTCCTGCTTAAACCCTCTTTTTACATATTCGAACATTTGAATGTTCAGTCACTAAAGGTCGATCTTTAACGATTCGAACATTTAAGCGTTCAAATATGTAATATAGACTCTAAGAACCCACAAGGTCAAACTTTAAATTTGGGAATCCTCTCACTTCCTGATATTATAATTAGCAGTCCCCTGAATTGTGTCTCTTCTAGCAGTATCCCCCTCCCCAGGTTACTACTGAGCTATTATATTTTCTTTACTTATATCATTCAATAAACATTCCCAGGCTTATCTCCTTCCATCTCAGCCACAGAAATAACATTGCTGCATTAAATTAGGACTTAGATAAAATCAGTTGGCCTCTCATAACCAACCCATTACTGGCAATTACAGCTCTAACCAACCTTCTGATATACTTCCACAATAATCACTTCCCAAAAGTAATAAAGCTGTTCAAAGTAATAAACAGCCGGTGGAAGAAGGTTTATTAAACTAAGGGGTGAAGCCCAGAAAATGGGGAAAAATCTGGTACTCAGAGATTCTTACTACTGAAAAACATGACAAAAAAACCCACCTAGATGGCATAAAGATATGTTCCTCCAAAACTCCCTAAAATTTCCATTTTACAAACATAAACAGTTTTGTACATAGATCTAATAACTTCCACTCTATAATCAAAAGTCAACTCAAGTAGGATCTGAAACAACGTTCAAATTGGCTGACTGACAAAAAAAAAACTTAATACTTAAAAAAATATGGCCAGTACTCATAGTCAGTTACACAAATGTGCTTAGGCTATCAGCGATGTTCATGGACGAGCACAGTTGAGCTGTGATTCATAGAGGCCATTTATACAAATGCGCAATAACCTCAAATGTGCTTATACAAATGTGCAAATAATGAGATGGAAATGAGGAATGATGTAAATCTTCATATCTAGTGAATTATGTTTTACACCATTTGAAATTCACAGTCACATTTTCCCTTTTTGCCATGCTGGTCACAGATGCTTTATATAAAGAGAAGCCTCATCATTTGTATTTGAGCTGCAATTGGCAAAAATGCTCTCACTTGCTCCTTGTTTAGGTCTCAATTGCTTGTCTTGGTTGGGCTAAAACTGCTTGCACTAAGCTTCACTCACCGGCTAACAAGGTAAAAATATAAGCAAGGATAACTCGTTATAACTTTGGCAACCAAGAAATCCTTGATAGGTTTAGAGTGGACAGGGACATTATAAGGATCGTGGTGGGTATGTTTGACACTATAGGAGTACTAGAGGAATGTGTGGACTTCCTATCCCTGTTGACATTAAGGTAGGTATAGCCCTCACTAAACTGGCCACAGGGACCTTCCAGAGACAGACTGGGGACACATTGGGTATCTCACAGGCTTCTGCCTCGAGGATACTGCAGCAGTTCCTGGATGTACTCTTGCCACTTGTGGATTAGTATATCTATTTTCCAGTGCCATCTCAGGACCAAGCCAGGACTATGTGTGCACACAAAATAGTGAAAACGGGAACCAATGCCAAACAGACCACAACCAAAATATCCAGTTAGCACGGCAAGTTTAATCGATAAGCGCTTTCGGTAGAGCAGTTTACTCCACCTTCCTCAGACTGCGATGACATCAAATCCTAGATGCCTCTACTTAAACCAAATTAATTATTCAATTTAATACAATCAACATTAAAATCAGCTTAATTAGACCAATAATATGTTACTATAAACTAATTATAAAAGCAGCTTTGTTTAAAAACTTTAAAATATTCTTAATTATTTGCCCTAAATACGTATATTTTAATACATATATTTTAAATGCATATATTTTAATATAAAAGACACACAGCAGCTTTGAACAATTTAACTAACCTAGTTTAAAGTTAAAACCATACAATTAAGATATCTATAATCACTAGCCATAAATGATAAATAGCCACCTTAAATCAAACTATACATATTGTTATAATGATTAATATTATTAAGATGAGGTGAGGTGAAAATGGATTATTCGCAAGTTATTAATAGGTTGATAATTTCCATAAAACTTAATGATAAAACAACCAGAACAAAAACCTCATATTCACCCCCTACCTAGACCTAGCATGTGACGTATTTAGGGCAATATATAAGATAAGATATACGTATTTAGGGCAAATAATTAAGAATATTTTAAAGTTTTTAAACAAAGCTGCTTTTATAATTAGTTTATGGTAACATATTATTGGTCTAATTAAGATGATTTTAATGTTGATTGTATTAAATTGAATAATTAATTTGGTTTAAGTAGAGGCATCTAGGATTTCATGTCATCGCAGTCTGAGGAAGGTGGAGTAAACTGCTCTACCGAAAGCGCTTATCGATTAAACTTGCCGTGCTAACTGGATATTTTGGTTGTGGTCTGTTTGGCATTGGTTCCCGTTTTCACTATTTTGTGTGCCTAAGTAAAGTGTCAATCCTTTTTCAGTGCCAGTTTGTCATGTCGAGTGGAACGGGAGGCACGGACCAGACTGATGAGCACAACCAGGCTGGTTCTCCCACAATGTTTTCCCAAAATGAGTTTATAGGCAATCTGGAAGATAACCAGCAGCCATTGAGGCCTTCGAGATCCAATTCTGTAAGTGACTTAACGATTTTGGTTAATCTACTAATGGCCAAAGTAGATAACCTTTCCCAAAGGATACAGGAACCTTTTAGCAGCAGCTTACGATTGCATTCTCCACATCCACCGGCGCTCAATTCTGGGTGGACGAGCACTGGAACAGGAAGAGGGAATCTGCCTGTGAATGCTGAACATAGCACTATACAGAACGTATTGAGACAAAACCAGGATGGAAATAATACTAATATTGAAACTATAGACAATAATGCACTGATGGGGTCTTCGCGAAATTCTTCAGCTATACCTAGCCTAGCTGCAATGCTGGCAAAAAAAGATTTCTTTAATAATGACAGCGTATTAACAGTGGACGCCCAGGAAGAACGGGTGAGTACTTTTTCCGATGATTTGAACAATTTTGACATTAAACTATTCAGGTGCAAAAAACTGCAATTGGAGGTAGCTTACCTCCGTGAGTGTATTGACAAAGGAATGGCTCCGAAGGGGTTGCACCAGTGGCGTTACCCCGCTGGACTAATTGTGAATTCAGCTTTCCATAAAGAACTCCTAGCCCTGTTTGATAGACAGGGATTTGAGTTCATGGAAGTTTTGATTAATTCTTATGGTGGCGAAATCAACAGTTTACAAGATGAACTTATAAAATTAGAAATTGCTTTGCAACAACATATAGACTTTCCTAGATATTGCTTTGATTATCTTAGAATCCTGACAAGTATTGAAGCGTCGGTCTCTAAAATTCTGGCTAACAAAAAACGTAAAATTGAGAGAGACACCATAGAATATAAAAATCATAAAGCATATCCTTTGCCTCCTTTGGGTCAAGTAGCTGCGTGGAGGGCACCCACAACTAATGATAGTCCTACTATGGCTCAGGCCCTTCAGGGTAATGAAGGCGAAGGTGAAGGTCCAACTGTCAGGAGAAGCGAACGGATAAGAAACCACAACAATGCCAATAATTATAATGGGGCATGTAATAATACTAATAACAATAACTGCAACCATGTCGATGAGGCATCCAGCTTTGACGGAAACAAACAGGATTTTCAGAGGTCTGTGACAATAGGGAACAACACGTCGAACAATGGGGCAGGGAATCAGAGGCGCACCCAGAGAAGGAAGAGGGGCAATCAACGGAGGCGTTAGGATTGGCCAATGTGCATCCTGGTATCGATGCAGCACCTTCTCTGGAGGGGCCCAGTATTCTTTGCAATGAAAAGGGTGACTTTAAGATCTACAATTATACAGTATTGTCTATGGACTCTAATCTTGTGGACTTTTTTTCTAAGGGTCTATCATTTGTTCCAGACAGGAATTGTAATATTGTCAATACTATTGTAGATCTTAAACTTTTTGTACGAAAGCTAAATTTAGCACATACTCTAGGCAATATGCCCTCATTGCTTAACACTTATAGGGTTTCTAGCATGTTTAATCCGCCTCTAAATCCAATCTTGCACACTTTCGAGAGAATGTGTGAGCTGGATTTGAGAGCAATGGCCTCTAACAATAACTCTTCTTTTAGAAGAAACAGACATATGCTTCGCAATGTCAGTAATGATGAGCTAGCATTCATTAATTTATTAAATGAGTGCAATGTTAGGGTCATGGCACCCGATAAGGGTGGGGGGTTAATCTTTATGGATGAGTTTTTTTATGAGGAGAAAATGCTAGAGTATTTGGAATCAGATGCTTATGAGCCTTCAAGCATTAATGAAATCAATGTAGCTTATGCCAAAATTAAGAACATCTTGGATGATTTGTTTCTTGAGGGAAGTATTGATCATGATTTATTACAATATTTGATCATGCCAGCCCCCAGAATTCCCACTATTTTTGGCACACCTAAGATTCACAAGGATCTTGGTAATCCCCCTTTCAGGCCTATTGTCGACGGAAGGGGATCTATCACATATGCGTGTGCGAAAATAGTGGATAGCATTCTTAAGCCACTGTTGAAAGATGAAGTACAGATCTGCAGAGATTCATGGGGTTTCCTTCAGGATATTAATAAAATAGCATATGACCCCTTTTTCACTTTTCTGGTAGTTGATATAAAGGACCTCTATACAGTCATCCCACACGATTTGGGGGTAGCGTGGACAGCTGAATTCATGCTTCGTAAAGGAGCATCAAACGATCAAATACGTCTTGTTGAAACATTACTTGAAGTAATTCTCAAAAACAACTTTCTTGTGTTTAAAAACCTATTCTTCCTTCAAACTACTGGCATAGCAATGGGGTCACCATGTGGGTGTAGCTTTGCTAATAGCGTATTGGCCCATTGGGAATTTGAATACCTGTTCTGCAATACCTTGTACAAAGAACATGTCTCTTGGTATACAAGGTACCAAGATGACATGTTCTTTTTATGGAAGGGCCCTCTTGATATTATACCTTTGTTTATCGAGAGTATGGCTAAGATGACGCACTTCTTGGAGTTCACATATACCATTGGGTTGGAAGAAATTTCTTTTTTGGATGTGAAGACCAGTAAGGATTATGGGTTGAATAAATTTAAATCAACAATCTTCAGGAAGTCCACCTTTTCTAATATGTATTTACACTTTACTAGCTCGCATCCCATCCACCAAAAAAGAAGCGTCGTTAAAGGACAATTTGTCCGAGCGGCTAGAATGGTGTCTGAACAAGGTGACTTCCTGCAGGAATGTGAACAAATTCAATCCATGTTCTTGATGAGAGGTTACCCACACATGTTTGTTGAGGAGATAAGACAAGAGGTTATACACAAAAGAGAATCTGGCCATTTTCAGCCTTTATTATTAGGAGGCATCATGACACCAGGTGCTGCCAATAATAAGAATGATCAAAATATTCATATCTCATTCCTTTTAAATATTGCCTGGATTTCAAAGCAATTAAAGAAATCCTTACTAAGAATTGGAAACTATTCTTTGAAGACCAGCAGCTTATTAGGGCAATAGGGGACAAGCCTAGGTTTACATATAGACGTGGACCTAATTTAAAAGATCTCTTAGAGACTACTAAGTTTAAAAAGGATAAAAAGAAAAAAATTAGGAATGACTAAGTGTGGCATGTGCCCCTATTGCAGATATATTTGCACTAAATCTATCATTAAAATGGCAGGGACTGAATATGCGATAAATGGGAAGTATAATTGCAATTCTAAAGGAGTGGTATATGTTGCTCTTTGCATGCAGTGTCCTGCATTTTATATCGGCAAGACCGATAGACCACTAAAGAAAAGAATATACGAGCACTTATACGCCATAAATAAGGTTGATCTAAACAATGCATTAGCGAAACATATCGCCCAAAACTGTGACCATGAGTTTGTCTTTTCAGTCTTATACCAGACAGAACCACATATTAGAGGGGGCCCATGGCAATTGCTTTTAGAGGAACAAGAGGTATTGTGGCAGATTCGCTCATCAGCATATATCCCTCCAGGATTAAATGAAGTAGTGTCCATCAAAAGTATACTTAAATTGAAAACCCTCAGGAGGTAGGTTAGTGAGGTAGCATTGGTTGTTAGGGCCCGTTTCTCATTTGAGTTGTGGTTTTCATGTTTTTATGCCTTTATGCTTATATATTTACTGAAGGGCAATATATAGTCTTGCAATATAAAACAATTTTTTTGCAATGTAGTATATAATGATACATTTCTGGCGTGCATTTTATGAATACAAACAATAGCATTTACTATTATGATGCAGAATCATCATGAGAAGGGCGTCACATGTTAGGTCTAGGTAGGTGGTAAACATGAGGTTTTTGTTCTGGTTGTTTTATCATTAAGTTTTATGGAAATTATCAACCTATTAATAACTTGCGAATAATCCATTTTCACCTCACCTCATCTTAATAATATTAATCATTATAACAATATGTATAGTTTGATTTAAGGTGGCTATTTATCATTTATGGCTAGTGATTATAGATATCTTAATTGTATGGTTTTAACTTTAAACTAGGTTAGTTAAATTGTTCAAAGCTGCTGTGTGTCTTTTATATTAAAATATATGCATTTAAAATATATGTATTAAAATATATGTATTTAGGGCAAATAATTAAGAATATTTTAAAGTTTTTAAACAAAGCTGCTTTTATAATTAGTTTATGGTAACATATTAGTGGTCTAATTAAGCTGATTTTAATGTTTATTGTATTAAATTGAATAATTAATTTGGTTTAAGTAGAGGCATCTAGGATTTGATGTCATCGCAGTCTGAGGAAGGTGGAGTAAACTGCTCTACCGAAAGCGCTTATCAATTAAACTTGCCGTGCTAACTGGATATTTTGGTTGTGGTCTGTTTGGCATTGGTTCCCGTTTTCACTATTTTGTGTGCCTAAGTCAAGTGTCAATCCTTTTGCAGGACTATGTGTGCCTTTTATGGGTGGGCACATTTCCCTAAGGTACTTGGTGCAATAAATTGCAATCATGTTGCAATTAGGACCCCTTCTGGTCCACAGGGGGAGTGGTACTGCAGTAGGAGGGGCTACCATTCCAACAACTGCCAGTTACTGTGTGATGCATGCGACCATATCACCAATGTCTCTGCTCAGCATACTGGCAGTGGACATGGTTCCCATATTTGGTACCCTAGCTCACATTACCATCTTTTCCTGCATAGTAGGCTTCCCAGTAGTCATCTTGTTGGTAAGCGGAAAAACATATTTTTATATATGTATTTAAGTAGCTATTCATGTTAAAATGCATTGTTGAATACTAAACTTTTTATTTTGTTTTGTCACACCCACCCCTTTTCTCTTTCTCTCTCTCTCCTTTTATCTTCTTTTTTCATGTAATACTGGATTTCCACTTGACCCATGGCTCATGACACCAGTAAGAAATCCAAGTGGGGCTGCCGAGTAGACATATAACACATCCCTGTCCCAGATCCGTATAGTCATTGAGAGGGTCTTTGGTCTCCTGAAGAGCCATTTCAGGTTCCTGGATGAGTTTAGGGATGCCCTTCAGTATGACTCAGCTACTGTATGCAGAATGTTTACTGCATGTTGCATTCTGTATAACATGCTCATGCACCAGTCTGGCTGTGAAGTGACCCATGCTGTCACTACAGCTCTCAGTTTCAGCCCTGCTATGATTAATGATGTCCAGCCAGCAGCAATACTAAGGGATCCTGTGAGCCAGGCTCGTGCAGGGCCTGCAGCTGTGCAGGTAAAGAGGTTGTGTTTCCTTTATTGTAAAAAAAACATAGAGTATAATTGATGCATGTAGTGATATGTGTGGTTATGGTGTGTGGTGCATGATCTGTTGACACTGTTCACCTGACATTCTCTTTCATCTTAAAATATTATTTTAGAAAAGTTACTCATATTATTGTAGCTTAGTCATGCCTGTGTGCTCATTGACTTGGGTCTATATTGGAACATCGAAAGCTTAATAGTTCGAATCACTAAAGGTCGACCTTTATTGATCGAACTATTAAAACATTGAATGCTCATAAAAATAAATTAAAAAAAAAAGAAAAACTTAAGGGTGCGCCCCCCACACCCCCTCTAGTTAAATATACCACCTCCGAGACCACACTGCATTGCAGTAAACAGAAATTGCCCCTTATGGAGATTTCCATTTACACGTTCGATATTCTCAGCATTCACTATTATCGTGTCAACAATATCAGATTCGATATTGTCGGCTTTTGACAATGTAATATAGACCACATTGACTCTTGTTCAGTGATGTTGTATGGTATCATATAAAAAATAAATCACATTTTGTCTGTTTTGAAGAATAAGTTCTGCTTTACTGAGTACTTAATTATACAAAAGTAATAAATGTTGTCAACAGTGAAATACTTTGTGAGTAAATGCATTACAAATCAATGAAAATGTATTATACTGCTTTTTATATTATGTCACCTCTTCTCAAATTATTCTGTGGTGCTGCACATCAAATTAATTTTACATTGTCAAACACAGTAATTTCTGACTTCATAAACATGAAAAACTATCACCATTTGTGCAGTGGGGAGGGTGAAGTGGCAGCAGTGTAAGTTTACAGGATACTCATTTTAACTGGACATTCACTTATACATTTCCCCTGAAACATTTTGTGTACTATAATGTTGTAGGTAACCACTACCTATAAGAATGATACTCCATGTAGCATTGATTTTTTCTACCTTTCATTGATGGTGTACGTACTAGTTTTACAGGGATGAAATGCATACATTTGCAAACTTTTGTCCTCCTCCCCCCATTCCAGTTAAAGATACAGCTGTGTCTTTGAAGCCAATTCACAGTAGTTCAAGATCAATTGAATCATACAGCTCTCCTACACATAGGTTAGGTGATGTTGCAAGTGATTTTGAAGAGGGGTTACCATGAGAACTGTAAGGTGAGCTGGTCCAATATCATGACCCACATGATGCAGGTGATTCTGCTGACACTGATCTGACTGTGCTGTTTGACCATGATTGTGACCTCAAATGTGTGAATCTGCTAGATGTAGATGAATGCTGACATGGCCTGCATGAAATATGTTGTGCTTGTTCACCTTGACTACTTACATTACTTTCCTGAATAGCAATGGTATTATTATGTGATCATTCCCCACGTGTTCAGATAGTACTCTGTCCTCTTCCACATGCATGAATGACTCCAGCTTGAATCTCTTATATCCTAAGTAGTGTATGAATTCAGGTGGCCACTGATATTTGGTGTGCCACCATGCTATGCATCATTATGATCATAGCATTGTCCTTACTCTGTGACATTTCCAAGTAGTGCTGGAATTTATCATGCATACCAGGGAGACTCTGACCATTTCCAAGTAACTCTCTGTGGCACTGGTCTAAGCCATAACAATGTCATGACACATCTTATGTTGGGCAGCCAATGCTTTAATTGTTTCCTTGTGTAGCTGTAACAAATTTCTGTGCCTGGCTCCCCTTTGTAGATGTGTTACTGTAGATTCTGTTACCTCCAAATCCTGCTATCATCTTCAAGATGCTCTTCTGGGTTTGGAGATATTGGTATAGAGATGCAGGGGTGTTCCTCTAGATTTGGAGATACTGGTGTAGAGGTTCAGGTGTGTTCTTCTGGGTTTGGATATATTGGTGTAGAGGTGCAGTGGTGTTCCTCTGGGCTTGGAGATACTGGTGTTGAGGTGCAGGGGTGTTTCTCTGAGTTGGGAGATACTGGTGTAGAGGTGCAGGGGTGTTCCAATTGGTTTGGAGATACTTGTGCAGAGGTGAATGGGCGTCCCTCTGGATATGGGGATACTGGTGTAGAGGTGCAGGAGTGTCCCTCAGGTTTTGGAGGTACTGGTGTAGAGGTGTAGGGTATCCCTCTGGGTTTGCAGATACTGGTGTTGAGGTGCAGGGGTGTTTCTCTGAGTTTGGAGATACTGGTGTAGAGGTGCAGTGGTGTTCCTCTTGGTTTGGAGATACTGGTATAGAGGTGCAGGGGTGTTCCAATTGGTTTGGAGATACTTGTGTAGAGGTGAAGGGGTGTCCCTCTGGATATGGGGATACTGGTGTAGATGTGCAGGAGTGTCCCTCTGGGTTTGGAGGTACTGGTGTAGAAGTGTAGGGTATCCCTCTAGGTTTGCAGATACTGGTGTAGAGGTGCAGGGATGTTCCTCCTGTACAATCATGAGCAGCATGTCAGTTTGTGCTTGACTTTGTTATGTACTGTCACTTTCAGCAGAGTTACTAACATGTTGTGGAGTGCAAGATCCTGCCATTAAACTTGGGGACTGACTGACACTTTCCTCAGGCTGCATCATGAATATAACTATGTTATCATCATCAGCAGCAGCAGCACCAACATCCATTCTGCTATTGACATCATCCAAATTTATTGGTATAGTTGAACTATTTGATTTTGAAGTTGGGTCTGTAAAATATTTGAAAACATTAATAATAATGGAATACATACCATGATGTATACTTCCAAGGGGGTGAGTGGGAAACTTACCATCTACCTTCATTTCTATTCTGAGCTGATGCATAAGGTTTACCTAATAATAAATTGTAATGTGTTTGATGATATTATTCCTTGTTAGCATTCAGGTCTCTATAAAACTATATGTTACTGATTTTAAACCAACCTTCATGAGCCAATGAGTGTTGCTGCTGCTGCAGGTAATGGTAATATGTGGTAGTGTCCACATGTCCACACCACCTCTAATTATTCCTGTGCCACCCTTTTCCTGGTCACAGCCATCCCCACAGACAGATAGAAGGAAGGTATTCCTCTTGTGGTGTTAACTGAATAAGATTCACAGACCCCCCCTCCCCCGTAGTGGTATGGGATATTGCATTCTGCCTGGCCTTGCTTCCAGCACATGCTACCATATCCTTTGCCCTTTTCTTGCACTGTGCAAGTGCTTAATTTCTGCCACCCACTGCATTAATGTCAACAAGTACTAGATTCCATGCCTTGTTCCTCTCTGCTTGTTTACCTCCCCCCCTTTATAGGTTAATAGATTAGGTTAATAGGTTAATAGGTTAATAGATTCATACTAGGCTAACTGCCCTTGCGAGCCATTTTAAGCCTAGCCAGTTATCCCTTGTGAGACTCAAACCCTGTACCTTGTGTTTGTAAGGCAAACACCTTAACCATTAGGCCACCCTCCCAACCCTCTTTAGCAAAAAGAAGTTTCCCATATGTCTTGAGTGCTGCCATGAGAACACGATTTTCCTCATGGTTGAAGTTATCCTTTCTCTGCTTCGATCCCTTATTTTCTATCATTACTGCATGAGGAAAAAGGGGCCACAGTCAGAGAGTGTGACAATAATGTTTGGATATGATTAGCTTTAAAAGTAAAAAACACTGGCCAAATCTTCCTTCCATCCACATTAAATAAAAATGTTACTTAACACAAACCACATAATCGTATACAGAAATCTCAGTATAGTCACATAAAACTACAATATATTACTTACAATTCAAGTCATGAATGCAATCACTTTTGTCACAACAAACATCCTTGCCCTACTCTCTGCTGTTGTCATGTAGTCATAATACTGCCTTTTTGTTACTGCCACTCCAAAAATTCATCACATGTCTGTTGATATCTGTAGCCCTGCAGAACTACAGTAGTAAATAAAGAATTTATAACCATACGTGCACAATCAGTAAGTTATACCACAGTGATGATCATTTTCTGTCATTAGTAATCATTTCCAGCACTGCTGATATGAAGTTCAACTTCCAAATGACACAAATCTAGCAGTCATATGACACAAATATAGCAGTCATTGTTATCATAACGTGCACATCACATCTGTAAATTTGTTAAATATGACCCTTAACTCATTAATGAAATATTATTTTGAAGTCTTTCTTATTAAATTATATTTTTTAAAAGATTTCCTTACTTTAAGTCTGTGGTATCCTAAAGCATGTGGCCCCTATCTCAGCTACTGGCAAATTAATATGGTGATGTTCAACCTTTTGGCATAAATTCAGGGTCATTTATGCATGTTATATGCAACTTGGGCAAATTTTCATTCATTTCTATGTATTGTGGTAGTACACAAACATGTCCCAAGATGTATGTGTGAATTTCAAGTTTTCGCCAGTAATGAACATGTGGCCAAAGTAACATGGATGCATATCAGATTGACATGGACATGCTGCAGACAGCTCTGTAGTCCACAGCACTCTGCAGCTGTCCTCAGCTTGCCACAGGAATGAACAAATGACCCATAGACTAACTAAAATCAGATTATGGTTAAAAAAACAAACAAACAAAATGGAGTCATCTGAATGTCAAGTTTGCAGCAATCTGAAGTGTAATCCCTGTCCATCCAACACTGTGTCACACCCCAGCCTCTCATACAAATCATAAGTTCCTGACATTTAAAAATAACACACTAATGACATTTATCCCCACCATCAAAAAAGGGACATTTTAAAAGAAAGATTCTTCTGTACTATATGAGACATACTGGTGTTATGGTAAGAAAAAAACTTTACCAATGAGCATTATCAATAGCAATTATTAATCATATATTTCCATTTTAATCAACCATAGAAGGGGAAAGTTGACTAGCTTCCTTTAAGAAAAAATGTATTTGACAAAGAAGTTTTGGTTAAACCAAAATTGTCAATAATATCAATAGCTGTTGCAATGGCCCTGCAAGTAAACAGGGTTTGGTTAACATGATGTCACACCCTACATCCCTGACCATCCCTATCCAAACTATCCTCATTGTTGTTTTGGCACGTCATATCATGGCATCACCTGTGAAGGCAGGAGGCCACATTCTTTTATGGTCTCATAAGGAGACCCTGATAATGCTCAACCTTCTCAATGATTCCTGTCAGGAAAAGACTGAGGTGGGTACACATCATACCATCTGGAGTAAACTCAATGTTTGGCAGGAGTTGTGTGGCCACCTGTCATCCCTGACAGGTATAACCCCCTCTGGCCACCAGTGCAATCACCATTATGATGACTG
This sequence comes from Protopterus annectens, assembly GCF_019279795.1. Classification (NCBI taxonomy): domain Eukaryota; kingdom Metazoa; phylum Chordata; order Ceratodontiformes; family Protopteridae; genus Protopterus; species Protopterus annectens. Next base: position 709,909,145 of record NC_056751.1, on the reverse strand, counting down.
GCAGAAGTGTAGGGTTGACCAACTGGCTGAGTGGGTAGACCAGGTAGTAGCAAGAAGGCCAGAGTTCTATAGAAAGTAAAAAAAAACTTTTTTTTCTTAATGTTCATATTTCATTGAGTCGTATTAAAGATAAATCAAAGTTTAACAAGTTTGCATAACTAGAGATGTTTTCTGAGAAAGATATGTGTACCTGAAAATATTACTTGTAATACTATTATGTAATATAGAGGAAATCATGAGCATGTTTACAATCATACAGGCATCTTTTTAAAAATATGCATATCAGTAATATGTTAGCAAACTTCAATTATATATATGTATGTAAGATATGTTAATTAAAATAATACATATATGCAGCTCTCTAAATCATGTACTGAGTTACAAGAAGAATAATTTGTTAATGGATTTATAAATAATTCATATAAAACTGCAATTACACATTAAAATGTATTACTATTATATAAAACGACTTAATAGTTATATTGCATGAAGGCAGTTTTGGGTAGGCCATAGAAATACAATTAAAGCAGATGTTTAACACAGCATTTTTAGTTGCACATACAACATGGCTGAAATCTGAGACACCATTCATTAGTTAGAGGGGAGGTTAGGGAAGGGGGGAGGGGGTTGCTGTGCCAAGTAAATGACCAGCACATACTTTACTGAGAAATGTTGTTTTACATTACTTGTCAATTCAGACACATTTGTGCAGCAAAGGAGCTGCAAACTTCCATGAATTCTTACAAGTCTGTGTTTATGAATACGTTATATCTGAACACAGTGTTACTCTTTTGAAAACAATATTCCATACATTTATGTTTGTCTTGTATGATAGAGAATATTGGCACAATATTATATGAATTCAGACAGCTATGCTATGTAAGAGAAAATAAAAATGAAAGCAATAATGAGTCATTGCTATGACAGTAATATATATATATATATATATATATATATATATATATATATATATATATATATATATATATATATGGGTCTACTTCACTATATCTAAATGCTTCTTGTGGTTCACTATATCTAAATACCAGATCATAGAATATTAATTAATTGAGACTACTTCAACGAAACCTCACCATATCAACAATGTACATCATCGAATCCTGTTTCATCGAAACTACTATCCAAATCTTACAAGATGCTGCAGTCATAGCACCTCCTCAACTGACAAACAATTTATTTAGATATTTCAACAGTTATACAGGGGAGCAAGCCCCCTTCCGCACCTCCCCACACCCCCTGTATATTTTACATACCAACTCTGAGATCGCACTACAGTGGGGTAAGGGTAAATTTCCTGATCCCCACTCTACTGTGATCTCCATTCAAAATGTTAAACAGCAATAAAGTTTTTCTTACATTCTGTTTTGCAATGCAGAAACTGTTCTTAGGTTCATAGGTTGGTACTAGGCTATCGGTGCTAGGGCCTATACAAGCCTAGCCATAACAATTCCCTGGCTATTTCTTCCCACACTATTTAATTCCCTGGACCCCTGTCTAGCAGGGTGACTGACATGATCCCCAGGGTGAATTTCCTATCTCCCATCCAATCATCAAGGTTCCTTTTGAAGAGGGCCAAAGAGGCGCTTTGCTTGACATGTATGGGCAGTCCATTCCAGAGTCTAGGGAGTCTGTAGGTCAGGAACCTATCCCTCTAGCATGTTTAGAACTTTGGATCATCCATAACTGACTACTATAGCAATAATTCTAAAACTGTATGTAAAGTTATGTCTTTTTCAGTGTTACCTATTTATTTTCACAATCCTTTCTGGGAACATCTGCAAGAGTAGGTTCGATGAAATGGGACTCAATGATTTGCACTGTCGATATAGTAGAGTTCCGATGAATGAAAATTTAAAGATCTGGTATTTCAATATAGTGAAGTAGACCCATATGTGTATATAGATATATATATTTATATACGGCTTCACTTTATAATTTTGAAATACTGAAATACCAAATTTCAGTATTTTGAAATCATAAAGTCGAAAACTGAAAATTGCAAAAGTGCATAATCGCAAATTCAAATATCTAGAATTTGCGGTTATGGCTTACAGAACGTGAAGTGCAGTGTTGGGAGTGTATTGTGTATCAATGTAGGTGCAATTGAAGGTAAGTGAGTGTTTTGTAAGGATTATGTGTGGGAGTTTGAGTGTGTCTGAATGTGTGGATGTATGTATATGTGTGATGTTTGTGTGTGTGTGTGAGGGACTGTGAAATGTGTGGGTGTGTCCTTTTTATGTCTGTGCGATCTTGGACTTAATAAATATAAGTAGGGTGTATGGGGGGTGCAGCCCCCACATGGGGGGTGCAGGGGGGCTTGCCCCCTTCTTACATGTAGTGTAGGTTTGTTTGTGTTTTTGTGTTTGTGTGTGTTTTGTTTGTTGTAGTGCGGGTTGGACGATGTATGTGTGGTGTATGGTTTGTATGTGTTCATGATTGTGTGTTTCGCCAAAAAAAAAAAAGAAACTATTTTAAGTGCTGCACAGTCTGCATCTTTTCTTAAATGTTTTAAGTGTGACTGTGCATGTGAGCCCATGATATTCAGAAAAAAAAAACCTAACACAAACCTTCAGACTTTGACAAAGTAATTTGCAACTTTGTAATTTTGAACTTTCAGAAATTACTGTTTGGACATAAATGGGCATGTTTCCAAAAATACTTGGTTTTTCCTTATTCATTGCAAATGATTTTCACTAACCTTTTTTGCATTTCGGTGTAGCACCACTATTCATAGATACCCTTAAGTCATTTGGGAATCCACAGACTATGAATACCAGCCTAAGTCAATGATTCATAGCCAAACAAAAAAAAAAAGAAAAAGTCGAGCACTTACAGGGCTTTTAAAAGAATTTAGTGGCCCATAGAAAAGTTTTTTGGGTCTATGAGCTTGCAAGTCCTCCAGCTCCAGCCACCTGACTGCAATAAAAAATACATATATGGAAGCGTTTTTGCAGGGTGACTAGGTTTCTCCACACCTCCCAGATGTAAGGATTCTGCCCCTACACCTCCATTCTCTAAATATACTGTCTCCATGGTCACACCAATTAAGAGTAAAAATAAACATAATTATTCAGTTTTCTCCAATATGGTATCACCTCAAATGTAGTATATTTAGAATTCAGGGGTATGGGAGGAAGAGTGTAGCTGCAGTACCAAATGAGTGTCACCTCAGACACCAAGCACACACTTCTTCCTAAAAGTCATACAAATACTAATCATTTGATGTAATAAGTGTGCGTATTTTGTACTATATGGCATATATTCTCTGTTATTCATTTACTAGACTTATACAAGCATCTTTTCAATCAGATAACCCCCTCCCCTCATTATTGTCATCCCTCTCAGTGGATCAATAACAATATCGTACAAAACCCAGAAAGGATTCAATCCCAAGTAAAAATTCTAAATTCTTTCTTTGAGTGACCTAAAGTAATTGTCTGAGCTTCCTGTCTCAATAACCATTCACCTATTCACCTACATCTTGCCATCCACCATTTTCTGACAGGCTAAACTCCAGCCCCATCATGCAACAGCAGTTCAAACACACAGTAGTATCCGTTATGCCTTTAAGAACCCACAGAAGATTGTCCCATCATAGTTTCCTACTCTTGACACTGTCAGATGGGATTAGCCCTTCCCACAAAGTGTTCTACACTCCATGATTTCATCTAATAACTTGCCGTGACCACACCATCTGCTGTCTGAAGTACATTTAATAAATACATATAGAAATACAAATACAAATAAAATCCAGTTGCATGTGCTACAAAGAACAAGGACCTGCTCTGCCCATCCATTCTACCCTAAAGCTGTTTTATTTTTTTTTGCCCATATTGTAATCTTTGTCAAGTGAATCAGTGAATGTTTCTAGAATGTCTAGCATACAATTGCATTAAGATGTCTTTGTACTCAAGGAACAGTAGTGTGACGATATGTCTGCTAACATTAAGAACCTGTTTTCTTTAATAACTGCTTAGTATTGCACATTCATTTACTTGTGTACCCTTCAGTGTTAAATATAGAATTAGTTTCTTCTATGTATATGTTTTTCATGATTTTTGTATTGGTCATTCTGTGTGTTGCCACTGTGCTCGGATCATGACTGAAAAAATAAGAAATCAGTTCACTTTCTTCACCTTCACTTAGCTGGCAGCATCATACTTCTGTTTCCTTTCTCCTACTTCCTCTAAGGTCCTCTTCTGCTTCTGCACAACCTTTCTTAAATGCCAGAGTTCTTTAATCTCTCCCAAATCTGCAGTTTCCCTTATCCCATCTGTGTTGTCTGCTACATTGAAATGCCTCTCCACTGCAGTCACTCCCCCATTCACCACCAAAGTTGTGCTTGCCACACCTCCTTCATGGTTTCCGTGTTTCACTTTTTTCCACACTGTCCTTTTTCATTGAAAGAAATGTGCCACACCTCCTTCATGGTTTCCGTGTTCCACTTTTTTCCACACTGTCCTTTTTCATTGAAAGAAATGTGCCTGAGTGGCTGGCGTACTGCTCTTAGCTCCATCAGTAACATATCCTGGAACAGTGGCACAATGTTGTTGGGATGAGCCCCCATCATCTTCTGCTCATTATATTTTCAGGCTTCTTTCAGTGAAGGGAAGGCCTAACCTTCCCCTTCTACACAACAGCAATAAGGTCTGTACAAACAACACACACTTTTGCCCTTTACTGACACATTTACCAACAATTTGACTCAAAGTTTTACTTGACGTATAGCTCCATATAGTCTACCACTTTGTGCCATTCTGTCTAGCACCAACTGCTCCAACCTTAACCATGAAATTTACAGATCTTTTGGGGTATAAGGAGAGCCTTCAACTCTGCTGATACCCTCCTGTATGGACATGACCAGACTACATTCTGTGTACTTCCTGCATCCCAAGGAGACCATTCAGTTCTCCATCCAATATGCTAATTCATTCCAGGCTCCCAAGGGACTCAGGCAGCTCACAAAGTGCAGTTCCTCCTGTCTTGGCCACATTTACATGTCTTCTAGTTAAAGTGATAACTGAGTGATTTTATTTTAAGGCTTGTTGCTTTGGAACACTACCTGGGTTTAATGATTTTTGGAAATTATTGTGAATGAGCTCATCAACAACGTTTTAAGACCACTAGTTTCTTTGCTTTTTTTTCCCCCCAACACTCTTGGTGATGAGGTTGGAACTAGAAAAATTCCTGTGCTTGTTCATTTTTTTCTTTTACAAGTCATCAATACAATCTTGAGTCAACACCACTTCATCCCTTATTCAGGTTACATCAACTTTCATATCCCCTACATAACTTTATGGGACTAATTGCAGTTTTGTGGAGCCTTAAAACTTAGGCCATTATTCCAGCTAAGATGCTGAGGACCAAATCTATTTTTTTTTCATCTTGTGTGTCAACCAAACAAGCCATATTCCATTTGACGTTCAACTCCTACCTCTCCCCTAGTTAGCATACTTACAAAGTTAAACAAAGATTTACAGTAGGTAGAGAAATTGGTCCTGATTAGCTCAGCAGGCAACAAAAATCTCACATTTCAGGCTACACCACTTATGTATTGTTTCACAGCCAGAAAGAGTATCAGTGAAACCTAATCCAGTGTTATGGCTGGAATTGCACATGACCATCACATGTGACCAGTATTCGTATTCTACATTAACTTCATCAAGGTCATTCATTTTGCCCCACAGAGGAGCTTGAAAAGAAAACTGGACAGGTTTCACGTATGACAAAGAATGAGGAACTGGATGGCTATACGATGGAATGGTAGGACACAGAGAGTTGTGGTGACAGTGGCTATGTCACAAATTATGGAAATGACTAGTGGAGTACCATGGGGGTCTGCCCTTGGTCCAGTGTGTTTATCTCAGAAGCATATGAGGAAACAGAGAGGTGCAGCAGTGGACTTCACTGATGACACACAGACAGGTGTGCCAGTGGACTTCACTGATGACACAGATAGGTGTAACAGTGGACTTCACTGATGACGCACAGACAGGTGTAGCAGTGGACTTCACTGTTGACACAGACAGGTGCAGCAGTGGACTTCACTGATGACACACAGACAGGTGCAGCAGTGGGCTTCACTGGTGACACACAGACAAATGCAGCAGCGGACTTCACTGATGACACACAGGCAGGTGTAGCAGTGGACTTCACTGATGCCACACAGACAGGTGCAGCAGTGGACTTCACTGATGCCACATAGACAGGTGTAGCAATGGACTTCACTGATGCCACACAGACAGGTGCAGCAGTGGACTTCACTGATGCCACATAGACAGGTGTAGCAATGGACTTCACTGATGTCACACAGACAGGTACAGCAGTGGATTTCACTGATGCCACACAGACAGGTGCAGCAGTGGAATTCACTGATGCCACATAGACAGGTGCAGCAGTGGGCTTCACTAATGACACACAGACAGATGCAGCAGTGGACTTCACTGATGACTCACAGACAGGTGTAGCAAAAACCCACTGATGACACACAAACAGGTGCAGCAGTGGACTTCATTGATGACACACAGACAAGTGCAGCGGTGGACTTTACTGATGATACCACAGACAGATGCAGCAGTGGACTTCACTGATGACACACAGGCAGGTGTAGCAGTGGACTTCACTGATGCCACACAGACAGGTGCAGCAGTGGACTTCACTAATGCCACACAGACAGGTGTAGCAATGGACTTCACTGATGCCACACAGACAGGTGTAGCAATGGACTTCACTGATGACACACAGACAGGTACAGCAGTGGATTTCACTGATGCCACAGAGACAGGTGCAGCAGTGGAATTCACTGATGCCACACAGACAGGTGCAGCACTGGGCTTCACTGAGGACACACAGAAAGGTTCAGCAGTGGACTTCACTGAGAACATACAGACAGGTGCAGCAGTTGACTACATTGATGACGCACTGACAGATGCAGCAAGGGACTTCACTGATGACACACAGACAGGTGCAGCAGTGGACTTCACTAATGACACACATTCAGATGCAGCAGTGGATTTCAATGATGCTACACAGACAGGTGCAGCAGTGGACTTCACTGATGCCACACAGACAGGTGCAGCAGTGGACTTCACTGATGCCACAAAGACAGGTACAGCAGTAAATTTCACTGATGCCACACAGACAAGTGCAGCAGTGGACTTCTCTTATGCCATACAGAGAGGTGCAACACTGGGCTTCACTGATGATACACAGATAGGTGCAGTAGTTGACTTCACTGGTGACAAACAAACAGGCACAGCAGTGCACTTCACCAATGACACAAAGACAGGTGTAGCAGTGGACTTCACTGATGACACACAGGCAGGTGCAGCAGTTGGCTTCACTGATGTCAAACAGACAGGTGCAGCACTGGGCTTCTCTGATGACACACAGACAGGTGTAGCAGTAGACTTCACTGATGATGCACAGACAGGTGTAGCAGAGGATTTCAGTGATGTTGCACAGATAGCTGTAGCAGTGACTTCACTGATGATGCACAGACAGGTGTAGCAGAGGACTTCACTGATGATGCACAGACAGGTGCAGCAGTTGACTTCACTGATGCCGCAGAGACAGGTGCAGCACTGGGCTTCACTGATGACACACAGACAGGTGTAGCAGTGGACTTCACTGATGACACACAGACAGGTGTAGCAGTGGACTTCACTGATGACACACAGACAGGTGCATCACTGGGCGTCACTGATGACACACAGATAGGTGCAGCAGTGGACTTCACTGATGACACACAGACAGGTGCAGCAGTGGACTTCACTGATGACACACAGACAGGTGCAGCAGTGGACTTCACTGATGACACACAGACAGGTGTGGCAGTGGACTTCACTGATGATACACAGACAGTTGTAGCACTGGGATTCACTAATGACACACAGACAGGTGCAGCAGTGGACTTCATTGATGACACACAGACAAGTGCAGCGGTGGACTTTACTGATGATACCACAGACAGATGCAGCAGTGGACTTCACTGATGACACACAGGCAGATGTAGCAGTGGACTTCACTGATGCCACACAGACAGGTGCAGCAGTGGACTTCACTAATGCCACACAGACAGGTGTAGCAATGGACTTCACTGATGCCACACAGACAGGTGTAGCAATGGACTTCACTGATGACACACAGACAGGTACAGCAGTGGATTTCACTGATGCCACAGAGACAGGTGCAGCAGTGGAATTCACTGATGCCACACAGACAGGTGCAGCACTGGGCTTCACTGATGACACACAGACAGGTGCAGCAGTGGACTTCACTAATGACACACATTCAGATGCAGCAGTGGATTTCAATGATGCTACACAGACAGGTGCAGCAGTGGACTTCACTGATGCCACACAGACAGGTGCAGCAGTGGACTTCACTGATGCCACAAAGACAGGTACAGCAGTAAATTTCACTGATGCCACACAGACAAGTGCAGCAGTGGACTTCTCTTATGCCATACAGAGAGGTGCAACACTGGGCTTCACTGATGATACACAGATAGGTGCAGTAGTTGACCACTGGTGACAAACAAACAGGCACAGCAGTGCACTTCACCAATGACACAAAGACAGGTGTAGCAGTGGACTTCACTGATGACACACAGGCAGGTGCAGCAGTTGGCTTCACTGATGTCAAACAGACAGGTGCAGCACTGGGCTTCTCTGATGACACACAGACAGGTGTAGCAGTAGACTTCACTGATGACGCACAGACAGGTGTAGCAGAGGATTTCAGTGATGATGCACAGATAGCTGTAGCAGTGACTTCACTGATGATGCACAGACAGGTGTAGCAGAGGACTTCACTGATGATGCACAGACAGGTGCAGCAGTTGACTTCACTGATGCCACAGAGACAGGTGCAGCAGTGGACTTCACTGATGTCACACAGACAGGTGCAGCACTGGGCTTCACTGATGACACACAGACAGGTGTAGCAGTGGACTTCACTGATGACACACAGACAGGTGCAGCAGTGAGCTTCACTAATGACACACAGACAGGTGCATCACTGGGCATCACTGATGACACACAGATAGGTGCAGCAGTGGACTTCACTGATGACACACAGACAGGTGCAGCAGTGGACTTCACTGATGACACACAGACAGGTGCAGCAGTGGACTTCACTGATGACACACAGACAGGTGTGGCAGTGGACTTCACTGATGATACACAGACAGTTGTAGCACTGGGCTTCACTAATGACACACAGACAGGTGCAGCAGTGGACTTCACTGATGAGACGCAGACAGGGGCAGCAGTGGACTTCACTGATGACACACAGAAAGGTGCAGAGGTGGACTTCACTGATGACACACAGACAGGTGCAGCAGTGGACTTCACTGATGACACAGAAAGGTGCAGTAGTGGACTTCACTGATGACACACGGGTGCAGAAGTGGACTTCACTGATGACACACAGGCAGGTAGAGCAGTGGATTTCACTGATGACACACAGACATGCAGCAGTGGGCTTCACTGATGCACATAGACAGGTGCAGTACTGGGCTTCACTGATGACACACAGACAGGTGTAGCAGTGGACTTCACTGATGATGCACAGATAGGTGTAGTAGTGGGCTTCACTGATGACACACAGACAGGGCAGCAGTGGACTTTACTGATGATGCACAGACAGGTGTAGCAGTAGACTTCACTGATGCCACACAGAAAGGTGCAGCACTGGACTTCACTGATGACACACAGAAAGATGTAGCAGTGGACGTCACTGATGATGCACAGACAGGTGTAGCAGTGGACTTCACTGATGACAAACAGACAGGTGCAGCAGTGGGCTTCACTGACGACACACAGACAGGTGCAACAGTGTGCTTCACTGATGCCACACAGACAGGTGCAGCAGTGGACTACGCTGATGACACACAGACAGGTGCAGCAGTGGGCTTCACTGATACCACACAGACAGGTGCAGCAGTAGACTTCACTGATGCCACACAGGTAGGTGCAGCAGTGGACTTCAGTGATGCCACACAGATAGGTGCAGCACTGGACTTCACTGATGACACACAGAAAGATGTAGCAGTGGACGTCACTGATGATGCACAGACAGGTGTAGCAGTGGACTTCACTGATGACAAACAGACAGGTGCAGCAGTGGGCTTCACTGACGACACACAGACAGGTGCAACAGTGGACTTCACTGATGACACACAGACAGGTGCAGCAGTGGACATCACAGGTGACACACAGACAGGTGCAGCAGTGGACTTCACTGATGACACACAGACAGGTGCAGCAGTGGACTTCACTTATGACACACAGGTGCAGCAGTGGACTTCACTGATGACATACAGGTGCAGCAGTGGACTTCACTGATGACAAACAAACAGGTGCAGCAGTGGGCTTCACTAATGACACACAGACAGGTACAGCGGTAGACTTCACTGATGACGCACAAATGCAGTACTGGACTTCAATAATGACACACAGACAGGTGCAGCAGTGGACTTTACCGATGACACACAGACAGGTGCAGCACTGGGCTTCACTGCTGACACACAGATAGATGCAGCAGTGGACTTCACTGATGACACACAGACAGGTACAGCAGTGGATTTCACTGATGACACACAGACAGGTGCAGCAGTGGACTTCACTGATGACACACAGATAGGTACATCAGTGGATTTCACTGATGACATACAGACAGGTGCAGCAGTGAACTTCACTGATGACACACAGACAGGTGCAGCACTGGACTTCACTGATGACACACTGATACAGCAGTGGACTTCACTGAAAACACAGACAGGTATGGCAGTGGATTTCACTGATGTCACACAGACAGGTGCAGCAGTGGACTTCACTGATGTCACACAGACAGGTGGAGCAGTGGACTTCATTGATGACAGACACACAGGTGCAGCAGTGGACTTTACTGATGACACACAGAAATGTGCAGAAGTGGACTTTACTGATGACACACAGGTGCAGCAGTGGACATCACTGATGACACACAGACAGGTACAGCAGTGGATTTCACTGATGACACACAGACATGTGCAGCAGTGGGCTTCACTGATGTACATAGACAGGTGTAGCAGTGGACTTCACTGATGATGCACAGACAGGTGTAGTAGTGGGCTTCACTGATGACACACAGACAGGTGCAGCAGTGGACTTCACTGATGATGCACAGACACGTGTAGCAGTGGAATTCACTGATGCCACACAGACAGGTGCAGCAGTGGACTTCACTAATGACACACAGACAGGTGCAGCACTGGGCTTCGTTGATGTCACACAGACAGGTGTAGCAGTGGACTTCACTGATGCCACACAGACAGGTGCAGCAGTGGACTTCACTGATGACACACATGTAGGTGCAGCAGTGGGCTTCACTGATGCCACACAGACAGGTGCAGCAGTGGAGGGTGGCAGGAACAGTATAGATAGAGTCACACATGGTAAACAACTGGGCAGAAATGTAGCAGCTGAGATTCAGTGCAAACTGATACAAAATATTGCATTTGTCAGGAACTGCAAAAAAATGTAATGCTGTTTACTTCGAAGGTCAGGTCAGTAACACCAGTAATCAGCATTAGTTCACCAAATAGGTTACTTTTATTACACACAGCATGGCATTTCAACATAAACAGCATTAACACTTCAGCATCCGACACACAACTTGTTAATGTTCAAAATTTACTGTACGCTATCGTACAGGTTACTTCATAAAAGCAACATATTAATCCTAAAAGGGAACCACTTATCACATCTTCCCCTTAAATGAAAAATTATACCTTATGAATTTTAAAAAATTACAAAACTGCACAAAATTTGCATACTTTGGAACAGCTGATCCTACATTGCTTTCTGATAAATTGTCTGTTGTAGGCTTCTTATCTGAAGCCACATGTTGGTTTAAAAATTACCTTACAATATGAACATTCAGACTTATGGGTGCAGGGACAAAATCCTCACTTAGGAAGACACATTCAGATGTTCCTCATGTGTTAGTCATAGGACCGTTACTCTTCTCAATTTCATAAATGACATGATTTGGAACATCTGTAAGATAAACTGTCTGCTTTACACTAATAATATCATCATTAAAAATCCTCTAAGAACAGCAATACCCTCTGGAAGAAGGGGTCCAAATGGAGGGACTGAATCAGCAAAATAAGGAGCATAGCAATTGCTTGAACTAAATTTATCCTCAAGTCTTGGTGTGTACGTTCACATGGTGGACCGTGTTTGTACAAAATCTCATTAATATGATACTGATATGTAGACTGTATTTATATATCACGGAGAAAGGTAGGTCAAAAATATAAATTATATATCACGGAGAAAGGTAGGTCAAAATTATAAAAGAAGACTGAATACACAGGTCCCAGGATAAAAAGTTGCCCACTCCTGGGGTGTGCACTGGCATAAAATGCAGTTGTGGAATCTTCAGAACATGGAAACATTCCTACCACAGGGCTAGGCTGGGCTCAGGAGGAGGGTGCCTCCCTGTGGTAAAGGAAAAAGGAGTAAAACAAAATGATACGCCAAGTAAGAAGCATACAGACAATAAAGTGGACTGTTGAGGAAAAAGAAGAGATTATGTAATGTACATATTACAAAAATCTGAATTCCCAGACAGGGGATATGTAGCAAGAGTAAGAGAGACATTAGAGGAAAGAAAAATACTTGCACAAGTAAACAAGGTTAAATACTACAGATAATAATTTAAGATCATTAATGCAATAGATCAGAGGAAAACATTACCTAGATGAAGAAACACTGGAATGCCTGGAAAATGCACTGAAAAGATAAAGAACAAAAACTCCAGAGATTATTGACAGGTATAAAAAATAAACATGGACATAAGAAACAAAAACAGACTAAACAATAAAAAAAATGTAGCACCAAATATATTTGAAGAGAAATACAGACTAAGATAGCCAGGAAAAAATAAAATCACAAAGGGAATGCAAAAAATATTAATAAAGTGGAAATTAAACAAATAAAAACTAAGGTGATAAATCATCTGCAAAGTGCAGGATTTTTTGTGTAAACTCTTGTCACAGGCAATATTGCAACATGATGGGCCAATGGGTCCCCAAATGCAAAAGCAGCAGATCAAGCAGGATGCATCTGAAGAAGATACCCACAGGCAATGTTCTGGAGCATTCTGGAGCATTCTGTGGGAGACTCACACAAAAGTACAGTTAGAATTGCACATTAAGAGAAAAAGCAAGACAAAGTAGAAACTGAAATAGGTAATATGGGCCACTGAAGTCCCAGATGGAGGTGCAGCAGATGCAACAAGATGCATCTGAAGAAGATGTGTAACAGGATAATACTCTGGAATCTTCTTTAGAAGACTCACATGAAAGTGCACTTAGAATGGCACAACAAAGGAAAGAGCAGGAAACAAAGAGCAGAGAAGATGCTCTCAGTCCAAAGGAAGATTGTCTAAGATCCATAATGTCTTTAAGCTTACTGGAAACACTCACATCCATCCCAATACCATATTCATGACTGACTTTAATTGATGACACACAGACAGGTGCAGCAGTGGACTTCACTGATGAGACGCAGATAGGTACAGCAGTGGATTTCACTGATGACACACAGACAGGTGCAGCAGTGGACTTTACCGATGACACACAGACAGGTGCAGCACTGGGCTTCACTGCTGACACACAGATAGATGCAGCAGTGGACTTCACTGATGACACACAGACAGGTACAGCAGTGGATTTCACTGATGACACACAGACAGGTGCAGCAGTGGACTTCACTGATGACACACAGATAGGTACATCAGTGGATTTCACTGATGACATACAGACAGGTGCAGCAGTGAACTTCACTGATGACACACAGACAGGTGCAGCACTGGACTTCACTGATGACACACTGATACAGCAGTGGACTTCACTGAAAACACAGACAGGTATGGCAGTGGATTTCACTGATGTCACACAGACAGGTGCAGCAGTGGACTTCACTGATGTCACACAGACAGGTGGAGCAGTGGACTTCATTGATGACAGACACACAGGTGCAGCAGTGGACTTTACTGATGACACACAGAAATGTGCAGAAGTGGACTTTACTGATGACACACAGGTGCAGCAGTGGACATCACTGATGACACACAGACAGGTACAGCAGTGGATTTCACTGATGACACACAGACATGTGCAGCAGTGGGCTTCACTGATGTACATAGACAGGTGTAGCAGTGGACTTCACTGATGATGCACAGACAGGTGTAGTAGTGGGCTTCACTGATGACACACAGACAGGTGCAGCAGTGGACTTCACTGATGATGCACAGACACGTGTAGCAGTGGAATTCACTGATGCCACACAGACAGGTGCAGCAGTGGACTTCACTAATGACACACAGACAGGTGCAGCACTGGGCTTCGTTGATGTCACACAGACAGGTGTAGCAGTGGACTTCACTGATGCCACACAGACAGGTGCAGCAGTGGACTTCACTGATGACACACATGTAGGTGCAGCAGTGGGCTTCACTGATGCCACACAGACAGGTGCAGCAGTGGAGGGTGGCAGGAACAGTATAGATAGAGTCACACATGGTAAACAACTGGGCAGAAATGTAGCAGCTGAGATTCAGTGCAAACTGATACAAAATATTGCATTTGTCAGGAACTGCAAAAAAATGTAATGCTGTTTACTTCGAAGGTCAGGTCAGTAACACCAGTAATCAGCATTAGTTCACCAAATAGGTTACTTTTATTACACACAGCATGGCATTTCAACATAAACAGCATTAACACTTCAGCATCCGACACACAACTTGTTAATGTTCAAAATTTACTGTACGCTATCGTACAGGTTACTTCATAAAAGCAACATATTAATCCTAAAAGGGAACCACTTATCACATCTTCCCCTTAAATGAAAAATTATACCTTATGAATTTTAAAAAATTACAAAACTGCACAAAATTTGCATACTTTGGAACAGCTGATCCTACATTGCTTTCTGATAAATTGTCTGTTGTAGGCTTCTTATCTGAAGCCACATGTTGGTTTAAAAATTACCTTACAATATGAACATTCAGACTTATGGGTGCAGGGACAAAATCCTCACTTAGGAAGACACATTCAGATGTTCCTCATGTGTTAGTCATAGGACCATTACTCTTCTCACTTTCATAAATGACATGATTTGGAACATCTGTAAGATAAACTGTCTGCTTTACACTAATAATATCATCATTAAAAATCCTCTAAGAACAGCAATACCCTCTGGAAGAAGGGGTCCAAATGGAGGGACTGAATCAGCAAAATAAGGAGCATAGCAATTGCTTGAACTAAATTTATCCTCAAGTCTTGGTGTGTACGTTCACATGGTGGACCGTGTTTGTACAAAATCTCATTAATATGATACTGATATGTAGACTGTATTTATATATCACGGAGAAAGGTAGGTCAAAAATATAAATTATATATCACGGAGAAAGGTAGGTCAAAATTATAAAAGAAGACTGAATACACAGGTCCCAGGATAAAAAGTTGCCCACTCCTGGGGTGTGCACTGGCATAAAATGCAGTTGTGGAATCTTCAGAACATGGAAACATTCCTACCACAGGGCTAGGCTGGGCTCAGGAGGAGGGTGCCTCCCTGTGGTAAAGGAAAAAGGAGTAAAACAAAATGATACGCCAAGTAAGAAGCATACAGACAATAAAGTGGACTGTTGAGGAAAAAGAAGAGATTATGTAATGTACATATTACGCAAAAATCTGAATTCCCAGACAGGGGATATGTAGCAAGAGTAAGAGAGACATTAGAGGAAAGAAAAATACTTGCACAAGTAAACAAGGTTAAATACTACAGATAATAATTTAAGATCATTAATGCAATAGATCAGAGGAAAACATTACCTAGATGAAGAAACACTGGAATGCCTGGAAAATGCACTGAAAAGATAAAGAACAAAAACTCCAGAGATTATTGACAGGTATAAAAAATAAACATGGACATAAGAAACAAAAACAGACTAAACAATAAAAAAATTGTAGCACCAAATATATTTGAAGAGAAATACAGACTAAGATAGCCAGGAAAAAATAAAATCACAAAGGGAATGCAAAAAATATTAATAAAGTGGAAATTAAACAAATAAAAACTAAGGTGATAAATCATCTGCAAAGTGCAGGATTTTTTGTGTAAACTCTTGTCACAGGCAATATTGCAACATGATGGGCCAATGGGTCCCCAAATGCAAAAGCAGCAGATCAAGCAGGATGCATCTGAAGAAGATACCCACAGGCAATGTTCTGGAGCATTCTGGAGCATTCTGTGGGAGACTCACACAAAAGTACAGTTAGAATTGCACATTAAGAGAAAAAGCAAGACAAAGTAGAAACTGAAATAGGTAATATGGGCCACTGAAGTCCCAGATGGAGGTGCAGCAGATGCAACAAGATGCATCTGAAGAAGATGTGTAACAGGATAATACTCTGGAATCTTCTTTAGAAGACTCACATGAAAGTGCACTTAGAATGGCACAACAAAGGAAAGAGCAGGAAACAAAGAGCAGAGAAGATGCTCTCAGTCCAAAGGAAGATTGTCTAAGATCCATAATGTCTTTAAGCTTACTGGAAACACTCACATCCATCCCAATACCATATTCATGACTGACTTTAATTGATGACACACAGACAGGTGCAGCAGTGGACTTCACTGATGAGACGCAGATAGGTACAGCAGTGGATTTCACTGATGACACACAGACAGGTGCAGCAGTGAACTTCACTGATGACACACAGACAGGTGCAGCACTGGACTTTACTGATGACACACAGATACAGCAGTGGACTTCACTGAGAACACACAGACAGGTACAGCAGTAGATTTCACTGATGTCACACAGACAGGTTCAACAGTGGACTTCACTGATGTAACCCTGACAGGTGCAGCAGTGGACTTCATTGATGACACACACATAGGTGCAGCAGTGGACTTCACTGATGACACACAGAAAGGTGCAGAAGTGGACATCACTGATGACACACAGGTGCAGCAGTGGACATCACTGATGACACACAGACAGGTACAACAGTGGATTTCACTGATGACACACAGACTTGTGCAGCAGTGGGCTTCACTGATGCACACAGACAGGTGTAGCAGTGGACTTCACTGGTGATGCACAGACAGGTGTAGTAGTGGGCTTCACTGATGACACACAGACAGGTGCAACAGTGGACTTCACTGATGATGCACAGACAGGTGTAGCAGTGGACTTCACGGATGCCACACAGACAGGTGCAGCAGTGGACTTCACTAATGACAAACAGACAGGTGCAGCACTGGGCTTCATTGATGTCACACAGACAGGTGTAGCAGTGGACTTCACTGATACAACATAGACAGGTGCAGCAGTGGACTTCACTGATGACACACATGTAGGTGCAGCAGTGGGCTTCACTGATGCCACACAGACAGGTGCAGCAGTGGACTTCGCTGATGACACACAGACAGGTGCAGCAATGGGCTTCACTGATGCCAGACAGACAGGTGCAGCACTGGACTTCACTGATGACACACAGAAAGATGCAGCAGTGGACTTCACTGATGATGCACAGACAGGTGTAGCAGTGGACTTCACTGATGACAAACAGACAGGTGCAGCAGTGGACTTCACTGATGACACATAGATAGGTGTGGCAGTGGACTTTACTGATGACACACAGGCAGGTGCAGCAGTGGACTTCACTGATGACACACAGACAGGTGCAGCAGTGGACTTCACTGATGACACACAGGTGCAGCAGTGGACTTCACAGATGACACACAGGTGCAGCAGTGGATTTCACTGATCACACACAGAAAGGTGCAGCACCGGGCTTCACTGATGCCAAACAAACAGGTGCAGCACTGGGCTTCACTGCTGACACACAGACAGATGCAGCAGTGGACTTCACTGATGACACACAGACAGGTACTGCAGTGGATTTCACTGATGACACAGAGACAGGTGCAGCAGTGGACTTCACTGATGAGACACAGACAGGTGCAGCACTGGACTTCACTGATGACATACAGATACAGCAGTGGACTTCACTGAGAACACACAGACAGGTATAGCAGTGGAGTTCACTGATGACACAGAGACAGGTGCAGCAGTGGACTTCACTGATGTCACACAGACAGGTGCAGCAGTGGACTTCACTGATGACACACAGACAGGTGTACCAGTGGACTTCACAGACAGGTGCAGCATTGGACCTCACTGATAACACACAGACAGGTGTATCAGTGGGCTTCATTGATGACACACAGTCAGGTGCAGCACTGGGATTCACTGATGACACACAGACAGATGCAGCAGTGGACTTATTTGATGACAAACAGACAGGTACAGCACTGGGCTTCACTGATGCCACACAGACAGGTGCAGCAGTGGAGGGTGGCTGGAACAGTATAGGGATAGAATCACACATGCTAAACAACTGGGCAGAAATGTAGCAGCTGAGATTCAGTGCAAACCGATACAAAATATTGCACTTGTCAGGAGCTGCAAAAAAATGTAATGCTGTTTACTTCGAAGGTCAAGTCAGTAATACCAGGAATCAGCATTAGTTCACCAAATAGGTTACTTGTATTACACACAACATGGCATTTCAACATAAACAGCATTAACACTTCAGCATCTGACACACAACTTATTAATGTTCAAAATTTACTGTACGCTATCGTACAGGTTACTTCATAAAAGCAACATATTAATCCTAAAAGAGAACCACTTATCACATCTTCCCCTTAAATGAAAAATTATACTTTATGAATTTAAAAAAATACAAAACTGCACAAAATTTGCATACTTTGGAACAGCTGATCATACATTGCTTTCTGATAAATTGTCTGTTGCAGGCTTCTTATCTGAAGCCACATGTTGGTTTAAAAATTACCTTACAATATGAAAATTCAGACTTATGGGTGCAGGGACAAAATCCCAACTTAGGAAGACACATTCAGATGTTCCTCATGTGTTAGTCATAGGACCGTTACTCTTCTCACTTTCATAAATGACATGATTTGGAACATCTGTAAGATAAACTGTCTGCTTTACACTAATAATATCATCATTAAAAATCTTCTAAGAACAGCAATACCCTCTGTAAGAAGGGGTCCGAATGGGGTGACTGAATCAGCAAAATAAGGAGCATAGCAATTGCTTAAACTGAATTTATCCTCAAGTCTTGGTGTGTACGTTCACATGGTGGACCCTGTTTGTACAAAATCTCATTAATATGATACTGATATGTAGACTGTATTTATATATCATGGAGAAAGGTAGGTCAAAAATGTACATTATATATCACGGGGAAAGGTAGGTCAAAATTATATAAGAAGACTGAATACACAGGTCCCAGGATAAAAAGTTGCCCACTCCTGGTGTGTGCACTGGCATAAAATGCAGTTGTGGAATCTTCAGAACATGGATACATTCCTACCACAGGGCTAGGCCGGGCTCAGGGGGAGGGTGCCTCCCTGTGGTAAAGGAAAAAGGAGTAAAACAAAATGATACGCCAAGTAAGAAGCATACAGACAATAAAGTGGACTTTTGAGGAGAAAGAAGAGATTATGTAATGTTCATATTAAACAAAAATCTGAATTCCCAGACAGGGGATATGTAACAAGAGTAAGAGAGACATTAGAGGAAAGAAAAATACTTACACAAGTAAACAAGGTTAAATGCTACAGATAATAATTTAAGATCATTAATGCAATAGATCAGGGGAAAACATTACCTAGATGAAGAAACACTGGAATGCCTCGAAAAATGAACTGAAAAGCTAAAGAACAAAAACTCCAGAGATTATTGACAAGTATAAAAAAGAAACATAGACATAAGAAACAAAAATAGACTAAACAATAAAAAAATTGCAGCACCAAATATATTTGAAGAGAAATACAGACTAAGATAGCCAGAAAAAAAAATAAAATCACAAAGGGAATGCAAAAAAGATTAGTAAAGTGGAAATCAAACAAATAAAAACTAAGGTGATAAATGATCTGCAAAGTGCAGGATTTTTTTGTGTAAACTCTTGTCACAGGCAATATTGCAACATGATGGGTCAATGGGTCCCCAAATACAAAAGCAGCAGATAAAGCAGGATGCATCTGAAGAAGATACCCACAGGCAATGTTCTGGAGCATTCTGTGGGAGACACACAAAAGTACAGTTAGAATTGCACATTAAGAGAAAGAACAAGACAAAGTAGAAACTGAAATAGGTAATATGGGCCTCTGAAGTCCCAAGTGGAGGTGCAGCAGATGCAACAAGATGCATCTGAAGAAGATGTGTAACAGGATAATACTCTGGAATCTTCTTTAGAAGACTCACATGAAAGTGCACTTAGAATGGCACAACAAAGGAAAGAGCAGGAAACAAAGAGCAGAGAAGATGCTCTCAGTCGAAAAGAAGATTGTCTAAGATCCATAATGTCTTTAAGCTTACTGGAAACACTCACTATCCATCCCAATATCATATTCATGACTGACTTTAATTGATGATACACAGACAGATGTAGCACTGGGCTTCACTGATGACACACAGACAGGTGCAGCAGTGGACTTCACTGATGAGACGCAGATAGGTACAGCAGTGGATTTCACTGATGACACACAGACAGGTGCAGCACTGGACTTCACTGATGACACACAGATACAGCAGTGGACTTCATTGAGAACACATAGACAGGTACAGCAGTAGATTTCACTGATGTCACACAGACAGGTGCAGCAGTTGACTTCATTGATGACACACACACAGGTGCAGCAGTGGACTTCACTGATGACACACAGAAAGGTGCAGAAGTGGACTTCACTGATGACACACAGGTGCAGCAGTGGACTTCACTGATGACACACGGACAGGTACAGCAGTGGATTTCACTGATGACACACAGACATGTGCAGCAGTGGGCTTCACTGATGCACACAGACAGGTGTAGCAGTAGACTTCACTGATGATGCACAGACAGGTGTAGTAGTGCCCTTCACTGATGACACACAAACAGGTGCAGCGGTGGACTTCACTGATGATGCACAGAGAGGTGCAGCAGTGGACTTCAATGATGCCACACAGACAGGTGCAGCAGTGGACTTCACTGATGACACACATGTAGGTGCAGCAGTGGGCTTCACTGATGCCACACAGACAGGTGCACCACTGGGCTTCATTGACGTCACACAGACAGGTGTAGCAGTGGACTTCACTGATGCCACACAGACAGGTGCAGCAGTGGACTTCACTGATGACACACATGTAGGTGCAGCAGTGGGCTTCACTGATGCCACACAGACAGGTGCAGCAGTGGGCTTCACTGATGCCACACAGACAGGTGCAGCAGTGGACTTCAATTATGCCACACAGACAGGTGCAGCACTGGACTTCACTGATGACAAACAGACAGGTGCAGCACTGGGCTTCACTGATGACACACAGAAAGATGCCACAGTGGACTTCACTGATGATGCACAGAGAGGTGTAGCAGTGGATTTCACTGAAGACAAACAAACAAGTGCAGCAGTGGGCTTCACTGATGACACACAGAAAGATGCAGCAGTGGACTTCACTGATGATGCACAGACAGGTGTGGCAGTGGACTTCACTGATGACAAACAGACAGGTGCAGCAGTGGGCTTCACTGATGACACGCAGACAGGTGTGGCAGTGGACTTCACTGATGACACAAAGACAGGTGCAGCAGTGGACTTCACTGATGACATACAGATAGGGGCAGCAGTGGACTTCACTGATGACACACAGACAGGTGCAGCACTGGACTTCACTGATGACACACAGAAAGATGTAGCAGTGGACGTCACTGATGATGCACAGACAGGTGTAGCAGTGGACTTCACTGATGACAAACAGACAGATGTGGCAGTGGACTTCACTGATGACACATAGATAGGTGTGGCAGTGGACTTCACTGATGACACACAGGCAGGTGCAGCAGTGGACTTCACTGATGACACACAGATAGGTGCAGCAGTGGTCTTCACTGATGACACACAGAAAGGTGCAGCAGTTGACTTCACTAATGACACACAGACAGGTGCAGCAGTGGACTTCACTGATGACACACAGGTGCAGCAGTGGACTTCACAGATGACACACAGGTGCAGCAGTGGATTTCACTGATCACACACAGAAAGGTGCAGCACTGGGCTTCAGTGATGCCACACAAACAGGTGCAGCACTGGGCTTCACTGCTGACACACAGACAGATGCAGCAGTGGACTTCACTGATGACACACAGACAGGTACTGCAGTGGATGTTACTGATGACACACAGACAGGTGCAGCAGTGGACTTCACTGATGACACACAGACAGGTGCAGCACTGGACTTCACTGATGACATACAGATACAGCAGTGGACTTCACTGAGAACACACAGACAGGTACAGCAGTGGATTTCACTGATGACACACAGACAGGTGCAGCAGTGGACTTCACTGATGTTACACAGACAGGTGCAGCAGTGGACTTCACTGATGACACACAGACAGGTGTACCAGTGGACTTCACAGACAGGTGCAGCAGTGGACCTCACTGATAACACACAGACAGGTGTATCAGTGGGCTTCATTGATGACACACAGTCAGCTGCAACACTGGGCTTCACTGGTGACACACAGACAGATGCAGCAGTGGACTTCACTAATGACAAACAGACAGGTGCAGCAGTGGACTTCACTGATGACACACAGATAGGTGCAGCAGTAGACTTTACTGAGAACACATAGACAGGTGCAGCAGTGGACTTATTTAATGACACACAGACAGGTACAGCACTGGGCTTCACTGATGCCACACAGACAGGTGCAGCAGTGGAGGGTGGCTGGAACAGTATAGGGATAGAATCAGACATGCTAAACAACTGGGCAGAAATGTAGCAGCTGAGATTCAGTGCAAACTGATACAAAATATTGCACTTGTCAGGAGCTGCAAAAAAATGTAATGCTGTTTACTTCGAAGGTCAAGTCAGTAATACCAGGAATCAGAATTAGTTCACCAAATAGGTTACTTTTATTACACACAACATGGCATTTCAACATAAACAGCATTAACACTTCAGCATCTGACACACAACTTATTAATGTTCAAAATTTACTGCACGCTATCGTACAGGTTACTTCATAAAAGCAACATATTAATCCTTAAAGGGAACCACTTATCACATCTTCCCCTTAAATGAAAAATTATACTTTATGAATTTAAAAAATTACAAAACTGCACAAAATCTGCATACTTTGGAACAGCTGATCATACATTGCTTTCTGATAAATTGTCTGTTGTAGGCTTCTTAAATGAAGCCACATGTTGGTTTAAAAATTACCTTACAATATGAAAATTCAGACTTATGGGTACAGGGACAAAATCCTCACTTAGGAAGACACATTCAGATGTTCCTCATGTGTTAGTCATAGGACCGTTACTCTTCTCACTTTCATAAATGACATGATTTGGAACATCTGTAAGATAAACTGTCTGCTTTACACTAATAATATCATCATTAAAAATCCTCTAAGAACAGCAATACCCTCTGTCAGAAGGGGTCCAAATGGAGGGACTGAATCAGCAAAATAAGGAGCATAGCAATTGCTTGAACTGAATTTATCCTCAAGTCTTGGTGTGTACATTCACATGGTGGACCCTGTTTGTACAAAATCTCATTAATATGACACTGATATGTAGACTGTATTTATATATCACGGAGAAAGTTAGGTCAAAAATATAAATTATGTATCATGGAGAAAGGTAGGTCAAAATTATAAAAGAAGACTGAATACACAGGTCCCAGGATAAAAAGTTACCCACTCCTGGTATGTGCACTGGCATAAAATGCAGTTGTCGAATCTTCAGAACATGGAAACATTCCTACCACAGGGCTAGGCCGGGCTCAGGGGGAGAGTGCCTCCCCGTGGTAAAGGAAAAAGGAGTAAAACAAAATGATACGCCAAGTAAGAAGCATACAGACAATAAAGTGGACTTTTGAGGAGAAAGAAGAGATTATGTAATGTTCATATTACACAAAAATCTGAATTCCCAGACAGGGGATATGTAGCAAGAGTAAGAGAGACATTAGAGGAAAGAAAAATACTTACACAAGTAAACAAGGTTAAATGCTACAGATAATAATTTAAGATCATTAATGCAATAGATCGGGGAAAACATTACCTAGATGAAGAAACACTGGAATGCCTCGAAAATGAACTGAAAATATTAAGAACAAAAACTCCAGAGATTATTGACAGGTATAAAAAAGAAACATGGACATAAGAAACAAAAAGAGACTAAACAATAAAAAAATTGCAGCACCAAATATATTTGAAGAGAAATACAGACTAAGATAGCCAGAAAAAAAATAAAATCACAAAGGGAATGCAAAAAAGATTAGTAAAGTGGAAATTAAACAAATAAATCTAAGGTGATAAATCATCTGCAAAGTGCAGGATTTTTTTGTGTAAATTCTTGTCACAGGCAAAATTGCAACATGATGGGCCAATGGGTCCCCAAATGCAAAAGCAGCAGATCAAGCAGGATGCATCTGAAGAAGATACCCACAGGCAATGTTCTGGAGCATTCTGGAGCATTCTGTGGGAGACTCACACAAAAGTACAGTTAGAACTGCACATTAAGAGAAAGAGCAAGACAAAGTAGAAACTGAAATAGGTAATATGGGCCACTGAAGTCCCAGATGGAGGTGCAGCAGATGCAACAAGATGCATCTGAAGAAGATGTGTAACAGGATAATACTCTGGAATCTTCTTTAGAAGACTCACATGAAAGTGCACTTAGAATGGCACAACAAAGGAAAGAGCAGGAAACAAAGAGCAGAGAAGATGCTCTCAGTCCAAAAGAAGATTGTCTAAGATCCATAATGTCTTTAAGCTTACTGGAAACACTCACCATCCATCCCAATACCATATTCATGACTGACTTTAATTACCCAAGTATTAAAATGAGAATCATATATATCACCAAATGTGCAGACACACTGATTCCTGTATGTTGTAAATACAAACTTCTTGCACCAGATTGTCAATAATCAGACCGGTGCAAACATATTTGATCTCATCCTTGCTAATATGGGAGTGTGCTGCATACCTCCCAGTGTAATGTACTCTCTGGTAAGATCAGACCACAAAATGGTCTCCTTTGAAGTAAAAATAAAATCTGGAACCCCCGCTAACCCTGGAATGTTCAGGAACTACTCTAAGGCTAATTTTCTGCAATGAAGTGATAACCTGGCTAAATTTCAAGCCTCCATAAACGCTGAGAACACTGCTACCTACAAGAACCTGTTCACAGAAACCTTATACAAGTATGTTAATAACTGCAGAGAGGCAGCTGTATCTACCAGGAATAAGTACAGAATTAACACATAAAACAAACCACCATGATGTAATCACAGCATCAATAGGTTCTATAACAGAAGGAAGAAAATCATGGCAAAATTAGGAGGTGAAGCACCCAGCAGGATAAAAAAATTCTCATTAAACTAAACAAACAAACAACTCAGAAGACAAATAAAGCCTACTAAAGCCAAATTTTAAGTAAATTTGGCATCACAGGCCAAGGGCAACAATGAGGCGTTCTTTAGTTATGTCCACAACTTCAAACTCAATACACAGTTGTGTGCAGAGCTCATTGTTAATAGAGCCACCTATACTGGTAGACAAACATACTGGCAGACAAATTCATCTCTAGCTTTAACTTTCTCTCCTCCTCAACCTCCCTGCAAGAAATACCATCAAATATAATTCCCCCCTTCCATCACTAGGGACAAGAACACAACATCAATGGGCCCAAAATATATCCTAGCATATCTTCTAAACAGCATGAAACATGACCTATCAGGCTCTCTCAAATTGCTATTTAACTGTAGCCTCCAAACAGGCTTCATGATTACTGAATGGAAAACAGTAACAGTCATCCCTCTGCACAAAGGTGGACCATCTACAGACCCTGGAAACCACAGACCCATAAGTTTCAAATACAAAGTAATAGAACAAATTATCATGGAAATGATCAATAATGACATACAAAACCTCCAGACACTGGACACAACCCAATTTGGTTTCGTCCAGGGCAGGTCATGCCTACACAACCCAGTGGACTTCTTTAAGAAGGTCACCAAAGCAATGGATGAGGGGAAAATTGTTCACATTGCCTGCCTTGACCTGCCAAGGTGTTTGACACAATACCCCACTCAGGCATTGATGACAAACTGAAGAGGTTAAAGATTTACTGGTGCCATCCCATTATAATTATTGTGTTGGCTGGAATACTCTCTCTCCTCATTTCCTCAAGGGGTGAGCTGAAAAAGAAAAACTCATTTTTTACCTGAGTGTCTTCAGCCTTTTGGTCTATGCCTTCAGTGTACCTTAACCCTCAGTATCCTTGGTTAGTGGTATTAGTGGTCTGTTGGATGTTAAATTCTTTACCTGTTTGGGAGTTTAAAATGGGTCAGTAGAATCTCAGTTAAATCATCATGCAGTACAGCTGGCTAAAGAGGGAAATCTCAGAGTCATGATTGTAGTCTATGGTGCCCTTTATTTCAGGCAGATACAGTGTGGCGTACAGGAGTGAATGCAGCCTCCTCAAAACTGACAACATGTATACCTTCGCAGTTGTGGGATCCCAACATAATGAAAGTTATTAAGCGTGAAGAGAAGAATTCTAAGGTGGCGTATTTGCTTAGTTTAGCATTAGCGTTTTAGAAAAGAGTGGGAATGGTAATTGAACCAGAAGTAGACAATAATCAGCAACGGAAAGTACAAAAAAACACAAGTAAGAATATTAAAAAAGGGCTAGAAGGAAAGGAATGACAACTGGCAACTCCACAAACATAGTGTCAAGTATAGAAAGTCCAAGGGCAACCACATATTGACCAAGATTTGATAGACATCAGATGGTTGAGTTGAGGCAAATTCAAGCCAAAAGATGAAAGGCTAATAATGGTGGCCCAACACAGTCAGCTTCATGCACATTGTTTTTCAAAATGTGAGAGAAACAAACAAATGTAGGTTCTGAAAAACAGAAATGACAACAGTTACACATTTCTTTGTTAGATGAACTGATTGTTGCGGGTTTGTATACTGAAAGGCACAATAGTGTGGCAGACTGTTGTACTGGGGTTTGTGCATAGTAGAACAAGCTGAGAAAGACTGGAAACATAAACCACAAGGCATTATTGATAGTGATGACGTTTGGATTACATGGGATCATCCATTACTAACAGTTAAGAATCTGATTCACTCAGTGATCATAGTGTCTTACATACTGAGAGACACAACATTGTAAAACATCAGGATTTCCAATCAGAAACAAAAGCAATGTTGAAGAAACATACTCAGATATTTCCAACAGTAGGAGTAACAACACTAATACAATAATTTACAATCATACTTAAATATGTTACAGAGACAGGTAACCCTAAATTAACTGTATAAAGAGTCAATTCTGGGAACACTGTGAATGTGAGAAGAGCACTCCTGGCTAACAAAGACTAAAGCAATACTTATTTCATGAAATAGAATCATACTCATGATTTAGGAGTGGGTCCATTCCCATCACTGTATTACAAACCACAAAGCATTTGGAGAAATTAAAAACAAAGAATTACAGTATGGCCGCTATTCTCTGGAACTAGTTGCATGCAAATAGTCTAATTGTAAATTCATCTAAAGGGAATCTAATGCTATTTTCCACCTCATGCCCAACATCTTAAAGACACTAACATATTTATCATCAAATTCTGTGGTACAGCCCTACCTGTCACATCAACTCAGAAGTATCACTGGTTAATCTTATACCTTTACTTAAAAATCACTCTGTACGCTGAAACAATATCTTGCCAAGTTCTTTCTGAGCTTAAATCCTCATAAAATATCCAATTTACTAACAATGGAGGCTTGAAAAGCAATAACAGTATGTGTTCTTATATCTAGACTGGAGTATGCACTCTCAAATATTTCCCTGTTTTCTGCACATAACACTAACAAGCTGCAGACCAGAGAGGGTTAAATTCTAAGATTCATTCACCTAACAAGCTTCAGGGAATGCCACCATCACACTGTCTCCAAATGTAACCGGCTCCCTGTGCTAGTTAGGACCACCTTACTCCATGATTCTTACTGCCCACCATTAAAATAAATTCACATTAGAAAGGTTGGTAGATCCTGAGAGTGGTTATTGGCAAGGTCAAACAGTGCTGTATTTCCTGTGATATAATTCTGTTCAAAACACAGCTAAACTCCAGTTGTAAGACCTCCTTTCAGACTAATTGTTACTGAAAGTGCCTTTGCCAAAATGGCACCTGCCTTCTAGAATGACATTCAAAATGGAAAAAAAATATTCTACTGGCCTATGATCATTAAAAAAGGCTTCAAAGTCTCATCTAACCAAAGGAAACAAATGTTCATGCTTTAAGGATGATTGTTAACATATCATTTATCTGGGCAGCCACGGTGGTGCAGCAGTTAGCGTTGCTGCCTCACAGCAAGAGGTTCTCTGGCTTGATCCTCGGCTGGGGTGCCTTCTGTGCGGAGTCTGCATGTCCTCCCTGTAGTCAAGTGGGTTTTCTCCGGTTTCCTCCCACATCCCAAAGACATGCTGTAGGTGGATTGGACACTCTAAATTGGCCCTAGGTGTGTATATGTGTGCCTTCTGTGGAAGGTTGGGCACTGGGCTGGCAATTTGACACCATAAACCTCCACTGCCAATCATGAGTGGACAGATGATCTGCTGTGATGACCCCTAACCGGGAAAAGCAGAAAGAAGAAGTTAACATATCATTTATCTGTATACCAAAATCACATTCTGATAACCTATTTATATTCCACAAATTCAGCTGTCTACAAATCAACTGCATTTGTAAACATATGTAAATAGATTTCAACTGTAACGACTGTGTTATTATCCTTAATGTATAATTAGAGTGCAATTTGCTGGTTTACTGATGTTTAGACAATGGGCAAACTGTACATCACTACCCTGATTGGAGAACGAGCATTCTCCAGCAGGGTACTAATTAAGCAATAATCGACAATGTGGTGTGGTATAGTGAAGATTTACCCACAGTTGGCATGGTTGAATCATGAGGGTGAAGCCCGAGTGATTAAATAAAGCCAACCATGGGTAAATCTTCAATATACTACAACCACGGAGTCGGTTATTGCTATTATACAATGACATTATTTAATAAAAAAGTACTTACTTTTCTTAAATAATGTCTTTGTATAATGGGGCATTACTGTTCTTCCGCCTGTGGTGGTATACTGCTGCCTTGTGTTGATGTACTGCGTATGCGTATGGGACTTGCGTTCCCATGCATACCCAGTACATCAATGCTTTGAAATGGAAGCAATGGAGAAAAGAAAGTTTCTGTTGCTCCTTTTTTTTTTTTTTTTTTTTTTTGTTTGTTTCTTTTTATTTATTAAAAAAAAAAAAGTTTTTAACACTTTATACCAATGGAAAAATGTTCGAGCGACTGCACCTTTTTCCGTTGGTATATTGTGGGACTTACAATGGGCACGCTGGCTGATTTGGCCAATCAGCATGCACGTTTTGGAATATTAATGGAGTGTCATTGTATAATGTACAAGTAATGCCCACTAAGAAGAACGAGTCCGCCACTTCACAGCTGCTTATCAAGCTGTCGTGGAGCTCAGACTGAAGAAATGGAACGGCCGCCATTATTTTATACTCGCTAAGCAGTGGTTTTGCTGTTTAGCGAGTGTAAAATATTAAAAAGAAGAGAAAAAGGCAAGTGTGTGTCTACATGTGTGTGTTTATGTCTGTGTGTGTATATGCGTGCATGTCAGTGAGAGTGAACTAGCCTTTATTTTACACTCGCTAAGCAGTTCTTTTGCTGTTTAGCGAGTGTAAAATAGAAAAAAAAAGAAAATGCAGCATGTGTGTGAGAGTGTATGCATGTATGTAAGAGAGAGAGAGACAGCGATCATGTGTGTGTTTCTACCTGCATGTGTGTGTGAATGGGTGCATTATAGCAGAGAGACTGTGTGTATGTGTGTGTATGTGAGAGAGAGAGCGAAGGATGGAGAGAGTGAAAGAGAAAACGAGAGTGATGTGTGAGGTGAGTGAATGCATGTCTGTAAGCACAGGAGACTGCCTGTGAGAGAGATCAAGAGAGAGTGAGACTGAATGTGTGTATGAAAACAGCTGGAGACTGAGAGATTGAGAAAGAGGGTGAGACAGACCTTGTGTGAGCGAATGTGTGTATGAATGAAAGCAGAGGAGCCTGTTTGTGTGTGTATATGTATGTGTGTGAAAGCAGAAGAGACTGTGTATGTGTGAATGGGAGAGAAAATGGGCCGAATGTAAAACTGTTGTGTTTCACTTACTTATTGTTTTAAGGACTATATTATTTTTTTTATAAATATTTGATGTAAAATGCTTCCTCAACCATTAACATATACTACACCAAGTTTGAAACAGTAGGCAGAGGAACTATGTTACATTAAAAATATATATATAAAAATATATAGTCCTTAAAAAAATAAATAAACAAGTAAAACACAACAATTTCACAGTGAGTCCATTGTCTAAGTGCAATGATGCCCTCCAGGGTGTGTGTTGATGTGAAATTAATGCCCTTCCAGGGGTGTAGTAATTACACATTAACACACACCCTGTCATGCACTATCATTTCCGTAATGCATGCTTGTATTGCTCATATGCACATATATGTTCATAATGTATAGTTATACTTTTTAACTTGTATATTGAAATTATGTCGCCTGTTCTATGTGTGTATTCTATGTATTTGAGATTGCCTGTGGTCTAGGTCATGACAGAAAATGGACTTTGGTCCAGCTCAGCCGGAATAAATAAATAAATAATGAGCCTGTGGAATCATAACAGCATTAGATATCAGTAGCACAATAAAATACAAAACATTATGGACTGTAGAGTTTAACATTTACTTAGATGTCCCAGTGACTCTGTCACATGGCTGATACAACTGAAAGATGCAAACAACTCTCCCTCTCAGAGAAAATGAGAACTTTTTAGACTGAAACTGCAACTATGCTGAGAACCTGCAAAAGGAAAACTTGGAGTCATAGTGTTATGACATGCATTAGAATGTTTATCATCACTAGGCAAAACAGTCAATTAGATTATGAACAGGAATAGACATATGCTATGATTAGTCAGACTTGAACTTCCCCCATGTCTCAGATATTTGGTTGAAGTCGATCTGTTATTGGTACAGGAATTGATTTGCCAGACACCAGTCTGGTTATTCTCAGTTCATATTAGTTGGGCTGGTATTATGGAGCACTGCAATCAGGTTTACACTCATCATGAACTGTTAGGAGTTCTGTATTACTGCCCAGTCACACAGCAGATAATGTTGCCTCCTTACAGCAAGAGGTTCTCTGGTTCAATTCCCATTTGGGGTGCCTTCTGTGTGGAGTCTGCATATCTTCCCTGTGTTTGCGAGGATTTCCTCCAGGTGCTCTGGTTTCCTTCCACAAATGCAAAGACATGTAATAGGTGGATTGGACACCCTAAATTGGCCCTAGGTGTGAGTGTGCATACACTTGTGTGGTATGGCAGAACAGCTGCGGCAGGGCTAGCCACTCAGCAATGTGAACTTTGGCTCTATGTGATTGTCACTGTTAAAGTAACATCCTGACCATATGTGTAAAAATGGAAAAAAGTAGTTGTGGATGAATGAAAAAAATCAATAAATCTACTGAGACATAAAAGCATTTTGTGGCAAGACATTTATTTTCAGAATATAATTTGGTAGCTACTAAGACTGTGCAAATCTAACATGGCAAACTGCAAAGGCAAACTTAAGTACATGAAAGAAGCCACTGGCCATCTTACGTGTCAGTTTCTTGAATATTCTTTCCAATCATAAATCATATTCTGAAATTGCTAGAAAAATAATATAATCACTTCAGAAGCTGCTAAAACGGTTACATTTCAGCATGTTCTCCTACTCTGAGATGTTTCTCATGATCTCATCAGCTGCATTCATTACAGAGCCTGTAATAAAAGCAAGGACAAACTACAATGGCATATTATTAATGTTTCTAACTCCTTTTTCCTAGGCAAGCAACATTCCATAATATTTATTTGTTTATAAAACAAGGCAGAACTGTGCTTTCTATCTAAACATGCAACATGCATCTGCCATATCCATGTTTCACAGAATACAAACATGTTTTCTGGTCTAGCTTACCTAGAAATAACTGTGAAATATATAAATCTATTTTGGCAGTTGTACTGACACTTAATATTCCCATATATCTTAACAGATCTCCCTTTAATTGTTATCTACTCAAGAAAGTGGACATTAAGAGATTTGGTTCTGAGCTACTTCAGAGAACCACTGGATTATTTTATCCTCAGATCATAAAAGAGTAAACAGAATACACAGCCAAACCAGTTAGTAAAAAATTACAATAAAATTCTAGCCAAGCTAGAGTTTTCACTGTGTGATTACTTAAAACCTCTTTTAAAAGATACATGCAAATGACCCGTTAAGGACATCTGGTGTTTCAGCTATATGAGAGCTCTGAATGCCCATGTGTTTTTTCTTTTTAAGCCTGTTAATGGAAAAATTCTGGCCAATAAAGCCAAGCCCACTAGCTGTGGACACACATGATTTAGTCTTCACATGCTTTCATAAGCTCAGCGTAAGTGGACTGTTTGTCTACTGTTTAGAAACACAGGGTTGGCATACCCTGCTGATTTCCATAACCATTAAGGTGTCTGCAAAATATCCCATATAACAACTAAATAAAAGAGTAAACAGGACACACAGCCAAACCAATTAACAAAAAATTACAAAAAAATCCTAGCCAAGCTAGAGTTTTCACTGCGTAATTGCTTAAACCTCTTGTAAAAGAAGATAATGGGATATATGCAAATGATCCATTAAGGACATCAGGTGTTCTAACTATATCATGCACTTTCTTTGGTTCTTCGGAGTTTGTCCATTTTCTTTTTTGTCGTCGTTTTTTTTTTTTTTCTTCTTAAGCTGGCGGAGCTTCATAAAATTTCCTACTAAAGTCATGAGCCTTGCTACACTTTAATAAGAGAAAAAAACAGAGTGAGAAGTACTGGTTGTCAACTAAATATGAAGTACGCAGTTCAGTCGTTTGAAACGAAAGGTCAAAGGGCAAGCAAAGTATGAGGATTTTAAGGCTCTGTTTTAGCTGTAATTTAAATTTAAATAAGAAGTCAAATTATTAAATAAAAAAGTAACCCTTTCGCAATTTAAGTTTAAATGATTTAATTGGATGGTTGAAATATGACTGTTATTATTTATTTCTACACTCTTATGCTGACATTTTGCAGCTTCTCAATACCCAAACTCACTTAGTGGAGTTAAAAAATCAAACTGCTACCACCTTTCCATAATTAGTAGTAGTGACAGTTCATAGTTTCTGTGTGTGTGTGTGTGTGTGTGTGTGTGTGTGTGTGTGTGTGTGTGTGTGTGTGTGTGTGTGTGTGTGCGTGTGCGTGTGAGAGAGAGTATGTATGTAGCTAGTGTTCTTGAATTCTATGGTATATGTGTTTGTAGTTCTTTCATCTGTGACAATGTGTCATATCATTTTTAAACAAGAAGGTACAGTGATTTGTTTCTATCAACAGAATTGCAGCATAGTTTACCATAGTCCACCTTTGAATATCCTGTGCTTGCTTGTTAAACATACCCATAACAAAAACTGAACTGACTTAAGCATTCTGTTTATGATTGTGCATCAATAACATATTCTTATAAATAATTCTAGAGTAAATTTTAGCACGAGATCTTGATCCTTGCTTAAAATAAAAGACAAAGCATAAAAATCAAGATCATGTTTCAAAGTGTAGTTATATTCCTTACATACACTATTACTTAGTTATGATCAGTCAAGATGATCAGTTTGACTGACATTTTAAATCATTTACAGTTTCACTTTTCTGATTTATCCATTACAAGCAGTAGCACAGAAGCATGTTGAAAAGATCATTTTCATGGGATTTATATATCTTGTATGAAATAAGATAAGATGGGTAAAATGAAAGACTTAAGACTATACAGCATCAAGGTCTATATTAGATCACCGACCGCTTAAAAAAGCAAACGGTGATTAATCGACCCTATGTAAGTGAAAGCTTACAATCTCAAACTGTCAGAACAGCAATTTTTTTTCCTAGGGAAAAAAATTGCTGTTCCAAAACACATACACACAACACAAGCACACCAAACAAACAGCAATCCACACACATACACCTAAAATA
The DNA here is from genome assembly GCF_019279795.1 of Protopterus annectens. Taxonomy (NCBI): domain Eukaryota; kingdom Metazoa; phylum Chordata; order Ceratodontiformes; family Protopteridae; genus Protopterus; species Protopterus annectens. The sequence goes on along the minus strand of NC_056751.1, from coordinate 709,874,820 downwards.
TTACACCTAACCCTACACTAAACTATACACACACCACTAACTATCCACTTACCTTAACCCAAACCCTAACCCTAAGGTCCGTTACTATCACACACTCACCTCACCCAATCCCTAACCCTAACTCACCTAACCCGCCCTAACCCTCACGTCCACACAATCGCACACATACCTAACCCACTCCCTAACCCTAACTCACCTAACCCGCCCTAACCCTTATATCCACACAATCGCACAATTACCTGAACCCAGCCCATAACTTTCCACCACAGTGCTGAAAATACTGAAGCAACAGAAACGAACAACTGAATTCTTTCCCTAGGAAAAAAATTTGGGTTTCTGTTGCTTCGATATTTTAAGCTTTTGCTGCATAGGGTTCGATATTAGAACATTCGAAGGTTTGAAACCTTGATGTTCTAATATAGACCCCAGCATCACAAAGAAAGTTCAAGTGTTGTGTTTTGGTGTCAAGTTTGCAACTACTGTGTCTATCTATAATAATATGATTAAAGATAAACATTATGTTTAGATATATGAGTTGCAAATAAGTCTGTGTAGTCAAAAAAAAAGGTGCACACTATAAACAATGTCAAATCTAAATTTATAGCAGCTTCCTGAGACCCCTTTATTTAACGTGAACATGTGATGAATGAGAAATTCTTATGACAAGGTTTCTTAATTCAACATACATATTTGTTTCATAAATAGTATAATTTTAATACAGCATGTAATATGTTAAACCTGTTTGGCTCTTGCCTGTCACAGTGTATTTGCAGCAAGTTCTATTAATGCTTTTTCACATAGGAAGTAAAATGTTTCATTTCCATAGTTATAGATTAACTATATTTAAGACAAGATAAACTGTTTCAGTAATAATTTAGATTGTTAACCTGTCTTTTTCCAATTATAAATTATATTATTTGGGAATTTGGTATATATTTATCATAAGTCTCTAACGTTTGAATCTAATCCGTATTGCTAATTATTTTTTTATATATTAATAATATATAATTTCATATTAGAAATATATAATGACAGGTAATAACAATATTGTTTACACTACTACTTTTTCACACACATCCATTTCTTTTCCTAAATAGGGAAAGATGATTTAAATAATTATATTATTATTTGGGTACTTCAACTTGAGACAGACAGATTGTTCATAGTGTTTATAGCACTTGTTATATTTAATTGCTACCTTTTAACATTTCATATTTTTCAGAAGTAGTAGAGGAGTGTTTGACTCATACTTATTGATGGGCGGGATTGTTTGGGCATGTTTCCTATTCAAACTAGATGTTTTACACTCCATGAGGGGAAAGAGGGAAAATAAGAATTTATGTTTAGTTTTTTATAAGATATTTTGTCTTTTATTGGTGTCTACTATCAGTAATAGCAAGTATATAGTTACTAATTTCAAAGTTGTCAGATATATATTTATCAATAAGCAGTTCAGGGCATATGGAAATGGTTAACTGGTAATATCATATTTTCAAAATTATGAGGATGTTGCTTGTATTTTTTCTTACTTACAACATGACAGTCTTAAAGTCCATATCCATTAAAATTAATCGATTAAATAATCATCACAAGGGGGATAGCTTAAACAAATTCTTAAAGATATTTAATTCCCAGGTTATTTTTTTTACAGAAAACACATTTGATATAAGATGATATAGCAAGACTTAATACAAAATATTATTCTGTTTTATCTAGCTCTCAATATAATCAGAAAAAAAGAGGAGTAGTTATTCTATATCTAGCTCTCAATATAATCAGAAAAATGAGGAGTGGTTATTCTATGGAATAACTCTATACCAACACCTAAAATCCTAAGAACATATAATGATGAAAAGGGAATGGCTTGTTCGGTAACTTTAGAAACCAAAAGAAAATGATACATTTTTATCAATGTGTTTTGTATCCCTGCAATAGGAGTTAAAGCTAGTAAGCATCAATTAGAACAGATTACTCAAATCTCAAAAGGAAGTATTATAGTGGTGGAAAGTTTTAACTGCATATTACATGATAAAGATTATAATATTATTAGTAAATGAAGGAAACCTGATTCAGCAAAAGCATTAATAGATATAACCGAATTTTCAGAGCTAGACACACTTTTTCACCCATTTCTCACATAGACACAGATCACAATCCAGAATATATAGAGTTTATGTTTCAACTGATTTAACTACTAGACTAAGTAAAGTTAAAGTAGTCCCTTCTCCACTATCAAACCATAATGCCATAACATTTCAAATTATGCCAAACTTTAATAATACTATTTCCATTAAAAGGATGCCTGTTTATGAAACAAATATGAAGGGATTTAAAGAATTCTTTAATAAAGAGATTCAGGCCTTTATTGAAATTAATTATACAGATAATATCTCAGAATTTTATTTGGTAAAGTCATGAGTTGGTATGTTCTAAATAAAAAGTAATGGGACAAGGAACTGATAGATTTACAACAAAATTCACAATTTAAAATTAGATAGTCAAAAGGGAATATAAATTTGACAGGAGAAACCAATAAATTAAACAGTAAATATTTAGAAATTTCAAATCACAAAACCATGCTTAAGCTAGAAAAGGTTAAATAAGCACTTATTCTGTAAATCCTAAGATCATGCATAAGTTAGCTTCTAGAACAAAAATGTTTATTAAGTCTAATTATATCAGAGAGTTATATTCTCCTAATAGTAATAACATTACTGAAATAGAAGACGTTCTAGGTGTATTCAGAACTTACTTTAATAAAATTAATCAATACAATCCAACAATGGACTCAGAATATGTAATTAAAACATTCATAAAAAATCATAATAGAAATAAATTATCTGAAGACCAGATGGAATTAATTGATAGGCCCATTTTAATGTCAGAGATCAAAGCTCAAATTAATAAATTAAAATGTAATAAAGCTCCTGGTAATGATAGCATAATGCCTGAGCTATATAAATTAATGTCTAAAGATGCTTTGAGTGTTTTGCTCAAAGTATTTTCAGTAGTTAAAGGTTTAACAAAAGTCCCACCATCTTGGAGATATACTCTAATATCTCCAATTTTAAAAGTTGATAAAGATCCAACAAAATGTTCTTCATACAGGCCAATCTCCATATTAAATATTTATTATAAATTATTTATGGCTATCTACGCTTGCAGAATAAAGTGATTTATTCCATTATTGATAAATAATGACCAGACTGCTTTCATAATAAATAGGAATTCATATGATAATATTAAAATAATATTAACAATAATAGATTATGCTAATAATACAATAGATAAGCTAACTTCATTAAGTTTAGCTATTAATAGTGCCTTTGGCTCAGTTAATTGGGAGTACCTTTTATTAATTTTAGAAAAATACAAATTTCAAATACATTTTTGCAACTTATTAAACTCCTTTATGAAACTTCTTTTGGGTACATCAAAATAGGTTCATACAATTCTGAGTCAGTTATGATTTCCAAGGGTACTAAACAGGGATGTCCTCTGGCACCATTGCTTTTTACTTTAGTTATGGAACGATTTACAAACTATGTAAGATCCCTTTCCATTTTTAAATTTAAAGAAAATTAATCTCCCAGCCAGCAAATTCCAAGGGGTGCAACTGCACCCCCCTTGCACCTGCCTGTGGGTGCCCTTGGCCTTAAGACCTCTCTTTCAACCTAGGCAGCTGCTTAAGTGCATCAGCCACTAATCAAACTTGGGACATCTGGGTCATAGTCTGGGCTTTATCCTTCTATACCACAGAGCTGAAAAGTAAATGGCCAACACACAGCCAGCCAAGTACGTGTTAATACCCTGATGGACCCTTTTCACTATATTGTTTATAGGTAAAGATGAAACATTTTTTTCACTTAGCAGCAGTCTGTATGTGTGGCACATAGATGGGCATAAATACTATTTTAAAGCTAACATTGAAGCTGCTCAAGCTGATTTTGATGATGATGATGATGATGAATACTGGCTGAGTCATTGTCATCATTTGTAGCTACAAACTATTGTTGCGTAAGGCACAGTGCTAATTTTATATTGTTTTACTCGCATTTCCAGTACAAGTGATAGTTATCCTGTATATCTGGCTGAAGGGTACTACAACTAAAATAATGCTAGAATTGCTGATGCCTGTATCTGACATATTCTGGATCATTAATGATGTCATCTACATGTATTTTGTTTTGTTTTATGACATTACACAAAGCAATATATTAAGACTTTTCTTCATTAATGTGGAATCAAAACTATATTACAGCTATATGGCATTTATCGGTTTCCTTAATAGGCTATACCATACCTCTTAGTGCAAGAAATCTGGACAAAGCCCAACAAAATGGGGGAACAAAGGCCCAAACATAGGGATATATTTTAAATATTGCTCTTATAAACTTAGAAAGTTCAGTACAAACTTTTGAAACACAAAGCACGAAGTGGTTAAAGCTGAGTACCGCCAAACTACTGTTGTAAGCAGTCACGAACAGTCACAAAATGGATTTCCTTAACACAACTTTAATAGTGTTTTCGGAGACGACTATGCGTTTCCTTCTTCAGAAAGCAAAAAGTAAAAAGCAAAAACAACGTAGTCACATCCAGCCCATACATTTAAACCATTTAAAACATCATGTGATACTAATTGATTAATACACTCATAATGTTGAATCATTATACTGCTTAAAAACTCTTTCCAAAACTTTTTCATATATACTTGGTTAACAAAATTCCGTATAGAATTATGGGGAAATATAATTGCAATACGAAAGCAGTAGTGTATGTGGCAATGTGCACAGCTTGCCACGCATTCTATATAGGTAAAACGGAGCGTAAATTAAGGCAGCGTGTTTATGAACACTATTACGCTATCTCCAAAGGTGAAACAAACAACGCACTTGCATGCCACATCTTAGAATTCCCTAATCACGATTTTGAATTTATGGTGTTACAAAAGATAGAAATTGCCCCTTATGTGGGACCATGGCAAATTCATTTGGACATACAAGAACTATGTTGGCAGATAAGAACAGGGGCCACTTTTGCCCCAGGTCTTAATGATAATATGTCCATCACTTGTGTATTAAAAAAGCTTGCTTGTAATAGATAGGGGAGCTTTTCATTATTATTTTTTAGATTTTTTGAGTTGCCCTATGGGGACTCTCACACTTTGATATTTTGTTTTAACATTATTGTTATGCATTCAGTAAAACTTCGGCTATATATGCCTTAATGTAAAGGACTTTGAAAAGGATTCCCTTCTGCTGCTTTAACTTTTTTGTATTGGCCGTTTGTTCTATTGGCCAAATTAGATTTAATTTCAAATTTATATTTTAGTGTTATACATTTTTTAAAGTAAGTGGATATATCTTTGAAGTGTTTTTAACTTTAATTGATGTTTAGTCAAATGTAATCATAGTGGTTTGTTGTAGTATATATGAAAAAGTTTTGGAAAGAGTTTTTAAGCAGTATAATGATTCAACATTATGAGTGTATTAATCAATTAGTATCACATGATGTTTTAAATGGTTTAAATGTATGGGCTGGATGTGACTACGTTGTTTTTGCTTTTTACTTTTTGCTTTCTGAAGAAGGAAACGCATAGTCGTCTCCGAAAACACTATTAAAGTTGTGTTAAGGAAATCCATTTTGTGACTGTTCGTGACTGCTTACAAGAGTAGTTTGGCGGTACTCAGCTTTAACCACTTCGTGCTTTGTGTTTCAAAACTTAGAAAGTTGCTAGAATAACAGGTTTGTTTTAGCATACATTTTCTGAAGGACTTAAAGACTGAAACTCAAACATATGTGATTATTTAGTGACTTCAATCTTCAGATCATCCCAGTGATTTGCCAGAAAACCATAAATGTTATGAGAAACAGACCAAAAATATGAGCCAAAAATCTGGACTTTCTGCAAAAATCTGGACAGTTGAGAGGTATGGGCTATATGTGGGTGTTATATTTCTTTGTCATGCAAATGTTGCTTTCCTCCTTTAGTTCATAAAAGAATCATTTAACACACTGCTGAAAATGTGGCATTAATAAAATGATTTGTACAGAAAGACATATCTTATTTTTTTATGAAAAATAACTTGAGATACAAGTGCCTATGTGTGTAAATGGTCAACCCATTCAATATTGTCTTGAGAAGAACTTTATTGGAAGTGATGATATTAGATATCCAGATTTACAGAGGATCTAGTCAACAGACACCATATTTATCCTATTCCTTCCATGCCTTCTCTAATCTATACACTGTTCTAGAATATAAAATCATAGCACAGTCCTACTTTCGTATCTTTCTGCCTGAAGATGTTCTTGATACAGTAGACTTAATGGCCCACAGCTGCTTTATATTAATGGTTTGCAGTAAATGTAATATTTTAAAAACAAATGCACTACTCTGTCACTTCCGTAGTCGTGACCTATGAAATTAAATAGTTTGTAATGAAAGTCTGATGGAACTACTCCAACATCTTCAGGTCAAAGTTAAAATTACTCATTTTTGAAGTTCTATTAAAACTTCTTATAGCCTGTGAAAGGTTAAACAAATCTAATACTTCACAGCTGGATTTCTCTTCTTCCTGATGCCAATGATGTTTGTTTTCTGCCTTTGTTCTTTTAATTTAAAACTTTCATGATTATACAGTTGATAGGATTAAGTGGTATGTGAACTTTTATTTACTGGATCTTTGCTGAGTGCTCTCACTTAGGAAGACGGGGTTGAATCCATTTTAACTTATGGTAATACGACATACAACTCCAATATTTTACAGGCTACTTATTTCCACTTAAACAGCCATTACATAACAAGTCAAGGAAAATGGAACGTCATACAGTAGCATTTCTAATTGTTGTTCTTATTTTACACTCATGACATGCAAACATCCATGAAGCAAATACACAATATCTTCTGAAAAACCTCTTCAATATAACCTCAGTATATTAATTAGAGACATTTATTTATTTTATTTATTTATTTATTTTACATTTGTTGACCGGGCTAGTCTAACTGGATACATGTCCATTTTCAGTAGAGGCCCGGGGAGATAAGCTCCAAGATAGAACAATGAAATTAACAAGATAACAAATAAGGAAACATTAAACAAAAAATCATATTTACAATGCATATTACAGGTTATCACAGTAAATTCAGCAGTGCAGAATACAGGCATAACATAGCATGCTAATACAATCAAGATGTTCTAGAGGGAGATAGTATTGTGGTTAATAAGGAGGGAAATTACAGTTAATGAGATGAAGGTGGTAGGAAGAGCAAAGTAGTTAGAGACATATAACTAGTCAGGTTTAGTACATACCTCTCATCTTCTTAGTGAAAGACATCTGGACAAAGCCTAAAATAATGGGGAGGGGTGCAGAGGCCCAGAAATAAGGACATATTCTAAATATTTTACTTATAAACATAACTTATGTTAGTGTGCATTTTCTGAAACTCAAATATATATTATTATTCATTTAGTTCAAACCTCAGTGATTTGTCAGAAAATAACAAATGCTGCAAGGAACAGACAAAAATATGAGGCAAAAATCTGGACATTCTGCAAAAATCTGGACATTTGAGAGGAATGACTACAGTTCCCATTAACATACTTTCTGCTCTCCATAACCTTTACCTGAATTGTCATAGTAACAGCTGAACTACATTCATTTGACATAAACAAATTATTCAAAATCAAAAACAACTATATTCATCAATGACTGAGACAAAGTTTTGCAGAGCAACAAGGTTTAACAGCTCTTGACAAAACAAACAAAAAAAAATGTACATACATATTACTTAATTGTACAAGAAACTTGCAGAATATATGTAAGCTATGCAGTTCCTCAGCTTTAATATTAGAAAATTATTAAAGAAAGTACTTCTAAAAATAGTAATTTCTGAAAATAATGGGGACCTTGGCTTTAAATTCTAAACCAATATCTAATCAGGTTTAAACTAACTTACCTCATCTTGTACAACTTGTTACCCTGGAGTAACTCTAAATTTAACCAGTGGTGGAATATACTGCCAGTATAATAACAGTTTAATTGCTTGCCTTGGCGTCTCCAATTCTCTTTTCAAAAGAGTATCTCACTCCTTGTAGCCTACACAGTAAAGATTACAGTTTAGTTAAATTATCGCCATTAACTCCAAAAACTCTAAACCTGTAACTCTGATTGTTACAGTTGTTGACAGCCAGTAATTTCTGTCATCATAGAATTGTTTTGTGGGAACACCTTACAACAATTTTAAGGGAAACATTCAACCAGTTTTGAAAAGAAAATGAGCACCATTGTTTATTTTATTTCTCAGATACTGTCTGACACTTCAAAATGAAAGAGTTTGTAACTCAGAACAGAGCTGACATTAACTATTGGGTTGCCAGGATGTCATGTTTTGTGTTTTATTCGTGCAGTTTGCAAAGCCACAGGATTCCCAGGTTATTACATTGGAACCCCAGTCTGCAATTAAAGCCCTGCATAATTAACACTGATGACTCAGAAGCAACAACTTCACATTAGTGAGTCTGTCATAGATTTCTGAAGCAAACATCCTCAATGAAGTCTTGAAAACATTACCGACTGTTTCTCTAAGTCTCTTCTCTAGATTATAATAGAGAGGGCTTCATATCTGTCTAGCTTCATATAAGATCAGTCCTCTACTCAGAAGCATAATTTTTATACTGCTGAACTATTATGATAAGATGACTATTGTGAATAAAATAAATCAGGGAAAACCTTTTTCACCTGGGTAAAAATGAAATCTGTTTATTTCAAGATTTTTCTTTGAACATAATGTCTAATTGCAGGACATTTGCAAACATTAGAGAATTGTGCTACAGAAATCGCATTAGTCAAAACTTAAGTTTCCTGTATATGATACATTTATTGCTAAAGTTTCTTGCACATGACACATTCGTTGCTATCTCTGTGAATCGTACTTTTAACACATCTGTCACTACTGGGGTATTTCTTACAACATAGAAAGTTGTGAACATCTTGTTCATTCCAAAACAAGGAGTGACTTCTATCCTCATATTAATTGGCTAATTACACTGCTGTCGCCCTTGGCCAAAACACTGGAGAAGACATCAGCCATACAAGTAAACAATTATGCTGAAGCCTATAGCATGATTACATGTCAGCAATACAGTTATTATTAGGATTGTGGTACACGTACCTCACAAATTATTCCTTCTGATAATTTATTTCACACAACACATGTAACCTCAGTGGAATCTCTATTCATTGAGTTTTCCAAAAAGGTGACACCACAATCCACTTATTGTTAGCTTAACAGTTTTCATTAATGGTTTGTGAAGTGTCACACAAGGCTAGTTTGTTGATTATTTGCAAAGCTGTTATTCCTGGGTGAGCACTTTACAAGGCCAGTCACAGTTTTGCATAAACAAGTCAGATGCCCCTCGATATTCTGGAAAAACTAGAAGCGGGGTGCCTTGACGGAAAAAGGAAAGCGATCTTGGAGAAGATGGAACGCCACTGGCAAATCAAGCTGAATGCCTGCAAAACTCCTGGCTTAAACTGTAACAGCTCCATTAAAACCATTCTGTCACTGTGGAAACTTAATCACAATTTATTTTATTAATTGAAGGAACCTTTAGTGGACACAACAAATAACTTTAAGACTTTCCAAAAGTTTCATCACTAAGTGGAAAATGTGGTCTGTAATATTTCAGTCTTAATGGGAGTGATATTTTTAATGTGTTGCAGCTCTCCAACCATTTTTGACACAAGAACCATATTTAATGCATGTTTCTCATTTAACCATGCTTGCATTTGATCACAGGGTCTGCTGCTTTCTGTTTACTGATATCTTATAAATATCTTTTTCATGTTATTTTCACTTCCTTTTAATTTTTATTCTATACATAATTTAGATTGTTCTTACCTTCACTGTTCGATAAGACTGCTGAAGGGTCTCAAGGGGCTGGTCCCAACAAAGACATGACATGTACTAACAAGATTTAAAAACTTGTGTTATAAATTTGGCTTGGATAAAACTTAAGACCTAGGTTACTATTTGATTGAAAAGGTGCCAAAATCAATATCACAGCCTGATTGACAGAAAACCTCCCTCTAACTTTTTCCAGACCATAAGTTCACTAGGCACACTTAAGGGGCGGACCGCAGTTCATCCAATCATGTTGACTCAGGTGAAGATTGACATGTTCTGAGCTTCAGAAACAGACTTATATTCCACTCATTCATGGGATTTTCCATCTTGTATTTATTTATTTAACATTTGTTTACTGGGGAAAGTCCGACGGAATTAGCCAATTTTCAGCAGAGGCCTGGATTTTTTATTGTCATCATTTCTATGTTTAAGTTTGCACTCTACTTTTTTTATTAATTCAGCCTCTCTGGCAATCTTTATTGCTTTTACTAAAGTCAGATCAACTTCAAGTTGTAACTTTTGAGACACTTTTACATCAGACAACCAAATTTTGTGCTTCTAAACCATCCCTTTGCTTGTACACAAGTATGAAAACATGATCTGTTGCGCATTATATTTCCTTTTTACCACAAAAGTTACACTGAGTTTGTTTATTACTGACTCATATGTAACACTCTGGCCCTATGTGAAAGCAAATGAATTCTACATGGCCTAGATCTCTCTGCCCATGTTTTTTGCTGGAATTTCATCTGTTTGTATTTAATTTTATTGCTACATGAAATCATGCAAATTACTGTTTCAGGCTGGTTTTGAAAACTCATATGGATTCATTCGGTTAAACTCCATTATGACATAAGAAATTACTGTTGTTATTTAAATTCAGTTAAGCAAAAATGTTGTAACATAAAACAATGTTTTTTTTTGTTAAATTATTCGACTCTAAGCATTTTGGATCACATGACATGGTGTGGAACAGTTTAAGAACCTGTGAAGATATTTTTCTGCCTTTGTTCACTGAGAAAATCCTAGTTCTGATCCCATGTCAGGAGCTGCTATGAAATACATGCTGTTCATTTTAAAGGTCAAGACAGTAATGCCAGGATTCAGTGTTAGTTTCAATAAACATAACTTTTATTACACAAAACATTTCAGCTCAACATAAATGATAACAGTTCTACATCTCATACCCAACTAAGTACTGTTCAGAATTTCCACTGTGTTATGGTATAATTTACTTTTTCAAAAGGTAACGGCAGACTTTAATCTTAAAAGGGCAATGACATTATATACATATACACACTATATGTATATATATATATATATATATATATATATATATATATATAATATATATATATATATATATATATATATATATATATATATATATATATAATATATATATATATATATATATATATACTAGCATTTTCATAGCATTAAATCATTTATCATCACAAGCTACAACACTTCTATTATAACATATCAGCTCTGACAGCAATAGGGAAAGAAAAGGTTCTGAGGGCTTAATTCACTCACAGATTGGACCACCAGGATCCCAGTTAAAGGGTAGTAGCAGCAACAAACAGAATGGTAGCATATGTCCCTAAGGGCACAGATGCTAGAAGCAAAGAGGCTAGACTTCCATTCTATAGTATCTTCATTACACCACACCATGAGTACTGCAAGCAGCTATAGAAACCATACAAGGAAAAAGGCATTAGCCTGCTGGAACAATTCAGTGGAAGACTGCCAGAAAGAATCTATGTAATAGAAGAGAAGGAAGACCGCCAGAGACTAGAACAACTAGGGCTCTCCTCACCTGAAACCATAAGACACATGGAGACATGATGTTAATGCAAAAGATCATATCAGGGAGATGTGACGGTTTCATTCTGAGGAGGAAGGATGGGGGGAACACAAGAAGCGGATTACAGGAGCTAACTTAACTACTGTCTTTATCTCAGAAATTACTTTTTCACTGAGAAGGTGGTGGACTCGTGGAGCTCACTACTGGAATGGATGCTGAATCCCCAGAGATTTTTAAGACAGCATGAAATAGGAAAAAAGGAGTAAGGCGATAGATAGAGATGGAAGGAAGGAAGTTAATATGTAAAGATGCACTTAAAAGGACAGGCAATACAGCCAGATTGCCTTTTTTACTATAGAGCAAATATGCATGACAATGTAGTGAAAAGGTATTGAGTGAACTTTACACAGTTATTGTATGGTGCTACTGTAATTATTATTCCCACAGTAACAACCCCTCTTACAGTGACCAGTGTGATTTACTACCCATAATATCTTGATAAGTATGCAAACAGGGCATAGAAAGATGGAATAACAAAGGATGAATGGTTGTACTTTAACCTATTGATTCACATTATTGTGATGTCAAAACATCAGTTATAGAGTTAAATCATAATAGTGTCAAAAACTTTCATTACATCCAGGAAAAGGCATGTCCTGCTCTGATAAATTCATGACATAGGCTGAGTCTGTGACACATCCATGATAATTCAGGTAGATTCAGATGAATAGCACCAGATGTTCTGTTTTAAAATCAGTTCCTCTCAGGAGGAATCTCTGCACCATTTTTAAATACAGTATAGCTCAGGAACTTTTCTAGGGTCCCACAAAATGCGAAGTGTTTACAGCTGATGACTGATGAGGACTGAAACAACTATAGAGACTAAAAGCATTTGCTTTCTAGTAGTGGCAGAAGTTGCATAGAGGTGGGTTCATGTAGCATTCTCTACACAATGTAATATATTTTGTGCTGGTGAAAGGTGGGGGGGTGACAGCACTGGGAGATGGAAACTCATTATATATTAATATGCGTCTAGTGCTTACTGAAGACTGCTTTTGGTTTTATGTCACCTCTCATGCTACTGATGGCATCTAGCAGTAGAGTCAGAAATCAACCATCTAGCCAGGGGGACTGATACAGCATGATAGACTCAAATTCACTTACCCATTTAATATAGTCAGTAAGGGAGAATACAGCTGTCAGAGAGAGATGTATTCCCATTTTGTACTGCATTCAATGTTGACAGCAGAACAGAATGTAGCTGTCAAGAAAGCAAGGCACGAAAATGAACTCCTGACATATCAGCTATGCAAAGCAATCAGTACTAGTGAACGATGAAGGGGTGATAGAGACTTCATGTCACAGCAGAAAAAAATAAGTAAAATAGTGTCTCATGTTTACCAAGCGTAAGTTATTATTAGGAGCTTCGTTTTACAGTTCTACCCTCGCTGTAGAGCCTGGAGTCCACCAAAGTCACCACCCAAATGACCAGCTTTTAAAATCGATTCTTCCCGTTAGTACTGCTGAGCCATCCATTCATGCTAAAAGTACAACTGTCAGCAAGAGACCTACTTAGCAATGAATTGAGAATGCTGATTTTATTTTAGTTTTTTTCCCTTTATTCCCAATCTCTCTTTGTTTAAATTCCAGCCAATTTTACTTATTGATCCATAATCCTCAATTAGTTGCCAATAGGTGATTTGCCAACTCACCCTCTTTGAAGCTGCTCTTCCCAATCAGCCCCTTTATGCAGCTGTGGTGCAACCATGACTGGCATTTCAGTGGCAAGTAGTGCTGCAGTCCTGCGGAGCTTGTTAGTATAATCTGCTCTCAGGTGCACTGAACAGTGATATTTTTCTGCAGTTAGTCTGTAGAAATTTCCGCTCTGTTTTCCTTCTAATATTACTGTTTATATTATATTGTTGTTTGTCTTCATAGATGTAACTGCATCTCCCCTTATCCATGTCTGTTCTTAATTCTGCTAACTAATATAATAATATAATTAGTATCCTCAGGTACCCTATTTTTCACTGTCTCTCATTCTACTCTTTATGCAATCTGTATCAGTCTCTGTTTGACTGCACTTTACTTCTAGCATATTCCATCTTATCTCACACCAGAATATGTTTTATTCCTTCCTTTACTCAGCTCCTTTCTGTGTCATATTCTGTAACACTGACTGCTACACTTTATTTCTCTTTACTAACTCTTTGGGGAATCCTACATAATCTAGTTTGAGAATATCTGCCTCTTATTCATTGTGTTCCCACCACTGTCTAGACTATAGGTCTAATTCCTGGCATAGCTACAGCCACAGATCTGTGTTGCCTATGATGCATTTTCTTTCTTTGACTGCAGGTTTGGGTTTATCCTTTGTGTTTTAGCTTCCTTCTTCTCTGCTTACTTGTTTCTTGCCTTTCCTGTAAGTAGTCTAGTCCAGGTACAGATTTGCTGTATCCAGGACTGTTTGTAAGCTTCTGAGCCCCCAAGCCTTTCTGTGTTGGAAGGAAGCCCTCTAGCTTAATTTCGTTTCTTAGAACAAGTCATTTCTTTAGTTTCAGCACTCAAATCTGTTTCTTTGAGCTCAGCACTTGTTCAGAACTCATTGTAAGCACTGAATAAGCTACAAATTACTACAGCACTCAACTTTCCTCACTTATCTAGAGGAAAACAGTTTTTAGTACTTAATAAATAAGGACCTATCCAGGCATGTCTAAGGGTCAGCTCCCGGTATTTTCTGATGAATCTGAGCATCTTAGGGCAATGCAGCAATTGCCTCATGTACACAGACAACCCTCTCCTCCTACCACCCAACACTACAACCTGTGAGAGATGCACTTATATAGCCAAACTGGAAGCAAAGCTTTCTTCAACCAAGGCTGGACTAGACAGTCAAAAGAAGAAGTAAACACCTGCACCACACCACAGTCATCACATAGTTCCTCAAAACCTACACCACCAAAACATACACATAGAATCAAAAAACACACACCTACATTCGCGGAGGCTCTCAATAGAAATCTGTCCAAGCAACAGGGTCCTCCAAAGCAGAAACGTGAGCAGCCTCCACCCCCCCAACACAACCCAAATGACACATAGCCCACAAATACAGTCTGCCACTTAACCACAGCCCATAAGGCATAACAATGTACCCAGCACTCTAGTCATAGGTGACTCTATATTCAGGCACACTGATGTTCCACTCACCAGGCTAAACAAGGAGAAAGTTACTGTCAGCTGCCTGTCGGGTGTCAGGATCTGCCACGTAACACATGCACTCAGATCACTCCACAACAAGTACAAATATGACTCTGTCATTGTCCCTGTTGGTGTGAATGACCTGAGACGTACCTCCCTGAACTACATGAAAAGAGACATGGAGGAGTTGTCCGATCTTTAGCCGAGGCAGGTATGACCCTAGCCCTGAGTAGCATCCTGCCATCACCCAGAATTATACCACAGTACAAGGACAAAATGATTGACTTCAACAATTGGCTAAGCTTCTGGTGTCATTCTAAGGGGATCCAGTATCTGTCTGCCTGGGATGACATGATCGACAAACCACGATGCTTTGCCAGAGATGGCCTGCACTTGCCGTCCTTGGGATTCTGGATACTGGCTAAGGCTCTTGCCACCCCTATAGTGCATTTTTTAGGCAAGGTTCAAATGACAAATTCACCACTGTAACAGGTACAAACAAGCAAAATCTGAGGGTAATGCTACTCAGTGCTGGAAGTCTAAACCTCAAAATGCACTCACTCGAGGCACTCCTTAAAATGGAGAACATCGACATCTGTGCAGTGACAGAGACCTGGTTCAAGGCTCCAGAGAGCACCCCTGCATTATCAGGCTATAATTCATATCACACCTTTCAGCCACCTAACCTGGACCAAAACACTAAAGGTGGAGGCGTGTCCATATTCATTAAGGATATCCACACCTCCAGGCTAGTTGCTCAGCATAATGCATCCAAGATTATCCAAGTGCAACTAACTTTGGGCAAGACCACAATCCAAATTGTAGCTTGCTACAAATCCCCCACCATGCCCCAGGATTCCCACTCCTCATTTCTTGACACACTGGAAAATATTAGGGTACAACCTAACACCCTAACAATGGGCAATTTCAACTACCCCACCATTAACTGGAAAAACTACTCATGTACCAACTCTTGTGCTCAATGTTTTCTGGAATTCATAAATTCCAATGCCTTGGATCAACTTATCCACACTCGCACCAGGGGCAGCAATATCCTAGACCTGGTCATTACCAACATGGGCAACTGGTGTTCCACACCAGAGGTCAATTCCTCGTTGGACAGATCCGACCACAAGCTAATCACCCTAGACATCCACATCCCACCCCACCCCCTATTAGGGAAACCACCAAAAATTTCTCCAAAGCCAACTTCACGCTTCTTAAGACAGAAGTGACAAACTTCACGACACCCATGCTGACAGACTGCTGAATCCTACACAAATGCATTTATAAGCACTTACATAAGTGCATGGATTGTGCAATCCCTAACAGAACCAAGATGCTATCCACCAAAAAAAGGAAGCCAATATGGTGGTTCCCTGCCATAAACAAACTCTACAACAGAACAAAGAAACTGTTACAAAAAAAAGAGTAAAATCCCATGATTGGAGGAACTCCCTGGTCAGCCTCAGTAAGAAGCTGAGATCCCTCATAAAATCCTCCAAAACTAGTTACAAAAAACAAAATCACCACTAATTCTAAAGACAACCAGAAAGCATTCTAAAGTTATGTCAAGAATCTCAATGGCAACACTCAGATCTGCTCTGAGTTACAGCACAATGGCACTAAATATACAGAACCAACTGATATTGCCAACATCATGGCAGATAGGTTCAGTGCTAACTTTACCCCCCTCTCATCCCCTAAAGGGCCAATCTCTATACCAGAAAAATCAAAGTTCTTGTAATCATGGCTGCACAGGTAAAAAACACACTCTCCAAAGCCAAGAACACAGCATCCATGGGACCTGACAACATCCCAGGCTGCGTTCTACATGAATGACAGAATGAACTGGCACCCCACCTAAGTACCATGTTCAATCATTGCCTCACCTCAGGCTTTGTGCCCACTGAATGGTGCACAGTGACGGTTATCCCACTCCACAAAGAGGGAGCCACCACAGACCCTGGGAACTACTGCCCCATTAGCCTAATGAGCCTGGTCTGCAAGGCTATCGAACGTATCATCATGGAACTTATAAACAATGACATTGGTAATTTCCAAACTCTGGACCCCACCCAGTTTGGGTTTGTAAAAGGCAGATCATGTCTCCTAAACCTGATAGACTTCTTTGAAGCGGTCACCAAAGCCATAGATGAGGGTAAGGTGTTCACACAGCCTATCTAGATGTTGACAAGGCTTTCGACAGCATCCCCCACTCTGGAATTATAGATAAGCTCACTAAACTAGGTATAAATCCCTATGTCACAAGATGGGTTGTCAACTGGCTCATTGACAGAACCCACACTGTGAAAGTAGCAGACTCCAAATGCAACTTCAGACCAGTGACAAGTGGAGTACCACAGGGTTCAGTTCTGGGTCCTCTCTTGTTTGATATCTACTTCTCTGAAGTACAGGCTAACACAGAAGGTCTTTGGCTAATGAAGTTCGCAGATGACTGCAAACTTGGAGCCATAATCAAAACTCCTAACGATGTGGACATCCTACAAAAGGGCCTCACTGAGACAGATGCTTGGTGTCAAAGCCATGGCCTCAAGCTCAATGCCAAAAAGTGCATTGTCATCCGTTTTGGTAAAAACTCTGTACCCATGAACTTCCACATAAGTGGTAGTCTACTTAACACTGAAAGTGTGCTGAGACCTTGGGACACAGGTGAACAGTAGTCTCTCCTTTAATAATCACATCACCACAGTAGCCAGGAAATCCTTCTACATGGCACACCTCATCACAAAAGGTTTCTCATCCAGGAAAGCAGCAGTCATTGTTCCCCTCTACTCATCACTCATTAGGCCTATCATAGAGTACAACACCCCTTTTGGTATGTACCTCACAAGACATCTAAAACAACTGGAAAGGCCACAGAAATACCTCACAAAGAAGATTACCAGCCTCAAACAGATGCCCTACCCAGACCATCTAACAAAACTCCAGCTTTACTCCATCGCATATCGCCTACATGCAAAGCTATGTCAAACCCAGAGCTGTTGGACATGCTCCACTTAAAGAAATCCCAATCCCTCAAAGCTACACGCTCTAGGGACCTAAACCTTATCACCACAATAAACAGAACATGCTGAAGGGATAGATTCCTGTCCCAGAGACTTTCCATACTCTGGAACAAACTACCTATCTATATCAAACAAAGCTCTTCATTAGCACTCTTCAAGAAAAATCTTGATGACTGGATGGAAGATAGGAAAAGCACCCCGGGGATCACCTCTGTGGCTCTGCTCAACAGGGGCACAGGAAAATTATTTTCTTGGGTGGCGAAAGCCAGGGTACATTTTGGCTAGGCTTATAGAGGCCCCAGGGCCAATAGCCTAGTACCTACCTATGAACCTATGAACATGTCTTATATGCAGAGGTTTCTATCTAGATAGGCAAGATCACCTTCCAAAGGAATAAGGCAACCAGAAGTAGTTTTCAGATGTACTGTTTATTCCTTGGATGGATTAGCATTTTTGTTTCATTTACTTACTGAAATTACTGAAGTTTGGACCTTGTTACAAAAGTTTTTAGGAGGGGAGGGGCTGAAGCAGCCAGGTAGGGTGGAACATTTGGATTGGTGGAGGTAGAGTTCACCTTTTTGGAATATTTCCAGTTACCCTCCAATATTGTGGCAAAGCAGACCATCTGCCCTTCTCTTTTACAATGTTCATTCTTTGTGCTGTTTGTGGTACATAAAAATACATACCAATACTTATTTTGTTCTGCTTGTATAATTTCAAAGAACTTAACCAAAGATAAAAAAAAAATAACAGTGTAATAGAAATAAAAGTCAAAACATTTGTAAACACCTTTGCTTTAGATGCTTCCTCAGATCCATCCAATAATCAATGAGCTACCAAATCTTATACACAGGAAGTATAGTGTCCTCATTTAATGGGCTTATGTTTCTATAACAGGAGGCTTTTAGGAGGCTTACTTAAGCACAGTATTCTATATATGATCTACCCTTTACAATTAAACTGCCAGTGCCCTCTTTTACATGGCTCATTAGTCAGAAGTCTCTTAGATCGTTTTTATTTAACCTCTTCTGAGTATGGTGACTGTTTCCTTTAGTTTATCAGCCATGTCAAAAATGAAGTATGATATTGAACATTTACATTAAAAAAACTCTAGCTATAATCTATCATATATCATCTACTCAGAGGCGATCTTTGATTAACATACAAGGCCATGTCAAACCCGGAGCTTTTGGACATGCTACACTTAAAGAAATCCCAATCCCTCAGAGCCACATGCTCCAGGGATCTAAACCTTGTAATCACAATAAACAAAGCATGCTGGAGGGATAGGTTCCTGACCCAGAGACTCCCAAGACTCTGGAACAGACTGCCCATACATGTCAAGCAGAATGCCTCTTTGGCCCTCTTCAAAAGGAACCTTGACGATTGGATGGGAGAAAGGAAATTCACCCCAGGGATCACATCAGTTGCCCTGCTAGACAGGGGTCCAGGGAAGTAAATAGCGTGGGAAGAAATAGCCAAGGAATTGTTATGGCTAGGCTTGTATAGGCCCTAGGGCCGATAGCCTAGTACCAACCTATGAACCTATGAACCTATGAACATTATTAATCCTAAACATTTCACTAACAATGGCCTCTTTTACATGGATCTTTGGTGTAAAGTTATCTTCTTTTTCTTGACCCAGAGGTTTTTGTTTCTCCAAGTAGCCTTTTCTGAGTATTGAGCCTGCTCTCCAGAGTTCATTTCACATTTTCCATAAACAAAACCAGACATGTTAATAACTAACTTACCATATTGGGAATTCCAAGATAACATAGTCAGTATGTGACAAACACAGTCCTATAATGACCATCCCCTCCCCCCAGAACAAGTGTTTGCCTAAGACATGCACAAAATTTCTTTTCTCGGGGACTGTTTGATGTTCTCAATACATCACCTCGGAATTGCACTTGATTCTTTTTGTCATTGCAATAATTTCCAAAACCAGTTATAGAAAAAAGACCACACAGGAGATAACCAACTAACGAAAGACATTAAAACGAGTGAATAAAAATTCTTCTTCTTTCAGCTGCTCCTGTTAGGGGTCACCACAGCAGATCAACTGTTTCCATTTCTTCCTGTCCTCTGCATCTTGCTCTGTCACACCAACCACCTGCATGTCCTCTCACCACATCCATAAACCTTATCTTAGGCCTTCCTCTCTTCCTGTTACCTGGTAGCTTCATCCTTAGCATCTTTTTCCCCAATATACTCTGCATCCCTCCTCAGCACATGTCCAAACCAATGTAATCTTGCCTCTCTGGCTTTGTCTCCAAACCTTCCAACCTGGGCTGACCCTCTAATATACTTATTCCTAATCCTGTCCATCCTCGTCACACCCAGTGCAAATCTTAACATCTTCAACTCTGCCACATCAAGCTCTGACTCCTGCCTTTTTGTCAATGCCACTGTCTCCAAACCATATAACATAGCTGCTCTCACTACCCTCTTGTAGACCTTCCCTTTCACTCTTACTGGTACTCGTCTGTCACAAATCACTTCTGACACTCTTCTCCACCCACTCCATCCTGCCTGTACTCTCTTCTTCACCTCTCTTCCACACTCACCATTACTCTGAACTGTTGATCCCAAGTACTTAAACTCATTCACCTTCGCCACCTCTACTCCCTGCATCTTCACCATTCCTCTGTCCTCCCCCTCATTCACACACATATATTCTGTCTTAGTCCTACTGACCTTCATTCCTCTTTTCTCTAGAGCATATCTCCACCTCTCCAGGGTCTCCTCCACCTGTTCCCTACTCTCACTATAGATCACAATGTCATCTGCAAACAAGTGAATAAAAATTAATACCTTTAAAATTAAATAAATCAAAAATAAAATAAATTAAATTAAACATAAAACTGTATTCCCAGAATATCCTTATATGTCAGGTTGCGGTCTCCAATCCACATCTGCTTTCCACTTCTTTTCCCTTTTCCCCTGCTGCTACTCCTGCATAAGAGGAAATACTGACCCTTTGGTCTTAGAGTCTCAGATGTCTGCCCTGCTATTTCTGTCTTCTTGCAGCTTGGTATTCCCTGCTCTCCTAAGAGTTTTTTGCATGGCATAGTGGTGCAGTGGTTTGCATTGTCATCTCACAGCAAGAGGCTTTCCAGTTTGATTCTCGGCTGGCGTGCCTTCTGTGCAGAGTCTGCATGTCCTCCCTTCATCTGTGTGGGTTTCTTCTGGGTGCTCCGATTTTCTCCCACATTACAAAGACATGTGTCTGGAGTGTTTCTCTCCAGGCTTCTGCTGAAAATTGGCTCATTCCAAGTCAGACTTTCCCAGTAAACAAATGTTAAATAAATAAATAAAAGAAGGAATATCCCATGAAGGAGTGGAATATAATTTCTTTCTGAAGCTCAAAACATGTCGATCTTCACCTGAGTCAACATGATTGGATGAACTGCGGTCCACCCCTTAACTGTGCCTAGTGAACTTATGGTCTGGAAAAAGTTAGAGGGAGGTTTTCTGTCAATCAGGCTGTGATATTGATTTTGGCACCTATTCAATCAAATAGTAACCTAGGTCTTAAGTTTTGTCCAAGCCAAATTTATAACACAAGTTTTTAAATCTTGTTAGTACATGTCATGTCTTTGTTGGGACCACCCCTTGAGACCCTTTAGCAGTCTTATTAAACAGAGATGGTAAGAACAATCTAAATTATGTATGGAATAAAAATTAAAAGGAAGTGAAAATAACATGAAAAAGATATTTATAAGATATCAGTAAACAGAAAGCAGCAGACCCTGTGATCAAATGCAAGCATGGTTAAATGAGAAACATGCATTAAATGTCGAAAAAGAACCTTTTCACTCCCATTAAGACTGAAATTGCTGTGTACAGACATAAGTAAGTGGAATTCACTATTTGAAATTGCTGTGTACAGACATTAAGTAAGGAATTCACTATTTGAAATTGCTGTGTACAGACATAAGTAAGGGAATTCACTATTTGAAATTGCTGTGTACAGACATTAAGTAAGGGAATTCACTATTTGAAATTGCTGTGTACAGACATAAGTAAGGGAATTCACTATTTGAAATTGCTGTGTACAGACATTAAGTAAGGGAATTCACTATTTGAAATTGCTGTGTACAGACATTAAGTAAGGGAATTCACTATTTGAAATTGCTGTGTACAGACATGACTTTCTAGTAGTAAGAGGTGATAGGAGTGTGTGTAAGGGAGACATCATACCTCACAATTATCCAAATTTTTGCCTCATATTTTCAGTTTGTTTCTCATAAAATTTAGTTTTTTTCTGGCAAATCATTGAGGACTGAAGTCAGAAAATAATGGCAGATATTTGAGTTTTAGACTTCATATCCTCAGAAAATGCATACTAATGCAAACCTTGTTCTATCCACTTTCTAAGGAGGTAGGGAGATTTTGTGTGTGTGTGCGTGTGTGTGTGTCATACCATTCAACTGTACAGATTTTCACAGAATGTCCAGATTTTGCTTTATATTTTTGTTCTGTTCAAATTCTGTTTTTTTTTTTTTTAGAAATCACTGGGATGAGCTAAGGATTGAAGTTACTAAATAAATGTGTCCCTAGTTTTGGGCTTTGCCCCCAACATTGTAACAGTCTTTGTCCTGATTTCTTGTGTGAAGAGATTGAGAGGTGTGTGTGTGTGTGTGTGTGTGTGTGTGTGTGTGTGTGTGTGTGTGTGTGTGTGTGTGTGTGTGTGTGTGTGTGTGTGTGTGTGGGAGGCAGGAGTATATGGGGGGGTTCATACCTCACAATTATCCAGATTTTGCCTCATATTTTCAGATTGTTTCTCATAAAATTGTGTTTTTTCTGGCAAATCACTGAAGACTGAAGTTGAGTTTTAGACTTCATATCCTCAGAAAATGCATACTAATGCAAACAATTTTGTTCTATCCACTTTCTAAGGAGGTCGGGGGATGTATGTGTGTGTCATACCTCTCAACTGTACAGATTTTTCACAGAGGCTGAGGTATGTGTGTGTGTGTGTGAGAGAGAGAGAGAGAAATGCCCTATTTAGAGTTAGCAGGTGGAATTTATTTTCAAGGAATTGTGAGCTTCAAGGGAAGAGAAGTTTACTACTGCTCATGTTAAGTCTGCTAAAAATGTGCAACTGCTTTGTTTAGCAAATTGTATCACTGTTGTGGTGTAGAATTTCCAAGCAGTCGTAGTAGCACAGCAGGGAGCATACTTGCATCTTGATGTAGAGGGCTGTAGGTTCTACTCCCACCACATGTAGATTTGTATTTTAAGTGGGTGGAGTGCTGCAGTCCTGAGTATGTCCTTCTTTGGATGAGATGCCTAGTAACTATGAACCTGTTTCCCCTTGCCACCTATTCCTATTGCAATATACAAGCTTAGCATTTTGTTTAAATGTAACATAGGCGATTTATTGTTTAAGGGGAGTAGGCACTGAATTTGTAGATGAAACACTGAAATATAAAGCTGTTTTCTAGCAACAACCTCTCGATTAGTTTCAGATCTCTTTAATGTGAAATTATTCAGATGACTTTTACTTCTGCAGAGATTGTGCATATTGACTGATATTGGTAGATTGTAATGATAGACATTTAAGTGGCCTTTTATGGTTGAAATGTTCTGAATTGGGTAATTTGTCATTATTGGTTCATATGTTTTGTTTCATTGCTTACTGAAAAAAAAAATTAAAAACTATAAAACACACTCTAAGTTGTGCTGTATTAACAAGGGATCTAATTCAGTTATTATATATTGTAATTAATACAATCAGGAAGGTGAATCAAAGCAGTTATGCATGGTTCTGAAATGTGTTCAAGGGGCCTAGGATTTGAAAACAGTCCAAAGGCAAACTTAACCTGCCACTGGCCAGAAGCATTTTCTTTGAATGTGGGTTTCAATGCTGTTTCAGTGCATGGGAGTTTCACAGGTAGAGAAGTTTTAATGCTAAGTCTGTTTTCATTGTAAGACTATTGCTTTGTTTAAGTTTAGCAAATGTCTATCAGTGTTTGTGCTATAAAATAGGAGGTTACTAGGCTATTGGCCCTGAGGCCCTAAAATTTGAAATAAAAGTTGTAAATTAAAAGCAAGTATCTGTAATTATTGTAGAAGTAATGCATAAAACAGTATGCATACAGAGTTTTGAACAGTGTTTATGGCAACTGGGGAGAAATAGTCAAGTAATGGGATACTGGAATGGCTGTGAGTGTGTGTTTGGGGGGGTGTTGAAGGGGGTGGGGTTGGGGCGGTACTTTGAAGGGGGTGGGGTTGGGGCGGTGCTCCGGGTTTGCACCCCCCTGCAAAAACTCCTGCGGGCTCCCTTGCTCCCTGGACTACATGAAAAGAGACATGGAGGAGCTGTCCAATCTTGTAGCCGAGGCAGGTATGAACCTAGCCCTGAGTAGCAGCCTGCCATCACCCAGAATGATACCACAGTACAAGGACAAAATGATTGACTTCAACAATTGGCTAAGCTTCTGGTGTCATTCTAAGGGGATCCAGTATCCGTCTGCCTGGGATGACATGATCGACAAACCACGATGCTTTGCCAGAGATGGCCTGCACCTGCCGCCCTTGGGATTCCAGATACTGCCTAAGGCTCTTGCCACCCCTATAGTGCATTTTTAGGCAAGGTTCAAATGACATATTAACCACCGTAACAGGTAAAAACAAGCAAAATCTGAGGGTAATGCTACTCAGTGCTAGAAGTCTAAACCTCAAAATGCACTCACTCGAGGCACTCCTTAAAATGGAGAACATCGACATCTGTGCAGTGACAGAGACCTGGTTCAAGGCTCCAGAGAGCACCCCTGCATTATCAGGCTATAATTCATATCACACCTTTCAGCCACCTAACCTGGACCAAAACACTAAAGGCGGAGGGGTGTCCATATTCATTAAGGATATCCACACCTCCAGGCTAGTTGCTCAGCATAATGCAGCCAAGATTATCCAAGTGCAACTAACTCTGGGCAAGACCACAATCCAAATTGTAGCTTGCTACAAATCCCCCACCATGCCCCAGGATTCCCACTCCTCATTTCTTGATACATTGGAAAATATTAGGGTACAACCTAACACCCTAACAATGGGCAATTTCAACTACCCCACCATTAACTGGGAAAACTACTCATGTACCAACTCTTGTGCTCAATGTTTTCTGGAATTCATAAATTCCAATGCCTTGGATCAACTTATCCACACTCGCACCAGGGGTAGCAATATCCTAGACCTGGTCATTACCAACATGGGCAACTGGTGTTCCACACCAGAGGTCAATTCCTCATTGGACAAATCCGACCACAAGCTAATCACCCTAGACATCCACATCCCGCCCCACCCCCCATTAGGGAAACCACCAAAAATTTCTCCAAAGCCAACTTCACGCTTCTTAAGACAGAAGTGGCAAACTTCACGACACCCATGCTGACAGACTGCTGAATCCTACACAAATGCATTTTATAAGCACTTACATAAGTGCATGGATCGTGCAATCCCTAACAGAACCAAGATGCTATCCACCAAAAAAGGAAGCCGATATGGTGGTTCCTTGCCATAAACAAGCTCTACAAAAGAACAAAGAAACTGTTACAAAAAAGAGTAAAATCCCATGATTGGAGGACCTCCCTGGTCAGCCTCAGTAAGAAGCTGAGATCCCTCATAAAATCCTCCAAAGCTAGTTACAAAAACAAAATTGCCACTAATTCTAAAGACAACCACAAAGCATTCTAAAGTTATGTCAAGAATCTCAATGGCAACACTCAGATCTGCTCTGAGTTACAGCACAACGACACTAAATATACAGAACCAACTGATATTGCCAACATCCTGGCAGATAGGTTCAGTGCTAACTTTACACCCCTCTCATCCCCTAAAGGGCCAATCTCTATACCGGAAGAATGCAAAGTTCCTGTAATCATGGCTGCACAGGTAAAAAACACACTCTCCAAAGCCAAGAACACAGCATCCATGGGACCTGACAACATCCCAGGCTACGTTCTACACGAATGACAGAATGAACTGGCACCCCACCTAAGTACCATGTTCAATCATAGCCTCACCTCAGGCTTTGTGCCCACTGAATGGTGCACAGTGACGGTTATCCCACTCCACAAAGGGGGAGCCACCACAGACCCTGGGAACTACCACCCCATTAGCCTAATGAGCCTGGTCTGCAAGGCTATGGAACGTATCATCATGGAACTTATAAACAATGACATTGGTAATTTCCAAACTCTGGACCCCACCCAGTTTGGGTTTGTAAAAGGCAGATCATGTCTCCTAAACCTGATAGACTTCTTTGAAGCGGTCACCAAAGCCATAGATGAGGGTAAGGTGTTCACACAGCCTATCTAGATGTTGACAAGGCTTTCAACACCATCCCCACTCTGGAATTATAGATAAGCTCACTAAACTAGGTATAAATCCCTATGTCACAAGATGGGTTGTCAACTGGCTCATTGACAGAACCCACACTGTGAAAGTAGCAGACTCCAAATGCAACTTCAGACCAGTGACAAGTGGAGTACCACAGGGTTCAGTTCTGGGTCCTCTCCTGTTTAGTATCTACTTCTCCGAAGTACAGGCTAACACAGAAGGTCTTTGGCTAATGAAGTTCGCAGATGACTGCAAACTAGGAGCCATAATCAAAACTCCTAACGATGTGGACATCCTACAAAAGGGTCTCACTGAGACAGATGCTTGGTGTCAAAGCCATGGCCTCAAGCTCAATGCCAAAAAGTACATTGTCATCCCTTTTGGTCAAAACTCTGTACTCATGAACTTCCACATAGGTGGTAGTCTACTTAACACTGAAAGTGTGCTAAGAGACCTTGGGACATAGGTGGACAGTAGTCTCTCCTTTAATAATCACATCACCACAGTAGCCAGGAAATCCTTCTACATGGCACACCTCATCACAAAAGGTTTCTCATCCAGGAAAGAAGCAGTCATTGTTCCCCTCTACTCATCACTCATTAGACCTATCACAGAGTACAACACCCCTTTTGGTATGTACCTCACAAGACATCTAAAACAACTGGAAAGGCCGCAGAAATACCTCACAAAGAAGATTACCAGCCTCAAACAGATGCCCTACCCAGACCATCTCAAAAAACTCCAGCTTTACTCCATCGCATATAACTCAGAGGATCTCTGCCTAACATACAAAGCTATGTCAAACCCAGAGCTGTTGGACATGCTCCACTTAAAGAAATCCCAATCCCTCCGAGCTACATGCTCTAGGGACCTAAACCTTATCACCACAATAAACAGAACATGCTGAAGGGATAGATTCCTGTCCCAGAGACTTTCCATACTCTGGAACAAACTACCTATCTATATCAAACAAAGCTCCTCATTAGCACTCTTCAAGAAAAATCTTGATGACTGGATGGGAGATAGGAAAAACACCCTAGGGATCACTTCTGTGGCTCTGCTTGACAGGGGCACAGGAAAATTATTTTCTTGGGTGGCAAAAGCCAGGGTACATTTTGGCTAGGCTTATATAGGCCCCAGGGCCAATAGCCTAGTACCTACCTATGAACCTATGAACATGTCTTATATGCAGAGGTTTCTATCTAGATAGACAAGATCACCTTCCAAAGGAATAAGGCAACTAGAAGTAGTTTTCATATGTACTGTTTATTCCTTGGATGGATTAGCATTCTTGTTTCATTTACTTACTGAACTTACAGAAGTTTGGACCTTGTTACAAAAGTTTTTAGGAGGGGAGGGGCTGAAGCAGCCAGGTAGGGTGGAACATTTGGATTGGTGGAGGTAGAGTTCACCTTTTTGGAATATTTCCAGTTACCCTCCAATATTGTGGCAAAGCAGGCCATCTGCCCTTCTCTTTTACAATGTTCAGTCTTTGTGCTGTTTGTGGTACATAAAAATACATACCAATACTTATTTTGTTCTGCTTGTATAATTTCAAAGAGCTTAACCAAAGATAAAAAAAAATAAAAGTCAAAACATTTGTAAACACCTTTGCTTTAGATGCTTCCTCAGATCCATCCAATAATCAATGAGCTATCAAATCTTATACACAGGAAGTATAGTGCCCTCATTTAATGGGCTTATGTTTCTATAACAGGAGGCTTTTAGGAGGCTTACTTAAGCACAGTATTCTATATATGATCTAGCCTTTACAATTAAACTGCCAGTGCCCTCTTTTACATGGCTCATTGGTCAGAAGTCTCTTAGATCTTTTTTGTTTAACCTCTTCTGAGTATGGTGACTGTTTCCTTTAGTTTATCAGCCATGTCAAAAATGAAGTATGGTAGTGAACGTTTACATTAAAAAACTCCAGCTATAATCTATCGCATAGCATCTACTCAGAGGCGATCTTTGATTAACATACAAGGCCATGTCAAACCCAGAGCTGTTGGACATGCTACACTTAAAGAAATCCCAATCCCTCAGAGCCACACGCTCCAGGGATCTAAACCTTGTCATCACAATAAACAAAACATGCTGGAGGGATAGCTTCCTGACCCAGAGACTCCCAAGACTCTGGAACAGACTGCCTATACATGCCAAACATGCAGAACGCCTCTTTGGCCCTCTTCAAAAGGAACCTTGACGATTGGATGGGAGAAAGGAAATTCACCCTGGGGATCACATCAGTTGCCCTGCTAGACAGGGGTCCAGGGAAGTAAATAGTGTGGGAAGAAATAGCCAAGGAATTGTTATGGCTAGGCTTGTATAGGCCCTAGGGCCGATAGCCTAGTACCAACCTATGAACCTATGAACCTATGAACATTATTAATCCTAAACATTTCACTAACAATGGCCTCTTTTACATGGATCTTTGGTGTAAAGTTATCTTCTTTTTCTTGACCCAGAGGTTTTTGTTTCTCCAAGTAGCCTTTTCTGAGTATTGAGCCTGCTCTCCAGAGTTCATTTCACATTTTCCATAAACAAAACCAGACATGTTAATAACTAACTTACCATATTGGGAATTCCAAGATAACATAGCCTGTATGTGACAAACACAGTCCTATAATGACCATCCCCTCCCCCCAGAACAAGTGTTTGCCTAAGACATGCACAACATTTCTTTTCTCGGGGACTGTTTGATGTTCTCAACGCATCACCTCGGAATTGCACTTGATTCTTTTTGTCTTTGCAATAATTTCCAAAACCAGTTATAGAAAAAAGACCACATAGGAGATAACCAACTAATGAAAGACATTAAAACGAGTGAATAAAAATTCTTCTTTCAGCTGCTCCTGTTAGGGGTCACCACAGCAGATCAACTGTTTCCATTTCTTCCTGTCCTCTGTATCTTGCTCTGTCACACCAACCACCTGCATGTCCTCTCTCACCACATCCATAAACCCTATCTTAGGCCTTCCTCTTTTCCTGTTACCTGGTAGCTAGCTTCATCCTTAGCATCTTTTTCCCCAATATACTCTGCATCCCTCCTCAGCACATGTCCAAACCAATGTAATCTTGCCTCTCTGGCTTTGTCTCCAAACCTTCCAACCTGGGCTGACCCTCTAATATACTTATTCCTAATCCTGTCCATCCTCATCACACCCAGTGCAAATCTTAACATCTTCAACTCTGCCACGTCAAGCTCTGACTCCTGCCTTTTTGTCAATGCCACTGTCTCCAAACCATATAACATAGCTGGTCTCACTACCCTCTTGTAGACCTTCCCTTTCACTCTTACTGGTACTCGTCTGTCACAAATCACTTCTGACACTCTTCTCCACCCACTCCATCCTGCCTGTACTCTCTTCTTCACCTCTCTTCCACACTCACCATTACTCTGAAATGTTGATCCCAAGTACTTAAACTCATTCACCTTCGCCACCTCTACTCCCTGCATCCTCACCATTCCTCTGTCCTCCCCCGCATTCACACACATATATTCTGTCTTAGTCCTGCTGACCTTCATTCCTCTTCTCTCTAGAGCATATCTCCACCTCTCCAGGGTCTCCTCCACCTGTTCCCTACTCTCACTATAGATCACAATGTCATCTGAAAACAAGTGAATAAAAATTAATACATTTAAAATTAAATAAATCAAAAATAAAATAAATTAAATTAAACATAAAACTGTATTCCCAGAATATCCTTATATGTCAGGTTGCAGTCTCCAATCCACATCTGCTTTCCACTTCTTTTCCCTTTTCCCCTGCTGCTACTCCTGCATAAGAGGAAATACTGACCCTTTGGTCTTAGAGTGTCAGACGTCTGCCCTGCTATTTCTGTCTTCTTGCAGCTTGGTATTCCCTGCTCTCCTAAGAGTTTTTTGCATGGCATGGTGGTGCAGTGGTTTGCATTGTCATCTCACAGCAAGAGGCTTTCCAGTTTGATTTTTGGCTGGGGTGCCTTCTGTGCAGAGTCTGCATGTCCTCCCTTCATCTGTGTGGGTTTCTTCTGAGTGCTCCGATTTTCTCCCACATTACAAAGACATGTGTCTGGAGTGTTTCTCTCCAGGCCTCTGCTGAAAATTGGCTCATTCCAAGTTGGACTTTCCCAGTAAACAAATGTTAAATAAATAAATAAAAGAAGGAAAATCCCATGAAGGAGTATAATATAATTTCTTTCTGAAGCTCAAAACATATCGATCTTCACCTGAGTCAACATGATTGGATGAACTGCGGTCCACCCCTTAAGTGTGCCTAGTGAACTTATGGTCTGGAAAAAGTTAGAGGGAGGTTTTCTGTCAATCAGGCTGTGATATTGATTTTGGCACCTTTTCAATCAAATATTAACCTAGGTCTTAAGTTTTATCCAAGCCAAATTTATAACACAAGTTTTTAAATCTTGTTAGTACATGTCATGTCTTTGTTGGGACCACCCCTTGAGACCCTTTAGCAGTCTTATTAAACAGAGATGGTAAGAACAATCTAAATTATGTATGGAATAAAAATTAAAAGGAAGTGAAAATAACATGAAAAAGATATTTATAAGATATCAGTAAACAGAAAGCAGCAGACCCTGTGATCAAATGCAAGCATGGTTAAATGAGAAACATGCATTAAATATGGTTCTTGTGTCAAAAATGGTTGGAGAGCTGCAACACATTAAAAATATCACTCCCATTAAGACTGAAATATTACAGACCACATTTCCACTTAGTGATGAAACTTCTGGAAAGTCTTAAAGACATTTGTTGTGCCCACTAAAGGTTCCTTCAATTAATAAAATAAATTGTGATTAAGTTTCCTCAGTGACAGAATGGTTTTAATGGAGCTGTTACAGTTTAAGCCAGGAGTTTCGCAGGCATTCAGCTTGATTTGCCAGAGGAGTTCCATCTTCTCCAAGATTGCTTTCCTTTTTCCCTCAAGGCACCCCACTTCTAGTTTTTCTAGAATATCGAGGGGCATCTGACTTGTTTATGCAAAACTGTGACTGGCCTTGTAAAGTGGTCACCCAGGAATAACAGCTTTGCAAATAATCAACAAACTAGCCTTGTGTGACTCTACACAAACCATTAATGAAAACTGTTAAGCTAACAATAAGTGGATTGTGGTGTCACCTTTTTGGAAAACTCAATGAATAGAGATTCCACTGAGGTTACATGTGTTGCATGAAATAAATTATCAGAAGGAATAATTTGTGAGGTACGTGTATCACAATCCTAATAATAACTGTATTGCTGACATTTAATCATGCTACAGGCTTCAGCATAATTGTTTACTTGTATGGCTGATGTCTTCTCCAGTGTTTTGGCCAAGGGTGACAGCAGTGTAATTAGCCAATAAGAATTAGGATAGAAGTCACTCCTTGTTTTGGAATGCACAAGATGTTCACAACTTTCTATGTTGTAAGAAATACCCCAGTAGTGACAGATGTGTTAAAAGTACGATTCACAGAGATAGCAACGAATGTATCATGTGCAAGAAACTTTAGCAATAAATGCATCGTGTACAGGAAATGACCAATTCCATTTCTGTAGCACAATTCTCTAATGTTTGCAAATGTCCTGCAAGTAGACATTATGTTCAAAGAAAAATCTTGAAATAAACAGATTTCATTTTTACCCAGGTGAAAAAGGTTTTCCCTGATTTATTTTATTCATAATAATCATCTTATCATAATAGTTCAGCAGTATAAAAATTATGCTTCTGAGTAGAGGACTGATCTTATATGAAGCTAGACAGTTATGAAGCCCTCTCTATTATAATCTAGAGAAGAGACTTAGAGAAACAGTCGGTAATGTTTTTAAGACTTCATTGAGGATGTTTGCTTCAGAAATCTATGACAGACTCACTAATGTGAAGTTGTTGCTTCTGAGTCATCAGGGTTAATTATGCAGGGCTTTAATTGCAGACTGGGGTTCCAATGTAATAACCTGGGAATCTTGTGGCTTTGCAAACTGCACGAATAAAACACAAAACATGACATCCTGGCAACCCAATAGTTAATGTCAGCTCTGTTCTGAGTTGCAAACTCTTTCATTTTGAAGTGTCAGACAGTATCTGAGAAATAAAATAAACAATGCTGCTCATTTTCTTTTCAAAACTGTTTGAATGTTTCCCTTAAAATTGTTGTAAGGTGATCCCACAAAACAATTCTATGATGACAGAAATTACTGGCTGTCAGCAACTGTAACAATCAGAGTTACAGGTTTAGAGTTTTGGAGTTAATGGTGATAATTTAAGTAAACTGTAATCTTTACTGTGTAGGCTAAAAGGAGTGAGATACTCTTTTGAAAAGAGAATTGGAGACGCCAAGGCAAGCAATTAAACTGTTGTTATACTGGCAGTATATTCCACCATTGGTTAAATTTAGAGTTACTCCAGGGTAACAAGTTGTACAAGATGAGGTAAGTTAGTTTAAACCTGATTAGATATTGGTTTAGAATTTAAAGCCAAGGTCCCCATATTTCCTGAAATTACTATTTTTAGAAGTGCTTCCTTTAACAATTTTCTAATATTAAAGCTGAGGAACTGCATAACTTACATATATTCATAGGTTCATAGGTAGGTACTAGGCTATCGGCCCTAGGGCCCATACAAGCCTAGCCAAAAAATGTACCCTGGCTTTCGCCCCCCAAGAAAATTATTTTTCTGTGCCCCTGTCGAGCAGAGCCACAGAAGTGATCCCTGGGGTGAATTTTCCATTTCCCATCCAATCATCAAGATTTTTCTTGAAGAGTGCTAATGAGGAGCTCTGTTTGACATAGATAGGTAGTCTGTTCCAGAGTATGGAAAGTCTCTGGGACAGGAATCTATCCCTCCAGCATGTTCTGTTTATTGTGGTGACAAGGTTAATGTCCCTAGAGCATGTAGCTCGGAGGGATTGGGATTTCTTTAAGTGGAGCATGTCCAACAGCTCTGGGTTTGACATAGCTTTGTATGTTAGGCAGAGATCGCCCCTGAGTAGGCGATATGTGATGGAGTAAAGCTGTAGTTGTTTGAGACGGTCTGCATAGGGCATCTGTTTGAGGCCAGTAATCCTCTTTGTGAGGTATTTCTGTGGTCTTTCCAGTTGTTGTAGATGTCTTGTGAGGTACATACCAAAAGGGGCGTTGTACTCTATAATGGGTCTAATGAGTGATGAGTAGAGGGAACAATGACCTCTTTTTTTCTGGATGAGAATCCTTTTGTGATGAGATGAGCCACGTTGAAGGATTTCCTGACCACTGTGGCGATGTGATTATCAAAGGAGAGACTACTGTCCACCTGTGTCCCAAGGTCTCTTATCACATTTTCGGCATTAAGTAGACTACCAACTATGTGGTAGTTCATGGGTTCAGAGTTTTTACCAAAGGGGATGACAATACACATTTTGGCATTGAGCTTCAGGCCATGGCTTTGACACCAGGTATCTGTCTCAGTGAGGCCCTTTTGTAGTTTGTCCACATTGTTAGGAGTTTCGATTATGGCTCCTAGTTTGCAGTCATCTGCAAACTTTGTTAATAAAGACCTTCTGTGTTGGCCTGCACTTCAGAGAAGTAGATACCAAACAGGAGAGGACCCAGGACTGAAACCTGTGGTACTCCACTTGTCACTGGTCTGATGTCGGATTTGGAATCCACTACTTTCACAGTGTGGGTTCTGTCCATGAGCCAGTTGGCAACCCATCTTGTGACATAGGGATTTATACCTAGTTTATTGAGCTTATCTATAATTCCAGAGTGGAGGATGGTGTCGAAAGCCTTGGCGAGATCTAGATAAGCTGTGTGAACCATTTTACTCTCATCTATGGCTTTGGTGACTGCTTCAAAGAAGTCAATCAGGTTTAAGAGACATGATCTGCCTTTTACAAATCCAAACTGAGTAGGGTCCAGAGTTTGGAGATTACCAATGTCTTTGTTTATGAGTTCCACAATGATACGTTCCATGGTTTACTATCATAAACTCGAAAGTCAAAATAAAACGTGTCGTAATGTTTGAATTTAAACATCGGAAATGAACATTTCCGTATGTCCCTAATGTGGAAAACAGCTGTGTATTGTTGAAAATGTTGCTCGCGACATTTCCGACAATACACATCACTCCCACCCATCCCATACCTCCCTACCTAACCAGCCTAAACTCACAGTTATGCAGCCCTGTGGGGAGCTACACCCCCCACACCCCCCCAACTTAATATTCCAACTCTGAGATCACACTACAGTGAGGAAAGGGATGTATTTCCCTAACCGCACTGTACCGTGATCCCCTCACATGAGCGAATGTTATAATTGTGAATGCACAGTCCATTCGCAATGATAACGTTCGCTCACATAACCTGCCGAACTATGAAGTATTCGAACATCTGTTGTTCGAATACTTCATAGCCGTGCAATTGCATGTTGGCATTGTGATAGTAAACCACGTTCCATGGCCTTGCAGACCAGGCTCGTCAGGCTAATGGGGCGGTAGCTCCCGGGGTCCGTCGTGGCTCCCCCTTTGTGAAGTGGGATAACTGTCATGGTGCACCATTCAGTGGATACAAAGTCTGAGGTGAGGCTATGATTGAACATGGTACTTAGGTAGGGTGCCAGTTCATTCTGTAGTTCGTGTAGAATGCAGCCTGGGATATTGTCAGGTCCCATGGATGCTGTGTTCTTGGCTTTGGAGAGTGTGTTTTTTACCTGTGCAGCCATGATTACAGGAACTTTGCATTCTTCCGGTATAGAGATGGGCCCTTTAGGGGGTGACAGGGGGGTAAAGTTAGCACTGAACCTATCTGTTAGGATGTTGGCAATATCAGTTGGTTCTGTATATTTAGTGCCATTATGCTGTAACTCAGAGCAGATCTGAGTGTTCCCATTTAGATTCTTGACATAGCTATAGAATGCTTTGTGGTTGTCTTTAGAGTCAGTGGCAATTTTGTTTTCGTAACTAGCTTTGGAGGATTTTATGAGGGATCTCACCTTCTTACTGAGGTTGACCAGGGAGTTCCTCCAGTCATGGGAATTTACTCTTTT
Organism: Protopterus annectens; assembly: GCF_019279795.1. Lineage (NCBI taxonomy): Eukaryota > Metazoa > Chordata > Ceratodontiformes > Protopteridae > Protopterus > Protopterus annectens. The sequence goes on along the minus strand of NC_056751.1, from coordinate 709,839,526 downwards.
TTGCAACAGTTTCTTTCTTCTGTTGTAGAGTTTGTTTATGGCAGAGGACCACCAGATTGGCTTCCTTTTTTTGGAGGATAACATCTTGGTTCTGTTAGGGATAGCATGATCCATGCACTCGTGTAAGTGCTTAAAAAGTGCATTTGTGTAGGATTTAGCAGTCATACCTCTATTGTCCATCTGCATGGGTGTCATGAAGTTTGCCACTTCTGTCTTAAGAAGTGTGAAGTTGGCTTTTGAGAAGTTTTTTACGATGGTTTCCCTAATTGCAGCTGGGGGTGGGAGGTGGATGTCTAGGCTGATTATCCTGTGGTCGGATCTGACCAACAAGGAATTGACCGCTGGTGTGGAACACCAGTCTCCCATGTTGGTAATGACCAGGTCTAGGATATTGCGGCCCCTGGTGGGGGTGTGAAAAAGTTGATCCAAGGCGTTGGAATTTATGAATTCTAGAAAACATTAAGCAAAAGAGTTGGTACATGAGTAGTTTTCCCAGTTAATGGTGTGGTAGTTGAAATTGCCCATTATTAGGGTGTTGGGTTGTACCCTAATACTTTCCAGTGTATCAAGAAATGAGGAGTGTGAATCCTGGGGCATGGTGGGGGGTCTGTAGCAAGCTACAATTTGGATTGTGGTCTTGCCCAGAGTTAGTTGCACTTGGATAATCTTGGATGCATTATGCTGTGCAACTAGCCTGGAGGTGTAGATATCCTTAATGAATATGGACACGCCTCCGCCTTTAGTGTTTCTTTCTGGGTTAGGTGGCCGAAAGGTCTGGTATGAATTAAAGCCTGGTAATGCAGGGGTGCTCTCTGGAGCTTTGAACCAGGTCTCTGTCACTGCACAGATGTCAATGTTCTCCATTTTAAGGAGTGCCTCGAGTGAGTGCATTTTGAGGTTTAGACTTCTAGCATTGAGTAGCATTACCCTCAGATTTTGCTTGCTTGTACCTGTTACGGTGGTTTATTTGTCATTTGAACCTTGCCTAAAAAAGGCACTATAGGGATGGCAAGAGCCTTAGCCAGTATCCGGAATCCTAAGGGCGACAGGTGCAGGCCATCTCTGGCAAAGCATCGTGGACTGTCGATCATGTCGTCCCAGGCAGACAAATACTGGATCTCCTTAGAATGACACCAGAAGCTTAGCCAATTGTTGAAGTCAATCATTTTGTCCTTGTACTGTGGTATCATTCTGGGAGATGGCAGGATGCTACTCAGGGTTAGGTTCATACCTGCCTGGGATACAAGATCGGAGAGCTCCTCCATGTCTCTTTTCATGTAGTCCAGGGAAGTACGTCTCAGGTCATTCACACCAACATGGACAATGACAGTGTCATATTTGTACTTATTGTGGAGTGACCTGAATGCATGCATTATGTGGCGGATCCTGGCACCTGACAGGCAGCTGACAGTAACTTTCTCCTTGTTTAGTCTAGTTAGTGGAACATCAGTATGCCTGACTATAGAGTCACCTATGACTAGAGTGTTGGGTACGTTGTTATGCCTTATGGGCTATGGTTGAGTGGCACACTGAGTTTGTGGGCTATGTGTCATTTGGGTTGTGTTGGGGGGTGGAGTTTGCTTGCGTTTATGCTTTGGATGTCCCTGATGCTTGGGCAGGTTTTTATTGAGAGCCTCCGCGAATGTAGGTGTGTGTTTTGTGTTTCTATGTGTGTGTTTTGGTGGTGTAGGTTTTGAGGGACTATGTGATGAGTGTGATGTGGTGCAAGTGTTTACCTTCTCCTCTTGACTGTCTAGTCCAGTCTTGGGTGAAGAGAGTTTTGCTTCCAGTTTGGCTATATAAGTGCATCTCTCACAGGTTGTAATGTTGGGTGGTAGGAGGAGAGGGTTGTCTGTGTACATGAGGCAATTGCTGCATTGCCCCAGGATGCCCAGATTCATCAGGTAGACAGGAGAAATCACTGGGAGCTAACCCTTAGACATGCCTGGATAAGTGCTTATTTATTAAGTACTAAAAACTGCTTTCCACTAGACAAGTGAGGAAAGTTGAGTGCTGTAGTAATTTGCAGCTTATGTAGTGCTTACAATGAGTTCTGAACAAGTGCTGAGTTCAAAGAAACAGATTTGAGTGCTGAAACTAGAAAACTGGCTAGTTATAAGAAAAAAAACTAAGCTAGAAGGCTTCCCTCCAACACAGAAGGGTTTGGGGGCTCAGAAGCCTACAAACAGTCTATACCACTTAACAGGAAAGGCAGGAAACAAGCTTAATTTTTTTTTTCTGTTTCCTAGATGCTCTCTTTGTACACAGTAGGAGTGCCTGAAATCAGAATATGATCTCACTGCACTCAGTTGAGTGAGCAAATGAGATGGGCCCAGAAGGAGTATCCAAACACAAATTTACAAGAGGGGCGGGCAGTTTCAAAGCCACCAAGATTAACACCAAAACAAAAACAGAGAGGGTGGGTGGGACTAACTGAAGAGCAGAGTCAAAACTTCCAGTTCAGTTAATATTCCTGCAACACAGTTAAATCAATTTAAATACTGTATTATTTGAAAAAAGTGCAGATAAAGGTACTTAAATTCTCTTATATGTCCAGTTGAATACAGATAGATCTTAGCCGGCCAAAGCTGAGGTTTTTAAGCAGAAAATATTTCAAACTGTACCACTTAAATAGGCAAGGACAGGAAATCAAAGAATGTGGCTACCCCCACACCTGCAATTACTAACAAATAATAAAATTCAAGCAATATTCTGCAAGTTTCTTGTACAATCAGGTAATATGTATGTACATTTTTCTTGTTTGTTTTGTCACAAGCTGTTAAACCTTGTTGCTCTGCAAAACTTTGCCTCAGTCACTGATGAATATAGTTGTTTTTGATTTTGAATCATTTGTTTATGCCAAATAAATGTAGTTCAGCTGTTACTATGACAATTCAAGCAAAGGTTATGGAGAGCAGAAAGTATGTTAATGGGAACTGTAGTCATTCCTCTGAAATGTCCAGACTTTTGCAGAATATCCAGATTTTTGCCTCATATTTTTGTCTGTTCCTTGCAACATTTGTTATTTTCTGACAAATCACTGAGGTTTGAACTAAATGAATAATAACATATATTTGAGTTTCAGAAAATGCACACTAACATGGTATGTTTATAAGAGCAATATTTAGAATATGTCCTTATTTCTGGACCTCTGCACCCCTCCCCATTATTTTAGGCTTTGTCCAGATGTCTTTCACTAAGAAGATGAGAGGTATGTACTAAACCTGACTAGTTATATGTCTCTAACTACTTTGCTCTTCCTACCCCCTTCATCTCATTAACTGTAATTTCCCTCCTTATTAACCACAATACTATCTCCCTCTAGAACATCTTGATTGTACTAGCATGCTATGTTTTGCCTGTATTCTGCACTGCTGAATTTACTGTGATAACCTGTAATATGCATTGTAAATATGATTTTTTTTGTTTAATGTTTCCTTATTTGTTATCTTGTTAATTTCATTGTTCTATCTTGGAGCTTATCTCCCCGGGCCTCTACTGAAAATGGACATGTATCCGGTTAGACTAGCCCGGTCAACAAATGTAAAATAAAATAAATAAATAAAATAAATAAATGTCTCTAATTAATATACTGAGGTTATATTGAAGAGGTTTTTCAGAAGATATTGTGTATTTGCTTCATGGATGTTTGCATGTCATGAGTGTAAAATAAGAGAAACAATTAGAAATGCTACTGTATGACGTTCCATTTTCCTTGACTTGTTATGTAATGGCTGTTTCAGTGGAAATAAGTAGCCTGTGAAATATTGGAGTTGTATGTCGTATTACCGTAAGTTAAAATGGATTCAACCCCGTCTTCCTAAGTGAGAGCACTCAGCAAAGATCCAGTAAATAAAAGTTCATATACCACTTAATCCTATCAACTGTATAATCATGAAAGTTTTAAATTAAAAGAACAAAGGCAGAAAACAAACATCATTGGCATCATGAAGAAGAGAAATCCAGCTGTGAAGTATTAGATTTGCTTAACCTTTCACAGGCTATAAGAAGTTTTAATAGAACTTCAAAAATTAGTAATTTTAACTTTGACCTGAAGATGTTGGAGTAGTTCCATGAGACTTTCATTACAAACTATTTAATTTCATAGGTCACGACTACGGAAGTGACAGAGTAGTGCATTTGTTTTTAAAATATTACATTTACTGCAAACCATTAATATAAGGCAGCTGTGGGCCGTTAAGTCTACTGTATCAAGAACATCTTCAGGCAGAAAGATACGAAAGTAGGACTGTGCTATGATTTTATATTCTAGAACAGTGTATAGATTAGAGAAGGCATGGAAGGAATAGGATAAATATGGTGTCTGATTATTAGATCCTCTGTAAATCTGGATATCTAATATCATCACTTCCAATAAAGTTCTTCTCAAGACAATATTGAATGGGTTGACCATTTACACACATAGGCACTTGTATCTCAAGTTATTTTTCATAAAAAAATAAGATATGTCTTTCTGTACAAATCATTTTATTAATGCCACCTTTTCAGCAGTGTGTTAAATGATTCTTTTATGAACTAAAGGAGGAAAGCAACATTTGCATGACAAAAAAATATAACACCCACATATAGCCCATACCTCTCAACTGTCCAGATTTTCGCAAAATGTCCAGATTTTTGGCTCATATTTTTGGTCTGTTTCTCATAACATTTATGGTTTTCTGGCAAATCACTGGGATGATCTGAAGTTTGATGTCACTAAATAATGACATATATTTGAGTTTCAGTCTTCAAGTCCTTCAGAAAATGTATGCTAAAACAAACCTGTTATTCTAGCAACTTTCTAAGTTTATAAAAGCAATATTTAAAATATATCCCTATGTTTGGGCCTTTGTCCCCCCATTTTGTCAGGCTTTGTCCAGATTTCTTGCACTAAGAGGTATGATATAGCCTATTAAGGAAACCGATAAATGCCATATAGCTGTAATATAGTTTTGATTCCACATTAATGAAGAACATTCTTAATATACTGCTTTGTGTAATGTCATAAAACAAATCAAAATACGTGTTGATGACATCATTAATGATCTAGAACATGTCAGGTGCAGGCATCAGCAATTCTAGCATTATTTTAGTTGTGGTACCCTTCAGCCAGATATACAGGATAACTATCACTTATACTGGAAATGCGAGTAAAACAATACAAAATTAACACTGTGCCCTATGCAACAATAGTTTGTAGCTACAAATGATGACAATGACTCAGCCAGCATTCATCATCATCATCATCAAAATTAGCTTGAACAGCTTCAAGGTTAGCTTTAAAATAGCTTTTATGCCCACCTATTTGCCACACATACAGACTGCTGCTAAGTGAAAAAAATGTGTTTCATCTTTACCTATAAACAATATAGTGAAAAGGGTCTATCAGGGTATTAACAAGTACTTGGCTGGCTGAGTGTTGGCCATTTACTTTTCAGCTCTGTGGTATAGAGGGATAAAGCCCAGACCATGACCCAGATGTCCCAAGTTTTATTAGTGGCTGATGCACTTAAGCAGCTGCCTAGGACAAAAGAGAGGTCATAAGGCCAAGGGCACCCGCAGGCAGGTGCAAGGGGGTGCAGTTGCACCCCTTGGAATTGGCTGTACGGGAGATTAATTTTCTTTAAATTAAAAAAATGTTGCTTTATTTAAGGAGGTTCTTCTTTAAGAATGCCCTTTGTGTCCAGTCATACAGACACAACAGGTGTTTGCAACCTGCTTTTGCCTTCTGCATCTGTGCAACTGATGGTTTACGTCTTTACAGTGGTGTAGCTAGGGGGGCGAGAGGAGCGGCCCTCCCCATGCAGCACTTTTGCTGAGGGACTTTAATTAAAAAAAATGTTTTTTAAGGGTGTTCTATCACATCTGTGCATGCGTTGTCACACAGATGTACTTCCGCATCCTTCCTTTCAATCCATGCATGGGAAGTTTAACATTCACAGAAATTAAAGAAACCTGTTCATTGCTGCTTTAAGTAAGTTTCATTTATGCCTATTTAAGCAAGTAATAGATTCAGGTTGCTGTAAGGAGGCTTTACTCTGTGTGTGATTTATACAGAAAACAACCTGTTCATTGCTGCCTACTAAAGAATGCAGGTTGTTGCTGCCTATGTAAGTAAGTGTTTGCAGGTTGCTGCAAGGGAGCTTTACTGTGTGTGTGAGATTTGATTCACACAAAAATAAACTTGTTCATTGCTGCCTAAGTGTTCGATTTGATTCACAAGGATTGCAGGTTGCTGCAAGGAGGCTTTAGTGTGTGTGTGTGTGTGTGTGTGTGTGTGTGTGTGTGTGTGTGTGTGTGTGTGTGTGTGTGTGTGTGTGTGTGTGTGTGTGTGTGTGTGTGTGTGTGTGTGTGTGTGTTTGTGTGTGTGTGTGTGTGTGTGTCTCTGTGTGAGGATTGCAGGTTGATGAAGGGGGCTTTAGTGTGTGTGAGGATTGCAGGTTGCTGCAAGGAGGCTTTAGTATGTGTGTGTGTGTGTGTGTGTGTGTGTGTGTGTGTGTGTGTGTGTGTGTGTGTGTGTGTGATACCCTTTAGAAAAATGCACACAAATCTTGTTATTCTAGAAATTTTCTAAGTTCATGAGAGCAATATTTATAATCTCTCCCTACTTATTTAGACTTTGTCCAGATTTCTTGTGCTAAGAGGTTGAAGTGTGTGTGTGTGTGTGTGTGTGTGTGTGTGTGTGTGTGTGTGTGTGTGTGTGTGTGTGTGTGTGTGTGTGTGTGTGTGTGTGTGTGTGTGTGTGTGTGTGTGTGTGTGTGTGTGTGAGAGAGAGAGAGAGAGAAATGTCCTAGTGAGAGCTAGCAGGTGGAATTTATTTTTAAGTGCATTTTTTAGGAATTGTATGCTTCAAGGGAAGAAAAGTTTACTGCTGCTCATGCTAAATCTGCTTAAAATATGCATCTCTTTTGTTTAGCAAATTTGTGGTATAGTAGAATGCTAAAATAGTGTTAGTAGCACAGCAGGTAGCATGCTTGCATCTTGATGCAGAGGGTTGTAGGTTCTACTCCAACAGCATGTAACTTTGTATTTTATTGGGGTGGGGTACTGCAGTCCTGAGTATGTCCTCCTTTGGATGAAATGCCTAGTAACAATTAACCTGTTTTTCAGCTTGCCACCCATTCCCTATTGCAATATACCAACTTACAATTTTTAATATAACATATGCAATTTATTCTTCAAGGGCAGCAGGCACTGAATTTGTAGATGAAACACTGAAATATAAAGCTGTTTTCTAGCAAAAACCACTTCATTAGTTTCAGATCTCTTAAATGTGGAATTATTCAGATGACTTACTTCTGCAGAGATTGTGCATATTGACTGATATTGGTGTATTGTAATGACAGAAGTTTGAGTGGCCTTTTATGGTTGAAATGTTCTGAATTGGGCAGTTTGCCATTATTGGTTCATATGTTTTTTTGTTTCATTGCTTACCGGAAAAAATATTCAAAACTGTACATTTAAAACACACTCTAACAAGTGGTGCTGTATTATACAAGATATATAATTCAGTTGTTATACATTATAATTAATACAGTCAGAAAGGTGAATCAAAGAACTTTTGCATGGCCCTAAAAATGTGTACAAGGGGCCTGTGATTTGAAAACAGCCCAAAGGTAAACTTAACCTGTCACTAGCTAGATGCATTTTTTTTTAATGTGGGTTTCGATGCTGCATCAATGAATGTGAGTTTAAAAGGTAGAGACGTTTTAATGCTAAGTCTGTTTTCATTGTAAGATACTTGCTTTGTTTAGCAAATGTCTATCAGTGTTTGTGCTATAAAATTTGAAATAAAAGTTGCAAATTAAATCTAAATATCTGTAATCATTGTAGAAGTAAAGCATAAAACAGTATGCATGCTGAGAGTTTTGAACAATGTTTATGGCAACTGAGTAGAAATAGTCAAGTAATGGGACACTGGAATGGCTGCATGGGGGAATTGAGTTGGGGGCTGAGGGGGGGTTCTGGGTTTGCACCCATGCAAAAAATCCTGCTGGCTTCCCTGCATAAGGCATCATCATCATCATCATCATAATCATTAATCCCCCCTTTCCCATTTTATACATAAGTTCGGGGTGTCGTTTTAATTATCACCATCTCTCTCTCTCTGTTCAATGCACTCTCCTGACACTCATGCCTGACTGTCACAGATCTTCTCTCACACAATCTATCCACCTCTTTACTGGACATCCTAGTTTCCTCTTGCCTTCTTTCGATCTGTCCCAAATCTTCTTCACCAGATTGTGTTCTGCTTTTCTGCACATGTGCCTGAACTACTATAATCTGTTCTCTTTGACCATTTTTTGCAATTGAAGCTACTTTGGTTTCTGCTCTTATGTCCTCATTTCTTCATATGTCTCACAGTGTGCATCCTATCACCTATCTTAGGCACTTTATTTCCATCACCTCTAGCTTCCTCAGCTGTTGTGTCTTTACTGCCCAGGTTTCCATACCATACAGTAGTACTGGTCTCACTGCTGTTTTACACCTTTCTTTTCAGCTTCTTTGGCATTCTTCTGTCATATACTACAACTGACACTCTGTGGAGTTGGCTGCAGCCCCTCTGATTCTAGCTTTGACCTCCACATTCAGACTTCCCTTCTCCTCAACCACACCTCTGTTATCCTGTTCCACTTTTTTCCCTTCTATCTCAGTTCTGAACTTCTTCAGATTTCCCCATTTGCTGCCATTACAAGTGCTTTATTAATACTTGGTTTCAACTCGTGTGCTTTCAGTTTTGCATTCCATTCTCCTGTCCTTTGCCGAAGTTCTTGCTGAGAGTCTGCCTGTAATGCCACATCATCTGCATACAGCAACTTTGTTGATCTGTCCCCTACATCCTGTTTGCTGATATATATAGTCCATCATCAGTATGAACAGCAGTGGTCTCAGAGCTGAACCCTGATGTACACCCACTCCCACTGGGAACCCTTCTGTGAGGCCGAACACTGTTCATACTTGAGTCATTGGGTCCTTGCACATAGCTTGCACTAACTCTGCCAGTGTTTCTGGGACTTCAAACCACCGCTAGACTTACTAAATAAACATTTCTTGGAATCTTGTCATTTGCATTCTCCAAGTTTAAGAATGCCTATTTGGAATCTTTCCTCATTTCTAGCTTATTTTCAACTGTCTCATTCCAAACATTGGGTCAGTTGCGCTCCATCTCCCAGCTTACTTTCTGCCACACTATTTGTTTATCAGTCACTCTCTCCAGTACTGTCATTCATTTAGGGGTGAATACTTTCTTCATTATACTAACTATACTTTAGAATCTGTACTTCAATTTATAAGTGAGAATTTCATGGCAGTTTTACATTTTCTATGTTCACAGGATGTCCTAGGTCTCTGACACACTCTGAGCCTGTCAGTCTATTTACCCAGAAGAGAAGAGATAACTCACGTTGGAACTTGTAGCAGTGGTGAGCTGATTGATGCAGTAACTAGGCAGAGCTGCACTGATTTGTGCCATGTGGTAGCAGTTATTCATTGCCTACCATCTAAGCTTGTAGTTACAATCATATCTCAGAATACCACAGCTTATCATTTGGTGTCCTTTTCCTCACAGGCGTGCTGCTTTAAGTACCTGAAGAACATATAAAGGTGTACAAATGAGCTTGAGCCACTTCCTAACTGTTCACCACGTGTGCACCACGGGACCCCAGGGTGAAGTAATAGTGCTTCTCTATTGACTTTGTAGCCAAATCAGACAAAAAAGAAATGAAAGACAGCAAGGGTGCTAAAACATCATTAGTAATCTCTGTTTCAGGAATCCAGGTCCAGGAAGAGATGCCTAGATTCACACAGTGATTAACTGCTTTAAACTCTTAGATTTTGAGTGTAGAGGTGGGATTAGGGATTACAGGGTGGTCACCACAGACAAAGAATACCATGCATTGTTTTATCAGATAAAGAGTGGACAAGACTGATGCAGAAATGGACCTACTCCAACAAGAAACTGTCCATTGAAGTGGAGGAGGATTATCTTAGGTAGAATAGTTTGATTTTGACTGGACTGTGAAACGTAAAAATACCATTCAGTTTATGCAACATTTTCCTCTTGACTTCATGGCCCTGTCCAACCATAAAAATGTGTCTGCCACTTGTTTTGCTGTAAACTAACATAGAAAGAAGTCCAAAGGCCTCATCATAAAATTTCTCACTGACATGAAAAAGGTGACATTCTTTAAGTGACTAAAGACAAAAAAAAGTTGTTGTGGGAAAACCACCCCATACATTATGGAAGGTTTCCCAGTGGCTATTCAGAGAAGGCAGGTTACATCTAAATATATTTGTAGTCTGCTGACAAAAGCCTCCATTAGATTCTAAGAAAAGTACCTTACTGTGCAGCTAATGCTGCACGGAGTTTGTTGCTGGCATTTCAAGATGCGGATTCGGCCACCAAAGACTAAAAGTTCCTGTCATCTGGTGTATTTAGAAAATGAGCATGTTTTGTATGATGTGTTTGGTCGTGCTTATGTTAACTTGGCTAGTTTTTTAAGAAGTGCTAAGTAAGGGATTTTACAATATTTGGAATATTTGCACAGCGGTGCTGACTACTGTTTACCATACCGCTAATAATGATGACCTGCTGGGTTTGGGTCCTTGGCTTCATCTCACATTTAGGGAGGAAGGTAAGAGATGTTTCATGTGGTTCGTAGGGCAGCCCTTGGCAAGTGAAGATTGCATAACTGCAAGGGGTAAATATGGTGCTCTGTTACCTGTGCTGATCTAAAGTTAATATTTATGTGCTTTGGGATTAATGCCCAAAAATTACATCTCTGTGCTATATTTTCATTCATTTTTGTATTCCACATACTGTGTGTTTTAAGGCATCTTTGCTTATTTTTGAGGTGTATCGGGGATAAGCATGGGGTGATAGAATGCTGCTACTGTTTCAGATCTGTTATGATATTGACCTAATTCACAAGCCTTTTAGTCAACTCTGGAAAGTTGCTCTTCCTTTTTGTTTCTATCTTATTAATATGCCAGTGTAATTCAATACAAGAAATGTTAATGGTTTCCAGATTATAAAAAAGAGAAATATATGCATCTTACATCTGTGTCCCCATTTGTGTTCTTTCTTCAAGAAACTCATAGCACAGTAGCAATAATTAATATAGCAATAACCCACTTCTGGGTGTGGGTAATGCTAAATGCTAAAGCCAACCGTGGGTAAATTTAGCATTACCCACACCCAGAAGTGGGTTATTGCTATTATACCATGACATTATTTAAGAAAAGAAACTGTTACTTTTCTTAAATAATGGCATAGTATAATGCCTGTTTACTGCCCTTCCGCAGATGTCTGGCATCCGCGGCAGTTCTGATGTACTGCGCGCCTGCACAGTACATCAGAGCTGTGGGCAAAAGCAACGGAGAAAGCAAGATCTCCGTTGCTTATTTTAAAACTGTCTCGCTATGTTAAACTCATTTAACATAGCGAGACACTAAAAAAAAGCAACGGAGATCTTGCTTTCTCCGTTGCTTTTTTTTAAAACACTGTCTTGCTATGTTAAATGGGTTTAATATAGCAAGACAGCTTTAAAATAAGCAGCGGACATCTCCATTGCTTATTTTAAAGCTGTCTCGCTATGTTAAACCCATTTAACATAGCGAGACAGTGTTTTAAAAAAACGAGTTATACTAATGGAAAAAGTCCGGCACGGACCTTTTTCCATTAGTATAACTCGATTTACAACGTGCACGCTGTCCAATCAGCGTGCACGTTTTGGGGGGGTCATGGTATAATAGTCTGTAGTCCAGAGGCTGTGCATCACCTGCATATTTCACAGGTACTGAACGTAGTGCTAACCTGGCTATGCTTGTTAATAGACTGTGGCCCAGAGGATGTACATCACCTGGGTATTTCACAGGTACTGAACATAGTGCTAACATGGCTATACTTGTTAATAGAATGTGGCCCAGAGGATGTACATCACCTGGGTGTTTCACAGGTACTGAACGTAGTGCTAACATGGCTATACTTGTTAATAGACTGTGGCTCAGAGGATGTACATCACCTGCATATTTCACAGGTACTGAATGTAGTGCTAACCTGGCTATGTTTGTTAATAGACTGTGGCCCAGAGGATGTACATCACCTGGGTGTTTCACAGGTACTGAACGTAGTGCTAACATGGCTATACTTGTTAATAGACTGTGGCTCAGAGGATGTACATCACCTGGGTGTTTCACAGGTACTGAACGTAGTGCTAACCTGGCTATGCTTGTTAATAGACTGTGGCCCAGAGGATGTAGATGACCTGGGTATTTCACAAGTACTTAACATAGTACTAACATGGCTATGCTTGTTACTAGGCTGTGGCCCAGAGGATGTACATCACCAGCATATTTCACAGGTACTGAACATAGTGCTAACCTGGCTATGCTTGTTAATAAACTGTGGCCCAGAGGATATACATCACCTGGGTATTTCACAGGTACTGAACATAGTGCTAACATGGCTATGCTAGTTAATAGACTGTGGCCCAGAGGATGTACATCACGTGGGTATTTCACAGGAACTGAATGGAGTGCTACCATGGCTATGCTTGTTAATAGACTGTGGCCCAGAGGATGTACATAAACTGGGTCTTTCACAGGTACTGAACATAGTGCTAACCTGGCTATCCTTCTTAATAGACTGTGGCCCAGAGGATGTACATAACCTGGGTATTTCACAGGTACTGAACGTAGTGCTAACGTGGCTATGCTTGTTCCTAGTAAGTGGTATCAGGCCTAAGAGTCATCATTTATTCATGAAGTGAGTAGAAAGATGTTGACAGTATTAAGAAGAGTCTATGGCCCCAATAAATATCACAGTGAGTTTTCTTTTGCATAACAAAAGCATTACTTCAGCTGATTCTGCCATGTGGCTACAACATCGACTTGGACATTTGCTTGGAGAACATTTCTCAGCCTGGAAAGGGAGAGCAACAAAATGAACAAATGCTGCCCTAGCTTTTCTAGATATCTTGCATAGTGTACACGCTGGGAAAATAATATACAATATTTTAGCTCTCTGTGGGTTACACTACAGTCTAGGTTCGATTTTTTTTCTTTATTTTCATTCAGGTTTTTCAGTGTGCAGTTTCAGTAAACCACCTTCCTAAATACTTCTCAGCTCATTCAGCAATGTTATTCATTATATCGGTCATACACCAAGTTGACAGAGACTCTGCCTGGATGGCAGGAAATTAACTATGTCATGATGAAGTTAACGTAAAAATCCCCAGAGAATGACATGTAGGGAGAACTCATACCCAACAGATTCAGACTGACTGTCCATTAAAGTGTATAGCTTGGCAATAAGACATCAAGATTGTTACACAGACAAGTAAAACTTGAAAATATATCCCACCTGCAGCAAAGACGGACCTCTAAGATATGCCAGACTTGTACAATGAGCTTGTGTCCCTTATTTTGCACAAGATATGTTGTTAGACAAAACCATTGCCAAGACATTTTGCCAAGAGAGCAGTGGTGGAGGAGATCCATAGTAATTTTTTTTTAGTAGAAAATGGCTCCTATGCAAGCACCCCAAGACATTTCTGTTCCTCAAAACCTGAAGTCATGTCTTGCTACACCATCCATGTCAGATTGCAGCAGATTTTCTTTTGTACTTTTAACAACTGTATGCTAATTAATAGAATGATGGTGTTCCTAGTCAACTCAAGGCCTACTTCAGTTTATTGTGCTAATTAATAGAGTAATGGTGTTCCTAGTCAACTCAAGGCCTACTTCAGTTCATTGTGCTAATTAATAGAGTGACGGTGTTCCTAGTCAACTCAAGGCCTACTTCAGTTCATTGTGCTAATTAATAGAGTGATGGTGTTCCTAGTCAACTGAAGGCCTACTTCAGTTCATTGTGCTAATTAATAGAGTGATGGTGCTCCTAGTCAACTCAAGGCCTACTTCAGTTCATTGCGCTAATTAATAGAGTGATGGTGTTCCTAGTCAACGCAATGCCTACTTCAGTTCATTGTGCTAATTAATAGAGCGATGGCATTCCTAGTCAACTCAAGACCTACATCAGTTCATTGTGCTAATTAATAGAGTGATGGCATTCTTAGTCAACTCAAGGCCTACTTCATTTCATTGTGTTAATTAATAGAGTGATAATTTTCTTAGTCAACTCACGGCCTACTTCAGTTCATTGTGCTAATTAATAGAGTGACGGTGTTCCTAGTCAACTCAAGGCCTACTTCAGTTCATTGTGCTAATTAATAGAGCTATGGTGTTCCTAGTCAACTCAAGGCCTACTTCAGTTCATTATGCTAATTAATAGAGTGATGGTGTTCCTAGTCAGCTCAAGACCTACTTCAGTTCATTGTGCTAATTAATAGCGTGATGGTGTCTCTAGTCAACTCAAGGTCTACTTCAGTTCATTGTGCTAATTAACAGAGTGATGGTGTTCCTAGTCAACTCAAGGCCTACTTCAGTTCATTGTGCTAATTAATAGAGTGACGGTGTTCCTAGTCAACTCAAGGCCTACTTCAGTTCATTGTGCTAATTAATAGAGTGATGGTATTCCTAGTCAACTCAAGGCCTACTTCAGTTCATTGTGCTAATTAATAGAGTGATGGCATTCCTAGTCATCTCAAGGCCTACTTCAGTTCATTGTGCTAATTAATAGAGTGATGGTGTTCCTAGTCAACTCAAGGCCTACTTCAGTTCATTGTGCTAATTAATAGAGTGATGGTGTTCTTAGTCATCTCAAGGCCTACTTCAGTTCATTGTGCTAATTAATAGAGTGACGGTGTTCCTAGTCATCCCAAGGCCTACTTCAGTTCACTGTGCTAATTAATAGAGTGATGGTGTTCCTAGTCAACTCAAGGCCTACTTCAGTTCATTGTGCTAATTAATAGAGTGATGGTGTCTCTAGTCAGCTCAAGGCCTACTTCAGTTCATTGTGCTAATTAATTGCGTGATGGTGTCTCTAGTCAACTCAAGGCCTACTTCAGTTCATTGTGCTAATTAATAGAGTGATGGTGTTCCTAGTCAACTCAAGGCCTACTTCAGTTCATTGTACTAATTAATAGAGTGATGGCATTCCTAATCAACTCAAGGCCTACTTCGGTTCATTGTGCGAATTAATAGAGCGATGGTGTTCCTAGTCAACTCAAGGCCTACTTCAGTTCATTGTGCTAATTAATAGAGCGATGGTGTTCCTAGTCAGCTCAAGGCCTACTTCAGTTCATTGTGCTAATTAACAGAGTGATGGTGTTCCTAGTCAACTCAAGGCTTACTTCAGTTCATTGTGCTAATTAATAGAGTGATGGTGTTCCTAGTCACCTCAAGGCCTACTTCAGTTCATTATGCTAATTAATAGAGTGGTGGTGTTCCTAGTCAACTCAAGGCCTACTTCAGTTCATTGTGCTAATTAATGGAGTAATAGTGTTCCTAGTCAACTCAAGGCCTACTTCAGTTCATTGTGCTAATTAATAGAGTGACGGTGTTCCTAGTCAACTCAAGGCCTACTTCAGTTCATTGTGCTAATTAATAGAGTGACGGTGTTCCTAGTCAACTCAAGGCCTACTTCAGTTCATTGTGCTAATTAATAGAGTGATGGCATTCCTAGTCATCTCAAGGCCTACTTCAGTTCATTGTGCTAATTAATAGAGTGATGGTGTTCCTAGTCAACTCAAGGCCTACTTCAGTTCATTGTGCTAATTAATAGAGTGATGGTGTTCTTAGTCATCTCAAGGCCTACTTCAGTTCATTGTGCTAATTAATAGAGTGACGGTGTTCCTAGTCATCCCAAGGCCTACTTCAGTTCACTGTGCTAATTAATAGAGTGATGGTGTTCCTAGTCAACTCAAGGCCTACTTCAGTTCATTGTGCTAATTAATAGAGTGATGGTGTCTCTAGTCAGCTCAAGGCCTACTTCAGTTCATTGTGCTAATTAATTGCGTGATAGTGTCTCTAGTCAACTCAAGGCCTACTTCAGTTCATTGTGCTAATTAATAGAGTGATGGTGTTCCTAGTCAACTCAAGGCCTACTTCAGTTCATTGTACTAATTAATAGAGTGATGGCATTCCTAATCAACTCAAGGCCTACTTCGTTCATTGTGCATTAATAGAGCGATGGTGTTCCTAGTCAACTCAAGGCCTACTTCAGTTCATTGTGCTAATTAATAGAGCGATGGTGTTCCTAGTCAGCTCAAGGCCTACTTCAGTTCATTGTGCTAATTAACAGAGTGATGGTGTTCCTAGTCAACTCAAGGCTTACTTCAGTTCATTGTGCTAATTAATAGAGTGATGGTGTTCCTAGTCACCTCAAGGCCTACTTCAGTTCATTATGCTAATTAATAGAGTGGTGGTGTTCCTAGTCAACTCAAGGCCTACTTCAGTTCATTGTGCTAATTAATGGAGTAATAGTGTTCCTAGTCAACTCAAGGCCTACTTCAGTTCATTGTGCTAATTAATAGAGTGACGGTGTTCCTAGTCAACTCAAGGCCTACTTCAGTTCATTGTGCTAATTAATAGAGTGACGGTGTTCCTAGTCAACTCAAGGCCTACTTCAGTTCATTGTGCTAATTAATAGAGTGATGGTGTTCCTAGTCAACTCAAGGCCTACTTCAGTTCATTGTGCTAATTAATAGAGTGATGGTGTTCCTAGTCATCCCAAGGCCTACTTCAGTTCACTGTGCTAATTAATAGAGTGATGGTGTTCCTAGTCAACTCAATGCCTACTTCAGTTCATTGTGCTAATTAATAGAGTGATGGTGTCTCTAGTCAGCTCAAGGCCTACTTCAGTTCATTGTGCTAATTAATAGCATGATGGTGTCTCTAGTCAACTCAAGGCCTACTTCAGTTCATTGTGCTAATTAATAGAGTGATGGTGTTCCTAGTCAACTCAAGGCCTACTTCAGTTCATTGTGCTAATTAACAGAGTGATGGTGTTCCTAGTCAACTCAAGGCTTACTTCAGTTCATTCTGCTAATTAATAGAGTGATGGTGTTCCTAGTCACCTCAAGGCCTACTTCAGTTCATTATGCTAATTAATAGAGTGGTGGTGTTCCTAGTCAACTCAAGGCCTACTTCAGTTCATTGTGCTAATTAATGGAGTAATAGTGTTCCTAGTCAACTCAAGGCCTAGTTCAGTTCATTGTACTAATTAATAGAGTGATGGCATTCCTAATCAACTCAAGGCCTACTTCAGTTCATTGTGCGAATTAATAGAGCGATGGCGTTCCTAGTCAACTCAAGGCCTACTTCAGTTCATTGTGCTAATTAATAGAGTGATGGTGTTCCTGGTCAGCTCAAGGCCTACTTCAGTTCATTGTGCTAATTAACAGAGTGATGGTGTTCCTAGTCAACTCAAGGCTTACTTCAGTTCATTGTGCTAATTAATAGAGTGATGGTGTTCCTAGTCACCTCAAGGCCTACTTCAGTTCATTATGCTAATTAATAGAGTGGTGGTGTTCCTAGTCAACTCAAGGCCTACTTCAGTTCATTGTGCTAATTAGTGGAGTAATAGTGTTCCTAGTCAACTCAAGGCCTACTTCAGTTCATTGTACTAATTAATAGAGTGATGGCATTCCTTATCAACGCAAGGCCTACTTCAGTTCATTGTGCGAATTAATAGAGCGATGGCGTTCCTAGTCAACTCAAGGCCTACTTCAGTTCATTGTGCTAATTAATAGAGTGATGGTGTTCCTAGTCAGCTCAAGGCCTACTTCAGTTCATTGTGCTAATTAATAGAGTGATGGTGTTCCTAGTCAACTCAAGGCCTACTTCAGTTTTTTGTGCTAATTAATAGAGTGATAGTGTTCCTAGTCAGCTCAAGGCCTACTTCAGTTCATTGTGCTAATTAATAGAGTGATGGTGTTCCTAGTCAATTCAAGGCTTACTTCAGTTCATTGTGCTAATTAACAGAGTGATGGTGTTCCTAGTCAACTCAAGGCCTACTTCAGTTCATTGTGCTAATTAATAGAGTGATGGTGTTCCTAGTCACCTCAAGGCCTACTTCAGTTCATTATGCTAATTAATAGAGTGGTGGTGTTCCTAGTCAACTCAAGGCCTACTTCAGTTCATTGTGCTAATTAATAGAGTGATGGCATTCCTAGTCAACTCAAGGCCTACTTCAGTTCATTGTGATAATTAATAGAGTGATGGCATTCCTAGTCAACTCAAGGCCTACTTCAGTTCATTGTGCTAATTAATAGAGTGACGGTGTTCCTAGTCAGCTCAAGGCCTACTTCAGTTCATTGTGCTAATTAATAGAGTGACGGTGTTCCTAGTCAACTCAAGGCCTACATCAGTTCATTGTGCTAATTAATAGAGTGATGGTGTTCCTAGTCAACTCAAGGCCTACTTCAGTTCATTGTGCTAATTAATAGAGTGATGGCATTCCTAGTCATCTGAAGGCCTACTTCAGTTCATTGTGCTACTTAATAGAGTGATGGTGTTCCTAGTCAACTCAAGGCCTACTTCATTTCATTGTGCTAATTAATAGAGTGATGGCGTTCCTAGTCATCTCAAGGCCTACTTCAGTTCATTGTGTTAATTAATAGAGTGACGGCATTCCTAGTCAACTCAAGGCCTACTTCAGTTCATTGTGCTAATTAATAGAGTGATGGTGTCTCTAGTCAGCTCAAGGCCTACTTCAGTTCATTGTGCTAATTAATAGCGTGATGGTGTTCCTAGTCAACTCAAGGCCTACTTCAGTTCATTGTGCTAATTAATAGAGTGATGGTGTTCCTAGTCACCTCAAGGCCTACTTCAGTTCATTATGCTAATTAATAGAGTGGTGGTGTTCCTAGTCAACTCAAGGCCTACTTCAGTTCATTGTGCTAATTAATGGGTAATGGTGTTCCTAGTCAACTCAAGGCCTACTTCAGTTCATTGTGCTAATTAATAGAGTGATGGTGTTCCTAGTCAACTCAAGGCCTACTTCAGTTCATTGTGCTTATTAATAGAGTGATGGCATTCCTAGTCAACTCAAGGCCTACTTCAGATCATTGTGCTAATTAATAGAGTGATGGCGTTCCTAGTCAACTCAAGGCATACTTCAGTTCATTGTGCTAATTAATAGAGTGACGGTGTTCCTAGTCAACTCAAGGCCTACTTCAGTTCATTGTGCTAATTAATAGAGTGACGGTGTTCCTAGTCAACTCAAGGCCTACTTCAGTTCATTGTGCTAATTAATAGAGTGATGGTATTCCTAGTCAACTCAATGCCTACTTCAGTTCATTGTGCTAATTAATAGAGTGACGGTGTTCCTAGTCAACTCAAGGCCTACTTCAGTTCATTGTGCTAATTAATAGAGTGATGGTGTTCCTAGTCAACTCAAGGCCTACTTCAGTTCATTGTGCTAATTAATAGAGTGATGGTGTTCCTAATCAACTCAAGGCCTACTTCAGCAATCTCAAGCAGTCATTTCTTAATACTAAAAGTCAAAAAGACATACAGTAGGTATTCCATCTACAAACTTAGTCAGTAAGTCAGTATTTTCCCTCATTGGTGAGAAGGTAAAAAGTAGGGAGGCCATGGTGGTGCAGTGGTTAACATTGCCACCTCACAGCAAGAGGTTTGTTGGTTTGATCCTCAGCTGGGGTCTGTTCTGTGTGGAGTCTGCATGTCCTCCCTGTGGTTGCTTGGGTTTCCTCTGGGTGCTCTGGTTTCCTCCCAAAGACATGCTGTAGGTGGATTGGACACTCTAAATTGGCCCTAGGAGTGTGTGTGTGTGCCAGGCTGGCAACTCAATACCATAAAACTCCACTGCCAATCATGAGTGGACATGTGACCCCTAACCTGGAAAAGTAGAAAAAAGAAAAAGTGAGAAGATAAAGATAAAAATTACACATTTGTTGAACATGGCCAGGAATTAGTATGTAACTATTTTAAATGCTAGCTCAAAGCACATGCTAACACTAACCATAACCCTGCACCTATCCCTAACCCTACACCTTATATTAGAAAAATCATTCCCATAACACTACCGCTATATGTGACATCTCAGACACAAAAACAAATTCAAGAATTCACACACATAAGCACACACATTGCATCTATCACTTAACCACTTTCTAACCCTAACATTTTACACATTCTCACAAACCCTCCAATAACCTATCCGCTTACTTTAACCCACACACACTTGTGCATACACAATCCCACTTCGCTAATCTCCAAACCCACATTACTTCCAAAAGCCCATGCATTCGGTCAAATGCACATGTGAGCTTATGAGCTCATGTAGTAAATGTTTGATTAAATGAGCATTCAGACTTTTGCAGGTTACCCAAACAGCACATGCAAGTGTGGTAGCAGTAAGTAACATTCCCCACAAAGGTCTCATAGTCACTAAGTTCCTAATAGTCTTATTAGATAGAGCACAAAATGGGAGATAAAGATTACTACCCATAGGGCATTATCCAGTCAACACTGTCATGTGGAGTCTGTTGAAATGAAGGCACAAATTTTCTCTTTTTTACTGAGCTTGCCATTCTAATAGATGTAAGGGTTATTTTTCAAACTATTCACAATGGAAGAGTCACTTATTTTTGTGCCCTGGAATGTCAAAAAGATTTAATTCAGTATTCAAAAGAAAGTGGTTGGTGCAGTCAGAATAGTCAAGGTTTCAGTAACCATTTGGCTCTATAGTACAGAGTGCCAAAGCCATAATCATGACCCAGATGTCATGCAACTAGTACTGACCTGTGCACTGACGGAGCTCATGGGAAGAGATGTGGTCACTGAGTGGTCACCATTGGCTTACTATTATGTCAGAAGAAAGGTGGGTCAATTAATTTTTGTGCTCGCCTCTAGATGGAGATGGAGTCAGCTGCAGTAACAGAATAGATTATGATGAGTGCATAGATACACCAAGAATGGAAAAATGGTAGCAGGAAGTCACCAGATGTAAATCACAGGCTGGTATTGTATGCCACCATTTTAGTAGTGTAAATCCCAGCTCCATGAGGGTTATAGTTGCAGATAAAAGAAACAAACTTATTCATCAAGTGTTTGTGCAGAAACACAAACATATCCTAAGAGGCTGTTAAGCTGTTTCCTGGAGTACTGACAATTTTTGCCTGCCTAAAATGGATGGCCCTAGTTGAGGGAAGTGGATTAAAGTCAGACTAACAAGCCATTAGAGTGAGGGAATACATATCCATATACAGAAAAACATGGACTATCATTTTGTTTCATGGATGCCTGGATAATGACCCCTCTGCTCAGCCATCACAATTCATTGGAAACATATGGATCATGGCCTATGAGAAGGAGGGCTGATGGCTGGCAAGCATGAGATGGAAAAACTAGACATCTGCAACAATCCTTCAAAAGGCAAAGATGATTGTGTTGAAGCCCTATTTATTTATTTATTAACTCTATTGACAAGGTTGGTGATCTCATCCTCAGACAATTCTTACCATGAACCAAGCAAGTTAGGCTGTTACAAATTTCAACATTCTGAATTGCATGTCATACAATGAGTGCAATGTAATATGCACATTTATAGAGAAAAATACCTGAGATAAATGCAATACAAAAAAAGAAAGTGTAGTTACAAATTAAATGGTGTTATATAATGCATGCAGTGTAACAAGCACTTCACAGAACTGAGAAATAAACATTTTACAGAAGCATTGCATATTTATAATACAGATGGAATAGCAGGCAGTGCTTAATAATATTAATACCAATTTGTAGGACCACTGGGCATTCACTGCCTTTTCAGGGTTTCTCAGGAGCAAATTCTGATTAAGTGACTTGCTCAAGGCCACACAGTATGCAAATGAGGGTTGAGGGTATCAAACCT
The DNA here is from genome assembly GCF_019279795.1 of Protopterus annectens. Taxonomy (NCBI): domain Eukaryota; kingdom Metazoa; phylum Chordata; order Ceratodontiformes; family Protopteridae; genus Protopterus; species Protopterus annectens. The sequence goes on along the minus strand of NC_056751.1, from coordinate 709,817,751 downwards.
TATACTATAGGGAACTACAGCTCACAACCTTAACCCTCTGAGACAAACATCATAATTAGTGGTTGTGACAAAAGGAGATACTGCCAGCACAGCGACCTGGAATTTTGATAATAATTATATGTCACTGCTGTTACAAATGTATTAGAACAGTATGTCGTGTGCATATCAAACTACTTGTACAGACATGCATGTTGAAAAGGTATTTGTACAGTACTGTGCTTGAAATGTAACCACAGTGAGCTCTACTGCAAGACAGAAACATACATGCACTATTGTAACCATTTAAATGTATATATTTTAACAGTGGAAGCTGTATACAGGAGGTGAGCCTCAGGCTAGCAAACTTTAGAAAAATATCTGAAATTAAATTACTTTATATGCTAGGCCATAAAAGATGATATCTTTCATTTCTCAATGCATCAAGAGGCATAAAGTCTGTGCTAGGAAGCTTTCTGTATTGTCTTTAGGGTGAACTAATTACTAGTCTTGAAAGCATGAAGGAATTCAATTGTTTTATGACTTCTAGCATCTGCCAAAGATCTGAGGAAAAGCCCTTGTCTGTATATTTTTACATGTAGATGCTAAATGCTGCCAGCTTCTAGCAATGGGGTTTTGGCTTGGGAACTAGAAGTCAGATGACCAGAAATGTTGTCATTCTGCAAGCTATCTCAGTAATATTTAGATATGAAGTCTCTGAGACAGAGAATTCTATATTCAGTCTTGGACCTGACAAGAACCATTCACAGCAATATCTGCCTTGCTCTATAAGTAAGCTCATAGATTATAGTATAATTCTCTTAGATTCAGTCAGAGAAATAATGAAACTTAGTTTAGATATGTTTCTTTATTTATTTGAGACGGTCCTGCAATGTTGTTTTAAATATTTAGTGTTGTTTTGAACTTTGATGTCACTCTGAATATATATTTAGTATTGTCTTGTTCTTTTATTATTTATTTATTAAATATATTTAAACCTTTCATTGTGCCTGATCTGTCTGGAGAGATTTAAGTTTTGAGAGTACATTCATATTTATTTGGTGACACTGTGTTGGCCATTCCTAATAGCCTAATATTACACACTAAGATTGGACACCCTTTGATAAGGGCTTTAAAGTAGCTGATACGGAGTGATTGGTGGCAGTAATAACTACCTTATAGACTGGGCAGAAGGGGGCATAACTACTAAACCTGTGCCAGTCTTTCCCAGGTGTGTGTGTGTGTGTGTGTGTGTGTGTGTGTGTGTGTGTGTGTGTGTGTGTGTGTGTGTGTGTGTGTGTGTAAATCAAACCTCAAAGTGTATATATGTCAGTTACTTGAGCAGGGACACAAAGCACTGGTTGGACAGAGAGGGTGCTGGGGGTCTTGTCTTGGTCACTCAGCTGAGATCTCAACTCTACAGCTCTGCCAATGGGCAGTCTTATTGAGGATCTAGAGGAAGAGTGAGAAACAGCCCAGGACTGACTGTGGTCTCTGTCTGCTCTTAATGGAAATTTCACTTGATGCAGAGAGCTGCATCTGGAAATACAGTGTGAGTACCTGTCGTCCCATCAGTGAACGTCCTCTACTGTTGCCAGTGGTGAGGATTTAGGCTCCTTGATTACTGGTCCAGTGGAAGGTCATCACAGTGTTTATAATAGAAATGTACATATTAAGTATGATATAAGACAAGAGAGCTGAAAGTAAGGTAAATCAGCAGTTGTTTTAAGAAAGCTAAGCAGGGAATGGTCATGCTATCTCATAAAAGTCTGCTATGGTAAATACTAGGCCAAAAGATAAATCCAGCAGCATGTGGGTCATGTTTAAAAGAGATACAGATGAATAATGATAAACAAGTACTCTTTAAAAAAATAACCTGCTTTTAATCAGCTGTTTAAAAATAGATAGCTTCAACCCTGCAAGATTTCCAATTTTCCTCAAATAACACATCATTGATCATTTATTATTAACCGTATTGTTATTTATCAATAATTTTAATGTTAATCTGTATTAAATATAAGCATTGCATTTTATCCTCTTAGATGTGTTTTTCAAAAATGTTAATTTAATATACTGTGAAAAAAAATCTTCATATGGGTTCTTTAGTCTATCTATTGAGCTAGCAGATCCACACCTGAGCCACAAATGCATCCTAATGGCGTAAGACGTTTCTTTTGGGAATGCAACTGCTTTCGCCAATTTGCAGTCGTATGTGCAGTTTGTTATCCACAGTTCCCTCTCTGCTTTGATAACGGTAAAGAAAATTCCAAGCAGGAGAAGACCAACTACAGAGCCCTGTGAGATAGCACTTGTCTATTTAGCTAGATTTAGTAGAAGCCTCCCATCCTAACTTGTGTTGTGTTGTTAAGTAACATACACCAGGGGAAGGGGAAGGAGGAATTAACATCATGCACACACCTCTAAGCATGGCTAGAATGTAGGGGGCTAACCCATTATTATTTAACATACACAATTTGTGAATAATTCCCTTATAATTAATTGTTTCAAAAATCTCAGCCATGTCCAAATATCTTGCATGTAAAGTGATGCCCAAATCTATTGCTTGCTACTTTGAAAAATATTGCAAAATGCAGAAGACACAAACTGTAATGTCCAAAGTGAAGGAAAGTATATCAGTTCAGATTCAGATTTATTTAAGTGCATATAAGCTGAGCCCTATTACAAAATATAATCATTCACAAATGGGTAATGACAATATAACAAATATTGCAGAGTCAACTAGTACCCAGCGACCTGATGAAAGAGGTAGATTTTGAAAGAGCACTTGGAACCATCAAGTGGCAACATCCACCTCAACCACCCTGGTGGGAAGCGCCAAAGACATGGCCCTTGGTATGCAAAAGAATGCATTTGTAAATAATTAAGTCAAATCCTAAGGGCTTCTGACATACCAAGTGTGGAATAGCACAGAATGTAAGCAGTCAAACACCCATTGAGAAGTTCCCCAACTTAAAAAGGGACAAAGTTCTGAAGGGCAAGGTATACAGGAAAAGAACCGAGGTGCAAACTCAATATCACTGCTGTAATATGGTGTTATCTTGAGGCCCTTGCAAGTAGGTAGCCTGCAGAATTCTGTACCATCTGTAACCAGCTTAAATTCCAGAAGCCCAGGGTGGAGGGCAATATAAAAATATAGTGACAAAGAGACCAAACCATGTACAACCAGAGGAAAATCATCTGGTAAGATAAGAAACTTAGGGAGATATTCCGCAGATGGTAACATAAAGACTTGTTGGCAGCAAACATATGTTCTCTAAGATTGACCCAGTAATAAAATATTGCATCTAAATTACATACATTTTGACATTAACTGCAGACCATCACTACTGTAGATTATATCTGGGGGCAAAACTGGAACAGACAAATTACAAACGGTGGGAAGAAAGACTATAATATCAGTCTTGCCAGTGTCCAGTTTCAGAGCAAGTTTGTTTAATGGCTACCGGAATTTTGGAGAAAGGACAGGTAAAGTCGCATACCATCAGCATAACTGATATTTTAAGCCTCTCCTATGAATAACATCTCCTAATGCAAACATATAAGCAATGAACAACAGCAGACACAGAAAAGAGCCCTTTGGCAACCCACATGTTAGGGGGAAGGGTGAGGAATAATTAACTCCATGAACAAACCTCTGTGCCTCTGTGTATAGCCAGAAGTTAGGTGGGAAACTGCTGTACTATAACAGCTGAAATACCACAATAATGGATTTAACTGTGAATCAGGATGTCACGGTCCAATGTGTCAAATGCTGAAGAAAGATCTAAAAGGACCACATTAGAACAACACTGATATCTTGCTGTTAGAAGATTGTTAAATATCCTAAATGGGGCTGTTTTAGTACTATGCCTAAATTGAAAACCAGACTGTAGTGGGTTATAGATGTGATTAACAATGAGATAGGAATCCAGATGTGCATAGATAACCTTCACAAGAACCTTAATAACAAAGGGAGGATTTGAAGTTATTTGTAATTATTTAGATGTTCAGCGTCCAAAACTTCCTTCTTAAGAATAGGAGTAACCCAAGCCTCCTTTAAAAGTGATAGAAATACTCCATTCTTAAGTAGTAATGTGGCAATGTGGTAAAGATGCAATTAAAACAAAAGAACCAGCTAACACAGCACTATATAAAATACTAACAAACAGTGACTTGGCCAGGTGATTTTGAACTTTCCTGACTGTATTTAAGCACTACTTGTTAGTTTATTTTTAGATCTGATGAAGCATCTTTGTTGTGAAAGCGCTCATCTGTTATATTTTTTTACTGTTTTATTTTTTTGGATTAAATAAGTGTTTTATACAGTGCTGTGTTAGCTGGTTCTTATGTTTTTGCTTGCTGCTTTTGAATTTATTGAACCAGATTTTACCTGCTCAGTTTGATTGTGTTTCTCAGTGTAGTAAAGATCCTGACCCAAGACATCTAAGCAAGATGTTATCAGGTTGGTTGCACAAAGAGCAAATCCACGCATAGTCGAACTCATCCTAGAGAAAACTCAAAATAACTCTGGATGTCAGACTCAGACTGAAAGCAAATTGTATAACATCAATCTAATCCACTGAAGGCCACTAAAAGTGAATCAGGGTCAACACTAGACTTGATGGAGGCAAACTTAGGGGCAAGGTATTAGGCAGCAAGTTGACACATTCCTCAAAAGACAAAAATATCTGCATGCAAGGCAACACAGGCTGATAAGCCTACCCAACACCCAAAAGAGCACTGCCAGCTGATTTGCCACAGGCCAGATTTCACAAATAGAAATAAGGATTTATTTTAGGGTAACCAGAGTATGTTAGACAGAATAATGCTCATTCAACAGGAATCTGCTGCCCAGCATGTTTGTGCTGTGTCATCTTCACTCTAACCTTTGGTCTATCTTACATCATAAGAAGCCAAGAGGGGACTGCAAGGCCTTGTTAATGGACTTATTGGCCTCATCAATGTCCACAGCAATCAACTTCTGCTAATGCTGATGAATAGAAGAAGCCAATGAACATGACGTTATACAACTCAGGTTCCTACAAAACATCACACCATGATGTGAGGGCATTGTCCCAGGCAGATCCACCGAGAAAGAAAGAAACAAACAAAGTTATGGTCAGACTAGGTGGCCAGCTTCACAGTCAAAGCACTGATTGTTACACCTAGCTGGAACAGCAAGTCCAGTGAATGCCTGTCTACATGGGTAGTGGAGGTAATATCCAGAGCAAACTCAAATCTCTGGATAGCACACATGAATTCTTTGCCAAAAGTAAAAGACTCTTCATTGACTTATATGTTGAAATCTCCCAGAATTAACACATAGGTGACAACAACACAAAGAAAAAGAAGCAAGTCTGTGAACTCCTGAAGGAACATCTTTCCATCATGATGTGGATGACAGATAAGGAGGTACTTATACTTGGTCCTGACATCATGACATATTTAAAAGGGTTGGAAGCCCCAGCTAAGTCCTCTTTCAACCCAGAAGAGGAACAGTAAAAGATAGAAACCTCACCAATAGACTTAAACATGGGGCACAGCACCTACAGCTGGTACAAAGCCAGATTTTGATAATGAATGCCAAGTCAATGCCATAAATCAGATCTGAAATAATAATTGACCTGGGACTAACTGACCTGCATTGAAACACAGCATTTTGGCCAGGGTGCAGAAGAATAGGTTCCACCACCTGCCACACCTAAATAAATGAATCCACAGGTTTATGGCAGAAAACTGTATTGCAAGAGGCAATGATCTCCTTCACCCAGAGGTGGGTACCAATGCCAACTGGAATCTGCATCCACTTACATCCATAAAGAGCCGAATGAAAATGGTGATTCATACCTGCCCCTTGCCTCTTACCAGTACCCAGCCTTGAGGGATAATTCTGCATGATATCATGCGTGATTCCTATTTGTTTGTGTTGTGATATTGTATGTAAGTGTAGCACTTGTGTGTTCTTTATTGTTGAACATGCAGTGATAAAACAGAAGGAGTGCCCATGCATACCTAGGTCAGTTGCACCCTGAGTTGATGTTTTTATTTTTGACACATTTGCATAAGCGTATGTTGGAATATGTTAGGCTCATGTTATGTGTGATGTTCAGTGTGTACATCTAGTGGATACCTGCCATTAGATGCAATGACTGTTACTGTGGTAGGGCAACACCTGGACATCACTGGTCAATCTGTACACTCATGTACATCTGGCTTGTCATGACTCAAATGTCTGGGTCAGATGCTGCCATGTAGCCTGGACCTACACTTGTGGTCACACCCTATGTTAATTATGCATATGACTTCTGTCCCCTATGTCCTCCTGCTCATCCACCAATAATTGTGGGATGTCCTCTTCAGACATTTGTGGTTCTTGTGGTAGTTCACCCTCATCTGCAGCTGGAAAACTGCCATGTGCTTGGGTTGGCATGTTGTGCAGACTGGCACAAACACTTATCATCTGTGCTGCCTTCTCAGGTTTGTATTACAGTGCACACCTGGATGTGTCCAGACATCTGAACTGAGCTTTCAATCCACCGAACACATGCGGTATGGTGTTTCTGGTTATTGCATGTGCTCTATTGTAGGCCTTTTGTGCAGGGTTGAATGGATCATGGTACGGGGTCATTAGCATGGCTAAGAGGATGGGTACAGGACATTTGGACCCCACCGATTCACCCCCAGATGATTCGTCCCCAACCGATTCAACCCCAGATGGTTGGACCCCAGTAAAAAATATAACATAAGTGAAGCTGAAGCACATCAAAGCAAAAATAGAAATGAAAGACTGTCTAAACATTCTTAAAATTGGTTTAGAAAGTATTTTTTTTTCTATTTATGTGCTTTGACTACACTTGCTTTAAACTAAGTGCAAATTGGAACTTTAATTATATATACAAAAACAAGTGCCAAAAAAAAATGTTTGTTGACTAATCCGGAAGTTCATGGCATTAACTAGTCTGGAGTTTCCATATAAGGATATCATTATTACATAAAAATAAAGAAAATTAATGATAAAACAACAAGTAAGGATTAAAAATAAATTATATTTAAAAATGAAAACGTAATGGGCAGTCATTTTGACAGATGTCTGCTTTGATGTTCTGTTTGTTCCCCTGCTGAAGTTAATGGGCTGTGGGTGTAAGCTGTAGAGGCACGATTGTGATAGTGAAATGGATGTTTGGCCCTAGAATTGCACTTCTAAGCTTTGAACTACTTGTTGATACTTTTTACAAATAAATTCTTGAGTCCTTAAAAACAGTGTTTTACTTAGGAATGTTTGTGCACTGTAGATGGATTAGACTGTATTGTGTGTATGTTTGTCTTTGCACTCTGCAATCAAGTCAAGTCCTCTGCAGCAGTACACACTATCAATGTTGCTGGAAATCAAGAGTGTTTGCATTTACTCATACATCCATATCCACTTTCCTGAGGTTCTGATGTGCTTTGATGGTAGACGGTGGGAAATGGTGGAAATTGCATGTTTGCTGCTTGAGCTTTGGTGGTTGTATAAATGTTCAAGATGAAGATGGCATATTAACCTGAATAAAAATTGATTTCATTTAATTTTAAAGAAATTATTTATAGCAGATAATAGATTAGTTAACATATCAACATCGTATAAAATAAAAAAATATATATTTAATTGATGGAAAACATGTTATAAAGTTTGTTATAAAGTAACAATAGTCATAATATGTTAAAGCATTATTATATGTTAAAGATTTAAATGTTATATTTATACTAACCAATGTAATAATTAAATAAAATAAAAATATTAACAAAAATATATTTACAATGAAAAATTAACAGTGCTATTATTGAATAATTGATTAATAACTTGATACAGTACTTAAAAGAATATATTTGGGGTCAAATAGTCCAGGTCAAACTGTTCACTAAAAAGTCACATATACAATACATATACATTTTATACATGAAATTGTATAGAAATGCATTGAGGTCGAGCCATCCAGGGCGAACAGTCCGGAGTCGAACTGTCCGGGGTTGAATAGTCCTGCCTCCAAGAGGATAACCACAGTCACCTGTTGAGGGAGTAAAAACACTTTCATTCAGACTGAATATTGCTGAGGGAAATTCTTTAGTTACATCCCAGCTGTGTCCCTGTGTTTACCCAGAAGCAATCACAATGGAATTTCACCTTACTGGAATCCATCCCTCAGTCCCTTTTCCCTCCAAATGGCAGCATCATGGACACTTTCAGGATGTGTTGCCATGACGTTTGTTATGCTGCCATCTGCTGCACACACAACTTGGCAGTTGGTGTATGGCCATCCCTTTCTTTTTATGTATCAGTCTGCTTCTGGATATACAAATGTCTTGATAGGTATGTGTGTGCAATCCATTGCACTGAATACATGGGAGAAGATTGCAGTGTTGTAGAAATGGTGCATTACATTTCTCTGCTCTATGGGTGTAGATAGGAAGTGTAGGTAGTCATCCACCTTGATGCACATTGCTTCCAGACATTTGGTCAGGATACAACTGGCAGCTGTCTGAGACAGAGGTAAAAAACGCACTCTCCAAAGCTAAGAATACAGCATCCATGGGACCAGATGACATCCCAGGCTGTGTACAACATGAACTACAAAATGAACTGGCACCTCACCTAAGTCTCATATTTAATCATAGCCTCACCTCAGGCGTTGTGCCCACTGAGTGGTGCACAGCTACAGTTATCCCACTCCACAAGGGGGGATCCACCTTGGATCCTGGGAACTGCCACCCCAACAGTCTGATGAGCCTGATCTACAAGGCCATGGAACGTATTATCATGGAACTTATAAACAAAAACATTGGCAACCTTCAAACACTGGACCCCACCCAGTTTGGGTTTGTGAAGGGCCGATCTTGTCTCCTGAACCTGATTGACTTCTTTGAATCAGTCTCCAGAGCTGTGAACGAGGGTAAGGTGGTCCACACAGCCTATCTGGACCTCGCCAAGGCCTTTGACACCATCCTCCACTCTGGAATCATAGATAGACTTACTAAGCTGGACATTAATCCCTACGTCACTCAATGGGTTGCCACCTGGCTTACTGACAGAATCCACACTGTAAAAGTAGCCGACTCCAAATACAGCTCCAGACAAGTGACAAGTGGAGTACCTCAGGGTTCAGCCATGGGACCGCTCTCGTTTGGCATCTACTTCTCTGAAGTACAGGCCAAAACTAAGGGACTCTGGCTAACAAAGTTCACAGATGACTGCAAACTGGGAGTCATTACTGAATTCCCCAAATGATGCGGATACTCTACAGAAGGGCCTTTCAGAAACAGATGCTTAGTGCCAGAGCCATGGGGTCAAGCTCAATGCCAAGAAATGTATAGTTATCCCCTTTGGGAAAAAACATGTACCTGTGAATTACCATATAGGTGGCAGTACACTAAACGTGGCACACCTCATCATTAAGGGCTTTTCATCCAGAAAAAAGGAGGTCATTGTCCCACTGTACTCATCCCTCATTAGACCTATTATAGAATACAACGCCCCGTTTGGTATGTACCCCTCAAGATATCTGCAACAACTGGAAAGGCTGCAGAAATACCTCACTAAAAGAATCACAGGCCTAAAGCAGATGCCCTATACTGACTGCCTTAGAAAACTCCAGCTATACTCTGTCGCATATCGCCTACTCAGAGGCGATCTCTGCTTAACATACAAGGCCACGTCAACCCCAGAGCTGTTAGACATGCTACACTTAAAGAAATCCCAATCCCTCAGAGCCACACACTCCAGAGATCTAAGCCTTGTCATCACAATAAACAAAACATGATGGAGGGATAGGTTCCTGACCCAGAGACTCCCCAGACTCTGGAATAGATTGCCTACACATGTCAAGGAGAGCGCCTCTTTGGCCTCTTCAAAAGGAACCTTGACGATTGGATGGGAGAAAGGAAATTTACCCCGGGGATCATGTCAGTCACCCTGCTAGACAGGGGTCCAGAGAACTAAATAGTGTGGGAAGAAATAGCCAGGGAATTGTTATGGTTAGGCTTGTATAGGCCCTAGGGCCGATAGCCTAGTACCAACCTATGAACCTATACTTCCACTGCAAACCTCATGTGTCTCTGGAATGTCCCAGATGTGAGTACACCCAGGCTGAGACACACTTTAATTTCAAGGGGGATGGGATTTCCTCGCAGGGTCTGTGCAAACATCCATAGGGTACACATGCTACAGACAGCCTGCACCATTTGAAAATCTAGACAGTATTTGTTGATTATTTCCTGGTCTGACAACTGGTTTAGTTGCAGCCTTGCTCTGACTCTGGTTGTCTGACTTCTACGATGCACAGCCACAGTCTTATTTATGGCTTCCATCACTGCAGCTTGTTGCAGTATATTAACAGTGGGTTGCATTTTTTTTTTCAGTTTTGCTACAGCTTTTGCCATAATCTGTAGTATTCTCATGAAATCCTTGGAGTCCATAATGTATGCTCCAAGAATTTCAGGAGGGAAGTCAGTGTAGCTATTTGTCACATTTGAGTTGTGTTATGTGCGTACAATGTGTTTTCGAATCACACTGGTGTGTGCAGAATCCCTAATTTTCCTTCACTGAATACTTAAGTAGTTGGACTGCTTTCAGCATGTCTTCTGGAATCGTGTCTGCAGCAGTTGCACTGAAGTCTTCCTTCAGCATGCTGCACTGTCTGCATATAGCTTCAGTGAGCTTTACAGCATTCAACTCTTATTGAACTTTTATTTTTCTTCACTGTATTATTGCGCTATTCTTTCTTCGTGATTGGACCTTACTTCCTCAGGCATCCACTGAAACGGGGTCTTGCACCCACTTCAACTTTTCTGGTAATCAAAGGTAATATAAAAATAAACATAAATAAATAAATAAATTGTTTGCTGTGTATTTCATCATCATATATAAAAGTGTATTAATTGAGAATGGTGGCTGTCAATTGCTATATTCTATATGCAACTGTTTATTTTTTGTTTATGTTGCTATAGATATCAATAAGAATGTTTTTTACAAACAAAGAAAGAAGGAAAGAAAGAGAAAGAAAGAAAGGAAGAAAGATAAAGAAAGAGAAAGAAAGGAAGGAAGAAAGAAAGAAAGTAAAAAAGAAAGAAAGAAAGAAAGAAAGAAAGAAAGAAATAAGAGAAAGAAAGAATGAAATAAAGAAAGAAAAATAAAGAAAGAAAGGAAGAAAGAAAAAGAAAGAGAAAGAAAGAAAGAAAAATAAAGAAAGAAAGGAAGGAAGAAAGAAAGAAAGAAAGAAAGAAAGAAAGAAAGAAAGAAAGAAAGAAAGAAAGAAAGAATGAAAGAAAGAAAGAAAAATAAAGAAAGAATGAAAGAAAGAAAGAAAAATAAAGAAAGAAAGAAAGAAAGAAAGAAAGAAAGAAAGAAAGAAAGAAAGAAAGAAAGAAAGAAAGAAAGAAAGAAAGAAAGAAAGGAAGGAAGAAAGAAAGAAAGAAAGAAAGAAAGAAAGAAAGAAAGAAAGAAAGGAAGGAAGAAAGAAAAAGAAAGAAAGAATGAAAGAAAGAAAAAGAAAGAAAGAAAATCAGTGTGCAGGTAAAGACAAATCTCATTCAAATAAATTTATGTAAAGAAACTCTCAGCTTGTGAAGAGAGAAATGTCAAAAATGGGAGAAAAAAGAGGCTCATAGACAATCAGATCAGGAAAATATTGTATTTATATCCTAGGACAATCCAGGTCAGATATCTTCATGAGAAATTCTGTTTCAGCAGATACCAGTGATGGACATGAGAGGGGTTACAATAATTGTTTAGCATGCCAAGGAAATTGCCCAAGTTGTATCGTAAGAATTGAACAATATTTTAATGCACTGGGACAATGTATGGGATATCAGACCTGGCGGGGTATAGATGAGTTAATATTAAGTTTTGTTTACATAATTAATACTTGCTTTACTGAGTTTAGCAACTCCCCACATGTTCTTAAATGATCAGACAAATGAAGCCTGCAAGGAATACAAAAATAGAACGTGCATGTCATTTTTAACTGTAGAAAGACTAAGGTAAAGCAGTCAAAAGCTACAACTACTAGTCAGTCAGGAAGGCTGCAGACGGCAGCAAAAAATAATGTGGACCTTGTACTGCTTTTAAATGACAGTCTAGATGCAGATAAGAATTGGAGCTGATTAATGTCACATTCATACTGGCTGATGTTACAACGTAAGTAGGGAATATTATATCACCACAACAGAAAAGTCATAAGTAATTTATAATATAACAACTGCATTGTTTTTTTTTTTTCCAAAGGGGATGCTGTATGCAAAGAATGGAGAATTGTTAAATATATAAATTCATTGACGTAGTATAAGAAATACAGCCATACAAAAGTAATCAACTGACATATATAATTCAGGTAAATCCCCTAGATAATAGTAACAATATAAAGACAGATGGACTTTTAACAATGCTTATATGGTTGATGTCAGGAAAAAAGGAATAAATGAAAAGTGGTGCTTGTTTATTTTTAATCTAGCACGAATGCATTGTAGGTTGTGGGCTAGTTGAATAAAATATATGTTAGGAGCAATCAAGAAGTGGTTGCAGAAGCAGTATAGGAAATATAGCTATACAGCCATACAAAAGTGTTTGCATTCCACAGAGTTAATAATTTAAGTACAATAGAATGGTACTGGAGAGTGACTTGTCCTTATGAGAGTAATGTAGTGGTGCTCACACTTACGTAAGAAACACACAAAGCATATGCTGTGTTGTAAAATGTCTGCAAAATGTTACATCAGGAGCCTAAGTTGGGGCAATTGGTTGTAAGCCATATTCTTTTTATGCTAAAAACACACATTTTATCAGTGACATGAGTGAGAAATATAAACTTACAAAGTACTGAATGAGCCAAAAGCTGGCACTGTAAAGAATGTGGGGTTGAGCCCAAAGCTGGCTCTGTTCTTGCTCAACACCATGATAAACTATATCCCTAAATGTGAACAAATACCATTTCATACCTTACACCTCCTTACTCTCTTTTCTTCACTCACTTCTTTACTTTAATCAATTTCTCTCCCCAAGATTTCTCTCTAAATATACCATAAACCTGCTTTTCTCTCACTTTGCATTGCAATTCTCTATAAACTGGCTAATATTTCAATATTAAATAATTGCCATAAAACTTGTATCTGTTCTTAACCATTTTTCATATTATACCTAATTTGCTATAATTATTTAAACTGAGTTTGCTTTTTGTATTATTTTTAAAGATTGTGCAAGTATTGCTTTAATATGTTTTGCAATACCTTGGAGCTTTTATCCCAAAGCCTCCGCTGAATATTGTCTCTTGCCCAGTTGGACTTTCCTAGTAATCAAATGTCAATAATTACATAAGTAAGCCAGGCTGTCACAGCTTCATTGAATCATCATATGCCTTCACCACTAAGAAATTCACAATTTCTAAGAGACGTGCTACCTCTACCAGTGATATGAAGTACCCAAGAGAGATTAAAGTCGACCTCTACTGAGTTTAACAGAATCAGCCATTACACCATCCCCACTGGGAGTTTGTTGTACCATATCACAACAGAGTTTTGCAAAATGCTTTCTAATGTAAGGCTCTAGAACAAGTCTATCCACACACAGTCTTTAAATAAGAAACTGTATCCAGTGTCACATTAAATCCATACACAGACCTTAAATAAGCAACACTGTATCCAATGTCATGTTCTCTAACTGTAGTCTTATCCAAGCCAGATGAAAACTCTCTGCAGACTACTGTTACCAGTTTCTATAATAAACATAGATGGCATGATCTGCACCAAGAGCCTAGCAAATGGATTGCAAAATATCCTCCCTGGTGGAATTTGTCAAAGAATCCTCAAGGGCAGACTACATCTGGGATCATATTTATATAAGACAAACACAACAAAATAATACATTTTCATCACAATCAGTGTTTTAGGTTTGGTAATGACTGTTGAATCTGCAGACCACAGACATTTATGGTGAATTCTGAGCATTTCTGACAAAATGAAGAGCTTTATACAGCTAAGGCATCATAGTCTGATTCTTAAGCAGGTGAGCCCACATATGGCAATATCTGCTCTCCCTTTTTTGGTATACAGAGAGACTATACAAAGATACCCATGTCCCTGTCTTTGTTTGTTCTGGTGCTAGAACCCTTTACACACTCAGTTAGTTACTCACATCTCTCTCAGGATGAGAATACCATGCGCTGGTTCACAAAGTGAGGCTCTTTGCAGATATACATTGATACCAACAATGGATTTGGAAAACTGGTATCAATATCATCCATGATATACATGTAATGACATCTATGATATACATGTAATATCATCCATGATATGTATGTAATGACATATATGATATACGTGTAATATCATCCATGATATGTATGTAATGACATCCATGATATACATGTAATATCATCCATGATATACATGTAATGACATCCATGATATACATGTAATATCATCCATGATATGTATGTAATGACATCTATGATATACATGTAATATCATACATGATATGTATGTAATGACTTCCAAAAAGTGTCTGGAGTGAAGCTAAGTATTTATTTATTTATTTATTTGTTTGGTTTAAATTCTCCTTTCCTTAACCATTCCAGGATTTCCTGCCTTCTCGTCTGATCTTTCTCCTTATATTCTTTCTTTTGTTTTCTGGCACACCCAGTTACTGCCTGATTTTTGTCTACATCTGGTCTGATTTCCATTCCCACTTGACATCAATATGCTTCTGTTAAACCAAGAAGGGAAGTCATCTTAGGTTATTGTCCTCGTGTTTTAAAACTTTCACTATGTTTTAGTCTTGAGAGGTCAGCAGATATGCATGCTGTCCGACAACTGCAGATTTGTGTTTTATTGTTCATCCTTCACCAGTTCCCACATATTCCTACACCCCCTCTTGCTCAAGTTCTTTTATATCACATTCCTGCCCCAGACTCCCCTCCTGCTCAAGTTCCTTTATATCACATTCCTGCCCCAGACTCCCATCCTGCTCAAGTTCCTTTATATCACATTCCTGCCCCAGACTCCCCTCCTGCTCAAGTTCCTTTATATCACATTCCTGCCCCAGACTCCCCTCCTGCTCAAGTTCCTTTATATCACATTCTTGCCCCAGAATCCCCTCCTGCTCAAGTTCTTTTATATCACATTCCTGCCCCAGACTCCCCTCCTGCTCAAGTTCCTTTATATCACATTCCTGCCCCAGACTCCCCTCCTGCTCAAGTTCCTTTATATAACATTCCTGCCCCAGACTCCCCTCCTGCTCAAGTTCCTTTATATCACATTCCTGCCCCAGACTCCCCTCCTGCTCAAGTTCCTTTATATCACATTCCTGCCCCAGACTCCCCTCCTGCTCAAGTTCCTTTATGTCACATTCTTGCCCCAGAATCCCCTCCTGCTCAAGTTCCTTTATATCACATTCCTGCCCCAGACTCCCCTCCTGCTCAAGTTCCTTTATATCTCATTCCTGCCCCAGACTCCCCTCCTGCTCAAGTTCCTTTATATAACATTCCTGCCCCAGACTCCCCTCCTGCTCAAGTTCCTTTATATCACATTCCTGCCCCAGACTCCCCTCCTGCTCAAGTTCCTTTATATCACATTCCTGACCCAGACTCCCCTCCTGCTCAAGTTCCTTTATATAACATTCCTGCCCCAGACTCCCCTCCTGCTCAAGTTCCTTTATATCACATTCCTGCCCCAGACTCCCCTCCTGCTCAAGTTCCTTTATATCACATTCCTGCCCCAGGCTGATGTTTTCTTTGTACTGCAGCTTTCTTGATTTAAATGTTGCTTTTGCACATTTAAAAAAACTACAAAAAAGTAAACGAAGTATCCAACAGACTCTGGGAAGCACTAAGTAAAAAAGACTGAAGCCGTTTATTATGAAGCGCTTTTCGTTGCCGTACTACAGCAACTTCATCAGATAGTTGCACACAATTTACCCTTCAGGTTTAAATAGTAAATCAAATCACATGGTTAACTGTCAGCTATTTTTTAAAAGACATCACTGTTCATTCAAAATGTAATAAAATCAAAGTGTGTGAAATTTCTCTTACACTTAAACTTGAATTCAACCAAAGGTACATAAGTGCACCCACACATGTACCCAATAAACTTCCCGCATCATAACAATTATTGAAAATAGGAAAAAAAAATTTTATAAAACAATTAATCAAGTTACCCTCTTATTATAAACTTCAATATATAAGTCACCAATGCTATACATATACAACTTCCCTTCATGTTGTTAAAATATTAAATACTGAATCAGTATACCAATGTTGAATATATAGAAGTACCCAACACATCATACTGTCCTAGTATATATAAATGTGTAAATGACAGCTATAATTGCGAGTTACTTATTTGAAACACAGTCTCCATATGTAAAGAGTGGATGTATGTGATGTTATAGGTTCATAGGTCCATACTAGGCTATCTGCCCTAGGGCATTTATAAGCCTAGCCAGAGTGTGTTTGGCTTTCACCACCCATTTTAAATTAATTTTGCTATGCCCTTTTTCAAGGTTAGTATATTGTGCCTCTGTCTGACAGTGACACAGAAGTATACCCGGGGTAAACCTACGATCTCCCATCCACTCATCAAGATTCCTCTTGAAGAGAGTCAATGAGGGACTCTGCCTAACCTGGACTGGGATTTTATTCCAGAGTGAAGGGAGCCTCTGGGTTATGAATCTGTCCCTCCAGCATGTCCTATTTATTTCAGTGCTGAGGTTCAAGTCTCTCGAGCGCGTAGCTCAATGGGATTTGGATTTTCTGAGGTGCAGCATGTCCATTAATTCCGGGTTGGACATGGCTTTAAACGTCAGGCACAGATCGCCTCTGAGCAGGCGGTATGCCACTGAGTAGAGCTGGAGTTTCTTTAACCGGGCAGCATATGGCATCTGTTTGAGCCCTTTGATCCTCTTGGTGAGGTACTTTTGGGGTCTTTCCAGTTGCTGCAGGTGTCTGGTAAGGTACATCCCAAAAGGGGCATTGTACTCAATTATGGGCCTGATGAGGGATGAGTAAAGAGGCACGATCGCCTCCCCTGATCTAGATGTGAATCCCTTCATGATTAGGTGGGCTATATAAAATGTTTTTTAACCACTTTGGCCACGTGGTTGTCAAATGAGAGATTGCTATCAACTTGGGTCCCCAGGTCCCTAATTACTTCTTCTGTACTTAATGGATTACCACCTATGTGGTAATTTGTGGAGACTTTGTTTTTGCCAAAGGGGATGACTATACACTTTTTGGCATTTAGCTTGAGGCCATGGCTCTGGCACCAGTTGTCTGTTTCTATGAGGCCCTTTTGGAGGATGCTTGTGTCGGCTGGAGAGTCGATTATGGCACCCAGTTTGCAGTCATCTGCGAACTTGGTCAGCCACAGTCCTTCCGTGTTGGCCTGTACCTCTGAGAAATATATACCAAACAAGAGAGGTCCCAGGACTGAGCCCTGTGGGATGCCACTTGCAACTGGTTTGGAGTCTGACATGGCTCCAGCAATTCTAACCATGTGGGTTCTGTCCTTGAGCCAGTTTGCAACCCATCTAGTTACATAGGGGTTTATATTTAAGCTGGTGAGCTTATCTATAATGCCCGAGTGGGGTATTGTATCAAAGGCTTTTGCGAGGTCCAGGTAGGCTGTGTGGACCACGTTCCCCTCATCAATGGCCTTAGTGACTGTTTCAAAGAAATCGACCAGGTTTAAGAGGCAGGATCTGCCCTTAACAAAGCTGAACTGGGTAGGATCCAGTGTCTGTAGGTCCCCAATATCTTTATTTATGAGGTCCATGATGATCCTTTCCATAGCTTTGCAGACCAAGCTAGTCAGGCTTATGGGGCGATAGTTTCCAGGATCCATTGAGGCACCACCTTTGTGGAGGGGGACCACTGTTGCTGTACGCCACTCTTTGGGTACATATCCTGTAGTAAGGCTGAGACTGAACAGTAGTTTTATGTTTGGGTTTAGCTCTTCTTGGAGTTCATGTAGGATGCAGCCCAGGACACCATCTGGTCCCATTGATGCTGTGTTTTTTGCTTTGGAGACGGCGGCTCTTACCTGAGCATCTGAGATGTCAGGGGGGCAGCACTCTGCTGGGATAGATATTTGCCCTTTTGGTGGGGGGGGGTTGCGCTGAACCTGTCAGCTAGGATGTTGGCAATGTCTGTGGGTTTGGTGTATTTTTTTTCATTTTGGACTAATTCTGAGCATATCTGGGAATTCCCACCCAGGTTCCTAACATAACTAAAGAAAGCCTTGTGATTATTCTTAGTGTCCTGTGCAATTCTTCTCTTGAAGCTGGCCTTAGATGATTTTATGAGCACCCGTAGTTTTTTGCTAATACTGATCAGAGATGCCTTCCCTTTTTGGGATTTTGCTCTATCATGTAGTAGCTTCCTCCTTCTATTATATAGTTTGTTTATGGCTGGGGTCCACCAGACAGGACGTCTGCCTTTGGAGGATTGGGTCTTGGTTTTATTTGGAATTGCATGAGCCATGCATTCCTGAACGTGTTCATAGAATGCGTTTATAAAGGATTCTGCGGTCTGGGCCGTATTTTCCACAGGCCCGGGGGCTTTGAAGGATTCCAACTTGGTTTTGAGGAGTGTGAAATTTGCTTTAGAGAGGTTTTTCTCTGTGGTTTTCTGGGCAGTGGGTGGGGTCGGGATGTGAATATCCAGTGAGATTAGTTTGTGGTCTGATCTTACCAGTGAGGGATATACTTCTGGTCTGGAGCATACAGTCCCCCATGTTGGTGATGATCAGGTCCAGTATGTTTTCCCCTCTTGTGGGAGTGGTAACAAGTTGTTCCATAGCATTTGAGTTTATAAATTCTAGGAACCTTTGGGCTAGGGTGTTGGAGCTAGAGTAATGCTCCCAGTCTATGTTTGGGTAGTTGAAGTCACCCAATATAATGGTGTTTGGAGAGACCTTCATATTTTCCAGTGTTCTCAGGAAGGCCGAGTGGGGTTCCTGGGTTTGGGAGGGTGGTCTATAGCAGGCTATAAACTGGAAGGCAGTTTTACCCACTGTTAGTTGCACATGGATAGTCTCTGATGCTCCATGCTGTGCCACCACAACCACAAGTATATAATATTAATGTTGTACGAAAAGTACCACTGTTCACCAAGTCAATGACTATGTAACTTATCTTTTTAAACTTCTAAGTTTCAGTAAACAAGCTATGTTACAAGTGTCATTAAGTCCAGGACTTGAAAATGCATTAAGCCTAATTTGCCATGCCAGTTCTCGTTCCTCAAGTAATAAATTAAAAGGACCACCTCTAGGGTCAATGCTTACTTGGTCAATCGCTTTAAATAAAAATGTATGATTTTCATTCAATGTTAGGTGTCTTGCCAAAGGATTGTCACTTTTATTTGTCTCAATGGCATAGGTGTGTTCATAAACTCTTTCACGGAGCCTATGCTCAGTCTTCCCTACATAGAAGACTGAGCAAAATTGGCACCTAGCAAAATACACAACTTGTTTAGAGTTGCAACGGAATTTATGTTTCATCCTATATTTCCTCCCATTGATACCAAATGTTTCACCACTTCCATAAATTTACACAGTCTACAACAGCCACATGTAACCATACCTATTTGTTTAGTTAAACATGGTATTGCCTTCCTCTCTAGGAGGCTCTTAAGGTTAAATCCTTTTTTAAAGACAAATTTAGGGAGCTCTCCGAATTTATTAATCAGGAGCTTATTGTTGATTATAAACTCCCAGCTTTTGTACAGAATAAATCTAACTGTGTCACTGTCCTAACTGAAAGTGGTGATAAAACTGGTTTTGAAATCGTTGCCCCTGTCTTTAACTGGTACTTGTTCCAAAATGGGATTCTGGATAACTTCAGACCCCAAGTCTAAACCATGACCAACGTCGTTATGTAATATTCTTCTCCTTAAGATGGGCTCAATTAAACCAGTTTGTCTCTTATAAGTGACCTCAGTAACTAAAGACTGTAATGAACAAACAGGGTATCCTCGCTGTTGGAACATGTTACTCAACAATACACATTCATCACTGAAATCAGACTCTAGTGTAACCATCTTGGCAGCTCTGATAAGTTGACCTTTCACTATGGAGCGTTTGCGATGGAATAGATGACAGCTCGAATAGTGAAGGAAGGAGTTACAGTAAGTGTCTTTCCTGTGAACTCTTGACACGTATCTATTGTTGGTAATATCTTTGGACAATTTAATGTCCAAGTATTATATACTCACTGTATTGAAATTAGATGTAAACTTAAAAAACTCTGTAGTGGAGTTAAAGTAGGTCACAAACATCTGTGCCTGATCTTCATTACCATGAGAAATGATAAAAATATCATCAAGCGTGTGTACTGACTGGCATTTGTTTGGAATAGATCAGGAATATTGAGTAAAAGTAGGGGACAATCCCATAATTGTTTATCAGAAGGACACTTGCTTTAAGACTTTTATTGAAAGGCAGGGATCTGACTTGGTGAGGGGGCAATAGTAAAATGTGGTCATTGCCTGCAATGTAAACACATTCTCAAAGCCTCCTCTATTTACATTAAAGGGGTAGGCAACATAAAATTGCCAGCTAGGTAACATTGTGAGAGTAAAGAAATTGTTTATGTAGCCAAGTGACAATTATGTGAAAGTTTTTATATTGGCAAAACTTGTGAAGCTTTCAAAAGAAGGATATACCAGCACCAATACGACATAAGGAAGAAAGATGAACATAATGCCTTGTTTAGACATATTAAAAATCAGCCGTCACATTACTTCAAGTTTATTGCAATTGACCATATTAATATAGGACAGAGAGGGAGACCATCTGATTTAATTTTAGAGCTCAAAGAGCTCAGATGACAATTAAAATGCAATACAGCTAACTATCCTGGGCTTAATTATATGATTTCCATGTCCAGTAACTTAAAGTTGAAAGCGATGTTTGCACTGTGAAAAAAATAGCATACTGTTTTTGGGGGAGTTTTTTTCTAATTGGGGCATGAGAAAATGAAAAAGAAACAACAAAATAGAAAGATGCTGCTGGGACTGATTGTTTTTGTTTTTGCATACAGCATTGGAAAAATATTGTTGGATAAAGGGTTTATTTGGGCCAATTATCTAATTAAGACTGCCGTGTGATTTTAAAGATTTTGTATTTATTCAGTGCATTTTGAAGTGTTGTTTATTCTGGTGAAGTCCGTGGATGAAAGCACTTAATGTTTTATCAATAAAGAGTGGCAACCGGCCAATGGAAGTGTTCTCATTTTTTTATCAGTTTTTACAGTTCGTTTGGTTTTAATAATTTCTAAACTATCAAATTCAAATTTTGTAAAACCTTCACATGTCAGTGAATGTTTGTACAAAACATTATTCATATTAGCCCATCTTGTATCATATAAGTGCTTGTATATCCTTTTGGCCAGTTTCCTTTCAGTTTTCCCTACATAAAAGGACTGGCATTGGTTACAGATTGCAATATATGCCAGCCCTTTTGTCTCACAACTGCCTTTTTCCAATCTAATTTCTGCACTACAATAATTGTTTAAGGAAATAGCTTTCTTGTCCAAGATATAACAACAATAGCTACACCTACCATATTTAGTGGTACCCTTTGCCTCCACTTTCTTCTTTTTTTCAAAATTTCTTTAATATTCATGTCCACTTTATATGTAAAATAGGAGGCTTCACCCACCAAATTATAAAATTCCTCATCCGTCTTTAAAATAGCCCAGTTGTTCATAATAATAGTCGTAACCTGGGGGCTAAAATCATTAAATTTAATATACAGTTTTAAACTGTCCAAAAAAAGAAGTTGATGAGTCTTTATATTTTGTTATTTTCTGTGATCCAAATTGTAACCCTGTCCCTAATCTGTTAAATAGACAGCTTAATGGGTTAAGGGCAAGACAAAAGAGCAGTGGAGACAAAGAGTGTCCCAGGAATATCCACCTTTGAATTTTTATCCCTGAAATAATTATTTGTCCCCTATTATAGCTTATCTGCAAAGTCGTTTGCCATTGTTTCATGTTCACTGTAATGTAGTTGATCAGTGTAGGGTATAACTTATACATTTGTAAGCACTTTTTTATCCATGAAAGTGGGATGCTGTCAAATACTTTTTAGTAATCTACCCATACCATACATAGATTCTTCCCTTTTTTACAATTCTCCATTATGAATTTAACAACAAATGATTCTTTCTTCCATATGACTTTCTTTTGTTACCCTTCTGTTCTATTGCCAAGATTTAGTTTTATTCTAAAGAACTCTAAATTCTGTCAGCGTCATTTCCAGTATATAGTTTGTACATCGTTGGAAGGCAAGTTATTGGTCTATACTTCTTAGGATAGCTTGCAGGTTCACTCTTAAGGAGGAGTACTGTTTTTCCTGTTGATAACCAAGTTGGTGCCTGTTTGGGATGCATATATAAGTAGTTCTTACTCAGGGCTAAATCTTCATGTAAAGATGTTAATAGTTTTAGGCAGAACTTAGGTACTGCATCTGGGCCTGGGATTTTCCAGTTAAGATCTTTTCTTAACTTTGTTTCAATTTCTCTGGCTGTTACTTCATCCCATTTTATACCCTGTACCTTTGAACCTCTTATTCTTTCTTTTACTTCTCCTATCCATTCAGCATCTTTGTTATGTTCTACAGGATCTTCATAGATATTTCTCCAAAATGTCTCTATTTTTTTCTTTTTTGGTGGTTTATTTATTCCTTTTGCTTTGTTTCCCAGTTCTCTATAAAACTTTTTCGGGTCATCAATGAATTGCTTTTTTTTGTACCTTTCCTTTATATTTACCTGCATATCCTCTGAAATTTTCTGCCTGTGTGCTGATATCCTTACTTTATTATTTGCAATAGTGTACAGTAGATCCTAGTCTGTTCTGATACTGTACATTGTTTATCATGTCTATCTTTCTACGTACTTTGTGGATGTGTTCCCTCTTCTATACTCTTCTAACAGTAACACGTTTTGTCGTAGTTGCTTTATAGTTTTCTCTATTCAGTTCTTCCATGATGGCATTTGATTTCTTCTCTCCTTTCCTTTATTTGCCTATGTTTTCGTGGTAAGACTTTATCTGTTATTAATTTAGATGCTCAGTAATGTATCCTATTTATTCTGCTATATCCCATGAATTTCTATTAATAGTTTTGATTACTTTGTTCATTTGTTTTATCAAACTTCTAACATGTTGGGGTCTTACTTACTTTCTGAAATCTATTTCTTTCATTGATCTTAATATGTCTATCCATCGCTATTAAATCAAGCAACTCTTACCTTAGATCATTTTCTTTCAAACTAAGGGCACATTCTTTTTCTCCGTTTCCTGCAGGCAGTCTGCAGAAAATTCTAGAATACCTTCCTGTGACATATTCTATTCAACTGCATCTTGCATCATCCATTGATTTTTCATATGAGAACTCACTGGCCTATTGCTCCACATCATTAATTACATCAGAGTTGCCACTGTTTCCTGCTACTTCCCTTGCTGTGCAACTCCAACCGAACTTTTGTACTGGTTTCCTACCAAAGATTCCAGTGTATCTTCATGTGGCAAGTGATCAGATGCTTCCTGTTCCACCTGTTTCTCCTTAATTTGGGAATTCACTGTTCCATCATGCTGTGACATTACCAGAGATGGACTTTCTACACTAAATCCTTCACTTTGCAGGCAATCCATAATTTCAATTTCTATTTCTTAAACTTCTCCATTACTAATCCTCTTTTCCACTCCCCTCTTTGCTTGATTATTTTTTTTTTGTATTGTGACATTTCCATATCCAGCTGCCTTTGCCTGTATTTCTTTTCAAATATCTTTGGTGCTACTTTTCTGTATTGATTAATTTTGCTTTCTACTTTGCATAAATATTGCACCATATTAATCTGTTTTTCTTTCCCATGTCCATATTTCTTTTTCAGATATATTCCGCTCAATCTGTTTTTCCTTACTTTGGGGACTCATTACTCCATCATGCTTTTACATAACCCATGTTAGACTTTCTACACTAACTCCTTCACTTCGCAGGTATTCCATAACTTCAGCTTCTATTTATTTAACTTTTACGCTACTGATATTTTGTTCTCCATTCCCTCCTTGTGATCTTTTGCATTGTGAAATGTTTCATATCTGGGTGCCTTTGCCTGTATTTTTCTTCAAATATCTTTGGAGCTGCATTTTTGTATTGATTAGTTTGGCTTTCCCTTTGCATAAATATTGCACCATATCAGATCTCTCTTTGTCCGTGCTTCTTTTTTATATATTTCAAACTCTATATTTTGTTCTTTATATTTTTGCACTTCCTCAGCTGCTTCTTTTTCCAAATAGACTAAAGTTTATTGGTCTATATAATGTTTTTCATTGATTTGTTGTATTAATGGACACACATTTGCATTTGAAGCTTTTGACAGTTTTTCTTGTGGAAGTATTATTTTTCTTCTAATTTTTCGATTAATCTTTTTGAATATCTTCTATCTGGAAATTCTGGGCTTCTTGCATAATAGTAACAATACATCAATTCTTTCACATCCTCAGTGTGGGTTCTGGAGACTACTACTTCCTTCTACAACAGACAGGACATCCTACCCTTGAACCTGGTCTAACCCCATTGTAGGAATGTTTCCATATGTTGAGGATTCTACACTGTCATTTTCTGGCAGAAGTGCGCATATCAGGATTGGATACTGTTTTATCCTGGGACTTGTGCACCCAGCTGTCTTGTTTTTAGGCCTATAGTAGATTATCGAACTTCCAAAAGTTCAACCGTCATATGGTAGACACCATATGATCGAACATTTGAAAGTTCAAACATTTTAACGGAGATCTCAGTACAGCACAGAATGGGAAGATTTCCCTTTTCTGCACTATAGTGTGATCTTGGAGTTGGTATATTTAAAGAGAGGGGGATGAGGGGGCACAGCCCCCCACATTTGGGATGCAAGGGGGCTTACCCCCCCTGCTTAAAATGTTCAGGTGGGTTATTTGTGTAGTTTATTTTTTTATTATTAGATGTTCGAACTTTTAAAAGTTTGATCATATGGTGTCGACCATATAACGGTCAAACCTTCGAAAGCTCGATCATCTAATATAGACCCTTTTTTTAACCTGCTTCTGTCCATGATATATATAAAATACTGTCTATACATCAAAGTTGTCTTGGTGAGATTTTGTAAAAACAGGATCCACCTTGTGAATGTACTCACCAAGACTGTGGATGAATTCAGTTCCAGCAAAACTACTCTCCTTTGTTTGCTGATTTTATCATCTCTCCATTTGGACCCCTGGCCCTGTACTCTGTATAATGTACCTAATTTATATATTTTTTTTAACTATGTGTGATAAGTGGTGGTCAAATTTCAACTGGTCATCTATGATGACACCCCGTAATTTTGTGTGGTTTATTTGCTCTATAATGGTATTAATCACAGAGACTATAGTGAATAGTATCATTTTGTTAGAGATGTGCTGTGGAATGAAAATTAGTCATTTATTTTTTTTAGGTTTGAGTAATAGTTGTAAATTATATATCCATGTTTCAGTCAAGAAGGATGGTTTAGTAAGGTCTTGGAGTTTAGAGAGAGATTTGGCACATCAGATTAGGGCTGCATCATCAGCATATTGAATTAGGGTAGCATTTTTTGTAGCAGCGTACAGGTCATTGATGAATATGTATCTGAAAGAAAGAAGTATACACTGTTATGGCTGATGCCGAAGATCTTAAATCATTAGAAACACAGTTGCTCTTGCCATGGTTGCTCTTTCTGCCAAAGAAAAAAAAAACAGGAGATTAAACCTTGTTAGTCTGAAAGATAGCAAAAGTTAGTTTCAACCCAGTAAGGGGAGGATTAATGCTAATAAATAAATGTACTTAATAGTAGTCCTATACGTGATAAGGCATGTTAATCTTGCTGTCTCATGTTACATGTTTCTCCAGTTCAGTGCTATGTTGTAGTGTTGCCTTATCTTAGTTCGGTGCTGTGCTGCAGTGCAGGGAACACAAATGTATTGCACACAATTTATGCAAATCATGGCATAATGATATGCAGATGAAACCAGATATGTAAATGAGGCCCTAATGAAATGCAGCTGTATGCAAGGTGAAAACAGTTGTAATTCAAAGTCATATGGGGGGAAAATGTGTATTACTGTGTGCCTGACTATAAAAGGGCAAAACACATCAAAACTATTGAGTTGGAGACAGCAGGAATGCTAGGGGTAGCAACACATGTTGTGCACAGCATACATTGGTGATTTGTGATGTTGCGTCCATCAGTATCTGCAAGGTGATCTCTGGTGCCAAAGAAAACAGTACCATGAGTGGGTGATATATCACAACTTCACTAATCAGGACATAATTGATTGCTTCAGAATAGATCAGGATATAAGCTGCATAGGTGGCATAGGTAGATAAAGCCTTGTCTACAGCTCAGCTGACCCAAGTTTGACCAGCAGCTCAAGTGCCTAATGACACAGGTGGGGAGAATGAATGTGTCCATCTTAGGGAGGAGGGAAAGTGGCTCCTGCCTGTCTTATACACTGGCTCCAGTGATAGGGCTTCTGATTGAGAATTGAGGCCTACCATGAAGTGGGGGACCAGTAGAAGGAAGAGGGGGGCATAACCATCAAAGCTGGTGATTGTAACCCTTGTCAGTACATGGGGGAACATGCATGTTTGGACAAAAGGGCATAGGTGGCCCTTGTTGTGACACAAGTGCTCATGTCAGTGCCTGGGGTGGGTTGTCCAGAAATGAAGAATGCTTTCATTGTTGGGATGCTGGTCGGAGTACAAAGTGCCCTCATGGGTAACCAATTGAAATGTCAGGACTCACTGAAGTGGGTCCTGAAATACAGAGACTGAATGGCCAAAAAAACAAACTTACATATTCTGAGATAGCCATTTCTCCGAACATTACCATTTCTAAATGGTATAATAATCTCACAGTTGGTATATATAAGTCTGAAGAGATGGGAGAGTCCCTCCTCCAAACATAGAGGGGTGCAGAGGGCCATGATCTCATGCAAAAAAGCAAGTTTAAAGTAGAATATTGTTACTCGAGATTTGCTCTTCTCCTGCATTTCTGTTCTATCTTTTGATCTACTGGCACTTGGAGTTACAAGTGCTAACATTTCAATAGGGAGCTACCGTATTACTAGCTGTATGATGGCCCCTTCAAACAGTTTAACATCTGATTGAGGACAGGTTTGAAGGCTGGTAGACATGGGAGGAAACATCATAACAAAAAAGGAGCAGATAAGGATATTCTCACATATACCATATTGGAAGGATGGTAGAAAAGGTCATGGCAATCATCAAATGGCCAGGTGAGTAGGGACACAATGTACCTGGCTGTCTGTACATATACTGGTCAGAGTCATCATCATATGCACAGGTGAATAGGGGCACAATGCACATGGCTGTAAGCACATATAATGGTCACAGTCATCATCATATGCATAGGTGGGTAGGGGCACAATGTACATGGCTGTCTGCACATACACTGGACACAGTCATCATATGCACAGGTGAGAAGGGAAACAATGTACATGGCTGTCTCCACATATAACGGTCACAGTCATCATATGCACATGTGGGTAGGGACATAATGTACATGGCTGTCTGCACATACACTGGTCACAGTCATCATATGCACAGGTGGGTAGGGACATAATGTACATGGCTGTCTGCACATACACTGGTCACAGTCATCATCATATGCACAGGTGGGTGCGAGCACAATGTACATGCCTGTGTGTACATACACTGGTCACAGTCATCACATGCACAGGTAGGTAGGTAGGGACATAATGTACATGGTTGTCTGCACAAACACTGGTCACAGTCATTATTTCATACACAGGTGGGTATGGGCACAATGTGCATGGCTGTCTGCACAAACACTGGTCACAGTCATCATCTCATACACAGGTGGGTACGAGCACAATGTACATGTCTGTGTGCACATACACTGGTCACAGTCATCATCATATACACAGGTAGGTAGGGACACAATGTACATGGTTGTCTGCACATTCACTGGTCATACTCATATGCACAGGTGAGTTGGGACACA